>NW_026562474.1:600000-1172500 GCF_027474105.1 Poeciliopsis prolifica | reverse complement strand
TGTGAATCCATCTGAGAGCCACAAGTGCAGTTTCTGCTGATCTTAAACCTGATTCAACACTTACTGAACATATTTTAGGTATGCGTTGGAATGTTCAAAATGATTGTTTGGGTTTTCACATTGACCTGAGGGACAAACCTGATACACGACATGGAATTTTGTCAGTAATAGCCTCTCTTTATGATCCATTGGGATTTCTTTCCCCACTCATTGTGAATTGAAAATGCATTTTACAAGATCTGTGCTGCAGAAGTATTGGGTGGGACGACCCTCTGCCTGAAGACTTACGTGTACGATGGGAGAAGTGGAAGTTTAGCCTTCAGGATGTGAAGAAATTTTTGATATCCAGATGTTATCATCCCGAAGTATTTGGAATGATTGTTAAATTAGAACTGCATCACTTCTCAGATGCTAGCAGCCGAGCATATGGTGCGTGTTCCTATCTCAGATTTGAGAATGGCAAGGGTGAAATACATTGTGTTTTGATCATGGCTAAAGCTAGAGTCGCTCCTTTGAAAATTACAACCATTCCTCGTCTCAAGCTTTCAGCTGCACTGGTTGCTGCAAGGTTGAGTGTTCTGTTAAAATCAGAACTTGACATGAAGATAGACGCTGAGACTCACAAGTAGTGTTGTCATATATTAATAATGAAGCCTGACGGTTTCAAGTATTTGTAGCAAATCGGGTTCAAATAATTAGAGAGAAAACCAATCCGAATCAATGGAATCATGTTGACACTACTGAAAACCCAGCAGATCATGCATCGAGAGGGTAAACTGGCTCTGAGATTTTAACAACCAATTGGCTAACAGGTCCTGAATGTTTGTGGGAAAAGAAAATTAACCAGGGGTTTAAATTTTATCCTGATCTTTTAGAGGGTGACCCAGAGGTTAAAGCTATTCAAACATTTGTGACAACAGCAAATGACACTGCAGATTTTTTGGAACGTTTCACTAGGTTTTCATCTTGGTCAAAATTGATTAAAGTTCTTTCCAGAATCAAAAGACTTGGATGCCACAACAAATGTTATTCAAACGTGGTGAGTGTTAAAGAACGTGAAGATGCTGTTAAATCAGTGGTGAAACTTGTACAAGATCAGGCTTTTGGCTCAGAGATGAGGTTGTTAAAAAGGGGAGACATCCTTCCACGTTCTAGCTCTTTGTTCAATTTGAATACTATTGTAAAAGATGGACTGCTGCGAGTTGGTGGACGATTAAAACATTCATCTCTTAGTGAAGATTTTAGATATCCACTGCTTTTGCCAAAACACAGCCATGTTACTCATCTTATTTTGTCTTACTGTCACAATCAAGTAGGTCATCAAGGCAGAGGTCCAACTCAAATGCAGCTCCAGGTTAATGGGTTTTGTATTATTGGCTGCAGCAGGTTTGTGGCTCAGATGATTCATAAATGTGTGCAGTGCAGGAAGATCAGACGTCCAGTGGAAGAACAGCTTATGGCTGAGCTTCCAAAAGAACGCTTGGAAGCATCTGCACCATTTACCTATTGTGGAATGGACTGTTTTGGTCCTTTTGTTGTTCAAAGAAATCATAAGGAATACAAAAGCTATGAGTTATTGTTCACCTGCCTTTTTTCGAGAGCTGTTCACATTGAAATGTTGGAGGATTTGTCCACAGATTCTTTTATTAATGGCCTGCGTTGTTTCATTAGTTTGAGAGGAGCCGTTCGCCAGATATATTGCAATCAGGGAAGAAATTTTGTAGCAGCCCAAAATGAGTTGAAGCAATTTGGTCCTAAATATCTGGAGTCTTTCCTTGCAGAAAACCAATGCGAGTTCATCTTTAATGCACCATCAGCAAGTCATGCTGGTTGTGTTTGGGAGCGTCAGATACGAATCATTCGAAATGTGTTAGCTTTTACTCTCTCACAAAATTTGGGAAAACTTGATGATGCTTCATTAAGAACTTTCTTTTATGAAGCCATGGCCATAATTAATAGTCGTCCTTTAAAACTAAAGGGAATGAATGACCCTGGTTCTCTTGAACCTTTAACTCCTAACCATCTGCTTCAAATGAAGTCTGAGTCTGCCTTGCCTCCTGTAGGGAAATTTGTGAGGGAGGATATCTATACCTCAAAACGTTGGCGCCGTGTGCCGTTTCTGGTTGAGCAGTTTTGGAGTCAGTGGAAGAGAGAATACCTCCAGAATATTTCCATCAGACAAAAATGGCATGTAGTTCGGCGCAATTTAAAAATAAATGATATTGTAATAGTAAAAGAGGATTTTCTCCCAAGAAATAGGTGGCAGTTGGGTCATGTTGTTGAAACAATTGTTGATAGTGATGGCTTGGTTCAAAAAGTAAAATTGAGAACAGGAGAACAAAGATCAGGTAGGAATATTATTTCTAATAGTTCAGTAATAGGAAGACCGGTGCAAAAATTGGTGGTGTTATTGGAAAATAATTTGTCAACTTAATGTACACAGACAGGCGTGGTTTTAAACAATCTGCATGATTTTAAGAAAATTTTGAAATAATGCATAATTTTAGTGATAGTTCATGCATTAATGGTGGGAGTGTAATGGATTGTAAATTATTGTAAAATGAAATGTCTCAATTATTTGTAGTTTATTTAAATGAATTTCTAATATACGACTGTTTCAGATTGTTTATGTATGTTTGTCTGTTTTGGTTTGCATTGTTGGTAATTTATTTGGTTTAATGATATTTTGTAATGTTTTGGGATTTTTTTTGGTTTAATACATACCTCACAGGCTGCCGTAGAGAAAGAGGTCACGGCCTATAAAACTGGGGAATTGCAGTGAACTGTCAAACGTTTGGACTAAATGGCGTTCCCCAGTAAAGGCAGTGAGGAACGTTTTTGTTTGTTGTTGTATTGTCGATTTG
The DNA here is from genome assembly GCF_027474105.1 of Poeciliopsis prolifica. Classification (NCBI taxonomy): domain Eukaryota; kingdom Metazoa; phylum Chordata; class Actinopteri; order Cyprinodontiformes; family Poeciliidae; genus Poeciliopsis; species Poeciliopsis prolifica. The sequence goes on along the minus strand of NW_026562474.1, from coordinate 1,169,636 downwards.
TGTTTTGTATTTAAATATTTGTATTTGTTTAGTTTTCACGGTGGTTGTGATGAAGTCAAGTGACCTGGTGACCTGATGATGATCCAGCAAAATCATCAAAGCAGAAATAAAGCCAATATCACCTGTCGAGACCGGCTGTTTTTGTCCAATCACCATTTTTTTTTATTCCACAATCTTTGAAAGGTAATTAGAATACTGAAAACATTTTTTGGGAAAAAAAAGTTTTTATTTTTGAGATATCATGTGTTCACTACAGTGGACATCGGAACGCCATGCATTTGAAATTGAACCTTGATGGCAACCAGTTTGTCCCAAAGAAAATATCTGAACATCAACATAACAATAAATTTCACATGGACAAAACTGTCCATCATCACACTAACATAAATATTAGTGTGACTATCATAGCAATTCCTGCACTTACTTGCTATGATACTTCAAAAAGCAATTGCCCTTCTTGGAAACACAAAGGAACACTTTGCACTTTGTACACATCACATATGTTTTGCTTGTGGAACCAGATTTGCGACACCTCGACGCATGTGCTTCGTCCACCATCTCTGGAAGATGGATGGCACCGGAGTGTCTCAGAGCTGCATTTGGCTGTGGTTTCCACTTTTGACGTGGAGGAGTGCAGTCATCTTCGCTGTCACTTCTGATTCCTGCTTGGGCCCGAGTAATTAACTCCTCACTAAGGAGCAGTTTGAAGTTAAGCAACTTCAGTGGTTTCTTCCCCAGAAACTGCCAGTCACTCTTATACTGAAGCCATGAGTTGGTGATTGCCAGGTCAAAAAAGTGGAAAACTGCATGCACTGTCCATTTCCGAGTGCGAGAAGCCATCCTGTAGAAGCTCAACATGCGGTCAACCAAGTCCACGCCACCCATGTTGGTGTTGTACTCAGCAATAGCCAGTGGACTTAACACCTGGACAAATCTTTTGTCTTTTTTGGACCATCTTCTGCATGTGTCCTGAGGTTCAATGCCATAGGCAGAGGATGCCATGAAAACTGGCTGGTTGTCCAACCATTTTATGACAGCAACTTCAGGAGGGCTTCGTCTGACAACCATCTCTGATTCACCTCTTCCTTTCTTTTTTAAGGTCTTATCCTCTATGATCTTACAGTCCTTTGGAACCCTGTTACTCACGAGTGTTCCAGTTCCTGTTAACCCTTTTGTCATCAGGGTATCAAGGAGGTTAATTGTTGTAAAGAACCTGTCAAAGAACAGGTGGGTTCTTTGGAACAGACTGCCAAATGAAGAACAGCCTGTTCTCCAATACCATTTCCTCCTGTAACTTGGAAGGTAGTCTTACCTTTGTAGAATACAAAGTCCAAGACCAGACCAGTTGGTGCAGCCAAGACAAACACCTTCAATCCAGTTGGATGTGGTTTGCCTGGTATGTACTGGCACACTGGGTATTGATCAGTAAATGGAACCATTTGTTCATCAATGCATAATGTTTCTATTCTAGGCAGACTCAAACATCCTTGCCTTATTTTGGTCAAGAGAGGCCTGATTCTCCACAAGAAATCACTTTTTTTTCATCATCTGAAACATCAAGGTCATTGACGATCTTGATGGAGTTTTCTAAGCTTGTAAAACCGATTTCTGGTCATGGATTCGGCCACAATTTGAACTCTGGTACATGGGCTGTCTTTGGATATCCAAGACAGCCCATGTAAATGGAATTCCCAAAGAATGAAGGTCTTCAGTTCTTCAGGAGTGGTATTTAATGTTGTTCCAGACACAAGGACTTAACGTTGATTTGTGCACAGGGTCATCACTTCAAACAGTCATCTATTGCTGAAAATAATCCATTGGGGTCCAGTTTTGGCCTGTCATGGCATCATTGCTCTGAATGATGAGATAATCACTGTGTTGGAATTGGAATCTTTAAAAAAAAAATAAAGGGAAAAAAAGAACAAAATTAAAATTAATTTTTAGAGAAAAAATGATTTTTTTTTTTTAGAATAGCCTACAAACTCAAGGTATACTTCGTATTCTGTCTCCACAAAGGACACCTATTGGACTGTCTTTCTGCATCTGACTCTGCTTGCCCTGCCTGAATTTCATCCTCAAAGCTCTCTGAATCAACTTCTTCTGCTTCTGCCAGAAACATTGAATCTTCCCCTTCTTCATCAGACAACTCAATGTTTAATATGCTGCTAAGAGACTTATTTAGACTATGCCAAAATAATTTTAAACCAATATTTGCACCAAAAAATGTATTATGCACTTACTTTTTGTCTTCCCATAAAATGTGGTTGAACTGATGGACGCCATTTTCTGAATGAGGAAAAGGAAGGTTCCAAAGCCCCACCCCCTCACATTTGGTATCATTGAAAAGCCCTAAATGTCCTCTGTAGATTCCAAAAGGAATTAATTCAGTAGCATAGAATGGATGGGAGATATTCAAGTTAAGAAATGTCCTCTACAGAGGACAAATTTGAACTACTGGTAGTCAAGAGGATATACACACCTACATAGATCTTTCACGATACCTTTTAGTCAAACATTTTTAAGAATAACCTATATGCCACATGCATGCTTAAATTTGAAATCTTGAAAGACCTCCCCACCTGAGTTTGAACTGGCAGTCTCTCTAGTCCAGGGGTGCTCATGTCCAGTCCTCGAGAGCTACCATCCTGCAACTATCAGATGCATCCCTGCTCCAACACACCTGAATCAAATGAATGACTCGTTATCAGACCTGTTCATAGCTGAGCCTGGTCTACTGGAGTAAGGCTGCAACTAAAAGTTGCAGGACGGTAGCTCTTGATGTCTGGACTTGAGCACCCCTGCTCTAGTCTATTTCCACCTCTGTCACAAGCTCCAGTAAACCGCTTCGAGAGTGTCTTTGCCGTATACTTGTGTGATTCTGTAGATGCATCATTTCTTTTAAGTCCCCTGAAATAACAAGCAAAGGTAGAAATTGTATTAGTGTTTCATTTTAGCATAATGTAACATTCATGAGATTTGCACCTCCCCCTTCCTGGGGCAAAAATGCTTGCAGAGATATGCCATGATCAAAATCCAAAAATTGAAGACTCAATTTTTAACCTAAAAGATTACCAGAAATAACAAACCAAAGGCATAAAAAAACCAAAATAAATTAATATATGTTTAAGAAAGAAAAGTGGAAAAAAGTTACTCTGACAATAAAAACTGATATTTACCATACAAAACATCCAAGATTCGCAGGTCCAAGAGCTCGTTTCCAATGTCGGCCAAAAAGGCTGAACTGGACTTCCAATTCATGGGACATGAGGAATCGCACAGTCATCTAAGGATGAAGTATAATGACAATAACAAGACAACATTTTGTTTTTGTTCATCAGTTTGTTATTATATCACTCTTATGTGCTTAATTTTACTAACATATTAATCTACCTTTTTCAAATCGTTATAAAGTGATCTTCACACGCTGATGCTCTTGAAGTCTGCAAAAATATAGATTTTATTAGTGCAGTTAATGTAACATTTAGATTTATCAAAAAAATTTAAGGCAAAACAGCCTTTGTATAGATTAACCACTGAAGTCTCATATTGTAAACACTGAACACTAATGCAATTATCTTCATTTCTTTGTCACTGTGACAGGACTAAGGCAGTAGTATTAATCTTAAGAGTAGTTTAGAAAATGTCAACTGTGGTGCTGTTGATGATGATTCTCTGTAAACAATAAAGCCTAAAACATTGTACATATAAAAGAATTAGAGCTACAATTACATATAAGTACATTTCAAATAACTGCTAGCTCAATATTACAAAAATATCAAAAAGAATTTCTTCATCTTTCAATATTTGTTTCAGGCTTGGCCACTGATGACTACTCCAGTCCAACACAACAGCGCCAGATTGAAATAAACTCTGACAGAACAAAACGCTTTAAAGTGTCACACAACAATTAAAAAATTTTTAAAAGTATGAACTACAATGCCTTCATCCTATTTACAAAAAGGCTTTTAGGCCCAATATACTGAAACCACAAGGGCCCCATATAGTGTTCCCATTTCTGTCCCATGCCCAGTTAGCCCACATTAATGCAGAATGGGGCCCATACATTTAGCCCAAATGAGCCAACAATGTGGGTCCCATTTAGGTTAACCTTATGAGCCTCATTGTGTTAGCCCAGATAAAACCCATGGCCACTTATCATTACTTATATAGCCCAAAGCTAAACGATTCAATGCAGTTTTATTAAAAAAAAACTATAATAATCTTGCATGGGTGGGTCCCAGTCAAACCAGCCTGAATTCATGCATGAGACCCACCCATGCATGCTGATTTGACTGTGAGAAAGATTATTAAAAGATTGAAAGCACAACAGTTAGTCTTTTTAAATCATACAAATGGTTTTATTGTGTCCAGACACTTTGAAACAACTTCTGCTAGCAACTTAAGATTCTTTAGTGAACCGATTTTATTCTGCCTATTTGGCACTCAAATGAACCAATGGCAGCTCAGCAAATAGAATGGCGGCACTATTTGAAAATGGTTTGAAATCGCTCTGCACTAAAATCTGCTTATTGTGTGTAGCTGCGTGTGTTAACAATATCAGAAAAATTATCACCCGAAAGAAAAGCAAAAATAACATTAAGTCTCTTTTGGGGTACTCCTGTCATCCCATCTGTTACGAGCAACAATTTTTTTAACAAGCGATTTAAAATCTCTCCCTAAAATTTGATACTAGGTAAAACAGAAGAAATGTACTTACAGATTCTTTCGCAGATCAGCCAACAGACAGACTCCGCGCCAACGGACTGATGAAGAGAACAGGCTTGATTTTTGAAACCACATATCCATCCGCAGGTCATTTGACGTTTTCCAAGAAACACAAGATAAATTTTTGAGAGTGCTTCATCGGTTTAACCAATGTAAAACTGATGTAGCAAAAGTTATCGATGTAAATAAATAAATATTGTAGTCCTCCTTATTGAAATGTGCTTTGGAACTATTTTCTTCAGTGGATGTGTAACATAGTTGAAATGGTTCAGTTTAAATTCTGCTAGTATGGGTTTTATGGTTGTCCTGTGATGAGTGTTTTTTTTTTGGCGCCCCCTACTGGTTGCCTATAAAAGGAGGAAGAACTGCAGATTCCACACAGTCTGTCAGAAACTCTACTGTGGTGGGTCATCGGGTCCAGTTCCTTTCTGAACAATAGTGGTGGTTGTGTTCTGAGACTAATGTGGAGTTTTGTTGCAGTACCCAGAGTTGGCGAACCAGTAGAGAGGCTTACTGTGTTTTTGTTATTGTTAACACTCATTACAGGTAGGCTAATTATATTATGTTAAATGTCAGAAATTTATGTTGTCGGTTGTGTTGTCGGTTATTTTTCAGTTAAGTTTGTCAGTGTGTTTATTATGTTGTCAGTTTGTTGTGTTTGCCTGTCTGTCAGTTTGTTTGTTCTCTGTTTCAGTTGGAAGTTACTGTTGGATAGTTAGTTAGTTAAATTTGACTGCTGCCTATGTTTATTTTCCTGATTTTATTGATTTATAAGAGAAGTATTGTATGAATTTTATTTGAAAGTTTTGATATTAATGAAAATCCACTATACGATCACCTGTTATAAAAATGCAATTGTAGTGATTATTGTAGGACACAGTCTGTCAGAAACTCTACTGTGTACCCAGAGTTGGCGAACCAGTAGAGAGGCTTACTGTGTTTTTGTTATTGTTAACACTCATTACAGAAATTTACCCAACTGGTCTCCGCTGTGTGCTGTGTATTGGGGAGGAAGTCACAGATGTGTAAAGTGCCACTTCAATTCACCAACCGTTATTGGCAACGTTGCCTCAGAGCAAACAATGAACGAAAAGGTTAAATTGCAACCGATTAAAAGATATAAATAAATCATTAACAGAAATGTTACGTTCTTTTTTTATTTTATTTATACTGATGATTTGGAAAATGTTTGCAAATATATGAAAAAAACAGATGCTCAAAATTTTACTCTTGTTAATGAGTTTTGTTTGAATTTATTTTCTAAACATTTTGTGATATTTTTCCACAATGGTTTGATCTGAACTATTTATCCAAATAAAAATGATATCCTGCTCCAAATAGGCTACAATAAACTCTATAGAGTTTATTGGGCCTAAAAGCCTTTTTGTAAATAGGATGAAGGCATTGTAGTTCATACTTAATTTTTTTTTTTAAATAGTTGTGTGACACTTTAAAGCGTTTTGTTCTGTCAGAGTTTATTTCAATCTGGCGCTGTTGTGTTGGACATCCAATTGATCAAAGAAAATAATAATAAAATAAACAAAAGTCCACTCTGAACCATGACCTTATTCTGAGTAGCAGAATATATATACATGACACACATTTAAAACAGATGATGTCAAAAAAATGTTTTAAGATATCCAGACTGGACTGTTCTAGCATAAAATAATAAAATTTTAAAGTGTGGTGTTGAAATAGATTTTTTAATTAGCACAATACTGCACAGGATAGCCTTGATGCAAATGTAATATACTATAGAAAGTTAAAGTACACTCTACGTGCACATACATTTATATAAAAGATCCAAACTAAAACAACTGGCCACTCAGATTTTACATAAATTCTATAGAGAGGATTCTACAGAAAGACAGGCTGAGACTTTCCTTAACTCTCAATAGACAGGGAGTCTGTCTGCCAGACAATTAACAAATTCCTTAGTGTGGTTCAAAAGTTCACTAGGATCTTAAAACTTTTTATAAATAATTTTATTAATACTAGAATTAAATATATATAATAAGGGATGTTCTTTAAGTATTAAGACAGCATGTTTTAAATTAGTTATTTTGTAATCATACTATTTGCATGCATTTTATATTATAATAGATTTATAAAACTACTTTAAAATAGGTCTGATATTCTCAAAAAGAGGTCTTCTATAAAAAGAAAACACTTTAGTTCTTAGATCCAAACTTATAGTTATTATATAGCACTAGATTTTGTGTTAGTTTGTTTAAAAATACAAACTAGTTTCTGGTTGAATCAGTGGGGCAGGGATAACGGTCCAGATGCACGCCGTAAATCACAGTGCAAGAGACTGGTACGAGAAGAGCTGGGTGTTTCAATATGTCTCACAGGTAATAAAATTAACATTAAGACAGCCCACAAAAAAAAGGCTTAAAAAGCTTTGCTTAGAACAGAGGAGTCAAATTGCTTTCTGCCCGAGTTCGCAATTTCCGGAAAATGCATTTTCTGTGCTTGCTTTCTTTCAACTCGTGCAATTATTTCTGTTTTGTCACGTCTTGGACTTTTTATAATCTGGGTGAGATTGCTTATTGTGACATTCCTTTGTGCATTGATTTTCTCTGGATAAAACTCTAGATATCTGAAGTCTGATGTCGTATGATTGCTCTTTCTCACTGCGCATATTGAGGCTCGAGAATCCGGGATCAGAGGAGAATTAACGAGCTAAATAAAGTTATTCCTCTTTTAATTCTTAACAGTTACCCAAAAATCAAAATGTATTGGGCCAAAAAAACAAGAGTGCCAATAGTTGCTGAGTCCATGACAAGGGATCGCTTTTTCAAGATCAGATGTTCTCTGAAAATCACTAATGATCTTGATGTAACTGAAGAAGAGAGGATGCTAAATATGATTTGGAGAGTCAGTCCACTTCTGAAGAAGGTGCAACAAGGCTGCCTAAACCTACCCAGACCAGAAAATGTTTCCATTGTTCGTTCCATCAATTCGTTCCTGGCAAGCCAAATCCAACCGGATTGAAGGTGTTTGTTCTCGCTACTCCAACTGGAATTGGATTGGATTTTGAAGTCTACCGAGGAAAAAACACCTTCGTCGGCAGAGACACAGGACTTGGAATAGGAGCAAATGCAGTTCTTCGGTTGACTGAGTCCATTCCCAGGGGAACTCACCTGTACTTTGACAGGTATGATGAAAATGTCAACTGTAGTGCTGTTGATAATGATTCTCTGTAAACAAATGAAACTTATTTAACTTTTTTTGTGTTTGTTTCTGTCTGTCTAGGTACTTCACCTCAATAAAACTACTGGATAAATTGCTAGAAATGGGTCTGCCTGCAAGTGGAACACTGATGAAAAATAGACTCCCAAAGGATTGTACCATTACATCTGATGAAGAGTTATTGAAACAAGGAAGAAGCTCCTTCGTAATGGTGACAAGGAAGTATCCTGAGCTGGCTGTGACAAAATGGGTTGACAAAAAACCTGTACTCATGGCATCAACAGTGCATGGAATAGAGCCCCAGTATACCCAGACCAGATGGTCACTGAAAGACAAAAGGCATGTTCAAGTGTCCAGACCTGCAGAGGTGGCAGAGTACAACACCAACATGGGTAGGGTTGATATGTGTGATAGAATGCTTAGCTTTTATAGAATGGCTAACCGCACAAGGAAGTGGACTGTACGCACAATACTACACTTCTTCGATCTGGCCATCACCAGATCGAAGATACCTTACAGTATAAGGAAGACAGCCAAGCTTTGGCACGACCTATGAAGAAAACTCTCCAATACCATGACTTCAAACTGCTCTTAGGTGAGGAACAGATTGCCCAGGGGCAGTCAGGCCAACCCAATCCAATTGAATCTGATGCGTCGAATGATGAGGAGTACGTTCCATCACAGAAGAGAAGGAGGCCCCAGCCAGATAAGGAAGTGAGAAAGTATGGAGCTGTCCATTTGCCACAGATGATGGACAATCCTAATACTTCCAGGTGCAGAGCAGAAGGGTGCACTGGAAAAACCTACATAAAGTGCATCAAATGCAACATGTACCTCTGCATCTCAAAGAAGAACTGCTTTATGGACTACCACAAACCAAAACAGAACTAACACACCTGATTAAACTACACTAATCAACTTTCTTTTGATAAGTTGAATGAGGTGCCTGGAAATCTGAACCACTGGCTTAAATGATGTAGCCTTTTGAAATTTACAGCACTAAAGATTGTCAGAGTTCAGAGGTAAATGTATGCCTCAAAATGTGTTCACATTTGCCACAAGAGAGTCCCGATGTCCTCTCCAAAGGACATACTCTAAAAAATAAATATTTTTTAATTGTAGTGATGTTTTTTCACTCCAAAGAGTCATGTAGTGTAAAAAAAAAAAGAAATTCAAAAACTTCTTTTATTCTGGGTCTCAGGAGGATATGGGGCCCATAATCCTGAAACCACATGGGCCCCACATAGTGTGGCCCATTTCTGCCCCATTCCCATTAGTCCACTTTGTTGCTGCATTTAGCTCAAATGGGCCAGCCCATATGGGTCCCATTTTAGGTAAACCATATGTGTCCCATGCAGTTTGCCCAGATAAAACCCACGCCCAATCATTACCCATGTAGCCCACTTCAAACTCAAGTGGGGCCCCTCATGGGTGCTGGCTGGGTAAGCTATGATTTTGGTTTGCTTCGTCAGGCTTCAAAAGCAAAAAGCCTGAACCTAAAATCCCCCGTTACTTGGTCTCTGACTCTAACGACAATAAACGTTAGAGTGATATTCTTGAAAATACGGTAAAAACATTCTGTTAGAAAAAATGAAAAATGGTTAGACTCTAAACAGCACATTGTTACAAGAAAAATGTCAGAGAATATTGCCCACTTTCATAAGCTAAAGCTAATGTTAGCCACAAAGTTTAAAGAAAGTAAAACTCAACTTCGTGTCTGTGAATGTGTACAGAGGCGTACATCTTAAAACCGTTCCCCAGCTTACTTGTCGGGGCTTATATGTATATATATATATATATATATATATATATATATATATGAAAGTTACACTTTATTTGAGCTTAAGCTTGGTTTTCTATTTCTTTATTTTAGTTTTCCAAGCCTAGATCAGTAAATGCGGCGCAGCTCGGGAGAGGAGACTAGTATCGCGAGATTCATTGTTTTATGTTCTGTTTATTCTGTTCTGAAAACCAAAAGCACGACAATATAAATATATATCTGAAAGCCTCCGAGGAGGCTGGAGAGTGAGCTGGCTTTGCTGTTGCCTAGCTACATAGCATACATCAAATTATTCCACTGATGGACCCTGATGATGTCAAAGTGTTATGATGTCATAAGGGACAGATGACTTGAATATCCAGCACCCGAATCAAAGTTGCACAACTCAAGCAGGAGCACAGACGGTGGATTTTGGATTTAACGTTGCATTTTTTTGTGGTACATCGATCGGTTGGACAGTCAAAATGTCGGCATTTGACATTGATTCGTTAACCAAGTCTCAAATTAAACAAATGACTAGGAATGAATTGATTCTCTTGGTTATGGACTGGTCACAAAGGTTTAGAGACAAACCTGCGGTAGTGATCAAGGAGAACAACCTGCAGGAGGATTTGGAAAAAGCTCATAGACAAATTGGGATTCTAAATGACAAAATTGAGTCAATCACCAAAGAGCTGCACTGGTCTGTCAAGCAAAAAAAATACCTGGAACGGCAGCAAATCCCAAAGTTGAAACACGAGGTAGAGAACCGGAGTTCCAACAAGACTCAGCTGTTGTCTGAGGTAAACCAGTTAAAAAATACAGTCAAAGAGCTTCAAATCTCTTTAAAAAACCTCGACAGGGACTCAAAACTGCAGGTTGAGAAGATTTTGTCAGAAAAGAAGCAAGTGTCGTCTCAACTCACAGCATACAAGGGGAAAATTGAAAAGCAGTATTGTGACATGAAGAGACTTGAGTTTGAGCTCATCCGAAAGACTGACGAAATCGGAATGAAGAACAGTGAGATCATGAGAGAAAAGGACAGGTCCAGACTTCTTGAGGGAAAGATCAAAGCTCTGGAAAAGCAGCTGAAAGAGGCAGAGAAAGAAAATAAAATGAATAAGAAATCACCAGTGGAGGAAGTCACAGAGAAAACTAAGCCAGAGTTTAAACCAAAGATCGATTTGACTTCAGGCGTATTAGCTCAGGAGAAACAGCGAAAGACATCATCAAAACGTCTGATGAGAAGAGATAGACAGATGAGCAAGAACTTGAAGCAGCAGGCGAAGAGCTCCTCCAAGGCCTTAGCCTCACTACCACAGCGACAGGCCATGGTCACAAAGAAAAGTTTGGACTATACATCTCACTTGAAACAGCTGAAGATAGAAACTAAATCGTTCAATTATCAGATAAAGACACCAACTGACGAAAAGCAGAAAGATCAAGGTCACTTTAAAGAATCCACCAACCAAATGTTTACGGTGAGAAAATTGAACATTCAAGAGAGGACGACACACAAACATTCAAAAGAAACTATAAAGACCGAGGCAAAGGCAGAACACAATTTAGCGATGGAAGGACCTAAAATTGAAATTCAAACACAAATGAACGATAAACAAGTCAAAATACAACATCTTGAAAAATCATCCCTCAAGCTAACCAAAACCAAGTCATCAGCTAGAAATCGGAGACTTTTGCTTCTGCGTGAAAGCAAGGGGGAGCTAAATTTGAAAGAAGACCTGACAGCTCAAGAACAGCAGCTGAAACCAACGCCACCGCAGGTAAAGCCAACACCACCGGACATGAATCCAACGCCACCAGTGATTAAACCAACGCCCCCTACGACAAGGATGCCTCAAATGCCACCATTTACACCGGCAGTCAGGATGTTTTTTCTGAGGGAAATTGAGAGGAGACGAAACAGTGGACAACCTGGCGGGAATACCACAGTGAAAGACAAAAGTCAAGATCCCTAGAATATCCCTAGAGGAGGTGAGCTGGTCCTGCTGCGGCTGCAGCAGGACCAGGGGAGAAAGGTGGTGACCTGATCCTGCTGCGGCTGCAGCAGGACCAGGGGAGAAAGGTGGTGAGCTGATCCTGCTGCGGCTGCAGCAGGATCAGGGGAGAGAGGTGGTGAGCTGGTCCTGCTGCGCCTGCAGCAGGACCAGGGGATAAAGGAGGTGAGCTGGTCCTGTTGCGGCTGCAGCAGGACCAGGGAGAAAGGTGGTGACCTGGTCCTGCTGCAGCCGCAGCAGGACCAGGGGAGAGAGGAGGTGAGCTGGTCCTGTTGCGGCTGCAGCAGGACCAGGGGAGAGAGGAGGTGAGCTGGTCCTGTTGCGGCGGCAGCAGGACCAGGGGAGAGAGGAGGTGAGCTGGTTCGGCTGCAGCAAGACCGGTGGACAGCTGAGGAGAGCTGGTCCTGTTGCGGCTGCAGCAGGACCAGGGGAGAGAGGAGGTGAGCTGGTCCAGCTGCGGCGGCAGCTGGACCGGCGGAGAGAGGAGTCGAGCTTGTCCTGCTGCGGCTGCAGCAGGACCGAGGAGAGAGGAGGTGAGCTGGTCCTGTTGCGGCTGCAGCAGGACCAGGGGAGAGGAGGTGAGCTGGTCCTGTTGCGGCTGCAGCAGGACCAGCGGAGGTGAACCAAAATGAGAGAGGTGGTGAGCTGGTCCTGCTGCAGCTGCAGCAGGACCAGGGGAGAGAGGAGTTTAGGTGGTCCTGCTGCAGCTGCAGCAGGACCAGCGGAGGTGATCCAAAATGAGAGAGGAGGTGAGGTGGTCCTGCTGCGGCAGGACCAGGGGAGGGAGGAGTTGAGCTGGTCCTGTTGCGGCTGCAGCAGGACCAGCGGAGAGAGGAGGTGAGCTGGTTCGGCTGCAGCAAAACCGGTGGAGAGCTGAGGAGAGCTGGTCCTGCTGCGGTTGGAGCAGGACCAGCGGAGGAGAACCAAAATGAGCTGGTCCTGCTGCAGCAGGACCAGCGGAGAGAGGTGAGATGGTCCTGCTGCAACCGCAGCAGGACCGTTGGAGAGCTGAGGTGAGCTGGTCCTGTTGCGTCTGCAGCAGGACCAGTTGAGAAAGGAGGTGAGCTGGTCTTGCTGCGGCGGCAGCAGGACCGGCGGAGAGTGGAGGTGAACCGAAATAAGCCGGTCTTGCTGCGGCGGTAGCAGGACCGGTGGACAGCTGAGGTGAGCTGGTCCTGTTGCGGCTGCAGCAGGACCAGGGGAGAAAGGAGGTGAGGTGGTCCTGTTGCGGCTGCAGCAGGACCAGCGGAGGTGATCCAAAATGAGAGAGGAGTTGAGCTGGTCCTGCTGCGGCAGGACCAGGGGAGGGAGGAGTTGAGCTGGTCCTGTTGCGGCTGCAGCAGGACCAGGGGAGAGAGGAGGTGAGCTGGTTCGGCTGCAGCAAGACCGGTGGACAGCTGAGGAGAGCTGGTCCTGCTGCGGTTGGAGCAGGACCAGCGGAGGAGAACCAAAATGAGCTGGTCCTGCTGCAGCAGGACCAGCGGAGAGAGGAGGTGAGATGGTCCTGCTGCAACCGCAGCAGGACCGTTGGAGAGCTGAGGTGAGCTGGTCCTGTTGCGTCTGCAGCAGGACCAGTTGAGAAAGGAGGTGAGCTGGTCTTGCTGCGGCGGCAGCAGGACCGGCGGAGAGTGGAGGTGAACCGAAATAAGCCGGTCTTGCTGCGGCGGTAGCAGGACCGGTGGACAGCTGAGGTGAGCTGGTCCTGTTGCGGCTGCAGCAGGACCAGGGGAGAGAGGAGGTGAGCTGGTCCTGTTGCGGCTGCAGCAGGACCAGGGGAGAGAGGAGGTGAGCTGGTCCAGCTGCGGCGGCAGCTGGACCGGCGGAGAGAGGAGTCGAGCTGGTCCTGCTGCGGCAGCAGCAGGACCGGTGGAGAGAGGTGAGGTGGTCCTGTTGCGGCTGCAGCAGGACCAGCGGAGGTGAACCAAAATGAGAGAGGAGTTGAGCTGGTCCTGCTGCGGCTGCAGCAGGACCGAGGAGAGAGGAGGTGAGCTGGTCCTGTTGCGGCTGCAGCAGGACCAGGGGAGAGAGGAGGTGAGCTGGTTCGGCTGCAGCAAGACCGGTGGACAGCTGAGGAGAGCTGGTCCTGCTGCGGTTGGAGCAGGACCAGCGGAGGAGAACCAAAATGAGCTGGTCCTGCTGCAGCAGGACCAGCGGAGAGAGGAGGTGAGATGGTCCTGCTGCAACCGCAGCAGGACCGTTGGAGAGCTGAGGGGAGCTGGTCCTGTTGCGTCTGCAGCAGGACCAGTTGAGAAAGGAGGTGAGCTGGTCTTGCTGCGGCGGCAGCAGGACCGGCGGAGAGTGGAGGTGAACCGAAATAAGCCGGTCTTGCTGCGGCGGTAGCAGGACCGGTGGACAGCTGAGGTGAGCTGGTCCTGTTGTGGCTGCAGCAGGACCAGGGGAGAAAGGAGGTGAGGTGGTCCTGTTGCGGCTGCAGCAGGACCAGCGGAGGTGATCCAAAATGAGAGAGGAGGTGAGGTGGTCCTGCTGCGGCTGCAGCAGGACCGGCGGAAAGTGGAGGTGAACCGAAATAAGGCGGTCTTGCTGCGGCGGCAGCAGGACCGGTGGACAGCTGAGGTGAGCTGGTCCTGCTGCGGCGGCAGCCGGACCGGCGGAGAGTGGAGGTGAACCGAAATAAGCCGGTCCTGTTGTGGCTGCAGCAGGATGGGTGGAAACCTCACGTGAGCTGGTCCTGTTGCGGCTGCAGCAGGACCAGCGGAGGTGAACCAAAATGAGCTGGTCCTGCTGCGGCAGGACCAGCGGAGAGAGGAGTTGAGGTGGTTCTGCTGCCGCAGCAGCAGGGCCGGCTTATTTCGGTTCACCTCCTCTCTCCACCGGTCCTGCTGCCGCCGCAGCAGGACCACCTCACCTCCTTTCTCCACCGGTCCTGCTGCCGCCGCAGCAGGACCACCTCACCTCAGCTGTCCACCGGTCCTGCTGCCGCCGCAGCAAGACCGCCTTATTTCGGTTCACCTCCACTTTCCGCAGCAGGACTGGCTCAACACCTCTCTGTCCTGGTCCTACTGCAGCCGCAGTAAGACCAGCTCACCTCCTTTCTCCCCTGGTCCTGCTGCCGCCGCAGCAGGACCAGCTCACCTCAGCTGTCCACCTGTCCTGCTGCAGCCGCAACAGGACCAGCTCACCTCAGCTGTCCACCGGTCCTGCTACCGCCGCAGCAAGACCGGCTTATTTCGGTTCACCTCCACTCTCCGCCGGTCCTGCTGCCGCCGCAACAGGACCAGCTCTCCTCAGCTGTCCACCGGTCCTGCTACCGCCGCAGCAAGACCGGCTTATTTCGGTTCACCTCCACTCTCCGCCGGTCCTGCTGCAACTGCAGCAAGACTTGCTCACCTCCTTTCTCAACTGGTCCTGCTCCAACCGCAGCAGGACCAGCTCTCCTCAGCTGTCCACCGGTCTTGCTGCAGCCGAACCAGCTCACCTCCTTTCTCAACTGGTCCTGCTGCAGCCGCAGCAGGACCAGCTCACCTGAGGTTTCCACCCATCCTGCTGCAGCCACAACAGGACCGTCTTATTTCGGTTCACCTCCACTCTCCGCCGGTCCGGCTGCCGCCGCAGCAGGACCAGCTCACCTGAGGTTTCCACCCATCCTGCTGCAGCCACAACAGGACCGGCTTATTTCGGTTCACCTCCACTTTCCGCCGGTCCTGCTGCAACCGCAGCAGGACCAGCTCACCTCCTCCCTCCCCTGGTCCTGCCGCAGCAGGACCACCTCACCTCCTCTCTCATTTTGGATCACCTCCGCCGGTCCTGCTGCAACCGCAGCAAGACCAGCTCACCTCCTTTCTCAACTGGTCCTGCTGCAGCCGCAGCAGGACCAGCTCATCTGAGCTGTCGGCCGGTCTGGCTGCCGCCGCAGCAGGACCGGCTTATTTCGGTTCACCTCCACTCTCCGCCGGTCCTGCTGCAACCGCAGCAAGACTTGCTCACCTCCTTTCTCAACTGGTCCTGCTGCAGCCGCAGCAGGACCAGCTCATCTGAGATGGCGGCCGGTCTGGCTGCCGCCGCAGCAGGCCCGGCTTATTTCGGTTCACCTCCACTCTCCGCCGGTCCTGCTGCCGCCGCAGCAGGACCAGCTCACCTCAGCTGTCCACTGGTCCTGCTGCCGCCGCAGCAGGACCAGCTCACCTCCTTTCTCAACTGGTCCTGCTGCAGCCGCAACAGGACCAGCTCACCTCAGCTCTCCAACGGTCCTGCTGCGGTTGCAGCAGGACCAGCTCACCTCCTCTCTCCGCTGGTTCTGCTGCAGCAGGACCAGCTCATTTTGGTTCACCTCCGCTGGTCCTGCTCCAACCGCAGCAGGACCAGCTCTCCTCAGCTGTCCACCGGTCTTGCTGCAGCCGAACCAGATCACCTCCTTTCTCAGCGCATCTGAGATGGCGGCCGGTCTGGCTGCCGCCGCAGCAGGTCCGGCTTATTTCGGTTCACCTCCACTCTCCGCCGGTCCTGCTGCCGCCGCAGCAGGACCAGCTCACCTCCTTTCTCAACTGGTCCTGCTGCAGCCGCAACAGGACCAGCTCACCTCAGCTGTCCACCGGTCTTGCTGCAGCCGAACCAGCTCACCTCCTCTCTCCCCTGGTCCTGCTGCAGCCGCAACAGGACCAGCTCACCTCCTCTCTCCTCGGTCCTGCTGCGGCCGCAGCAGGACCAGCTCAACTCTTCTCTACCCTGGTCCTGCCGCAGCAGGACCACCTCACCTCCTTTCTCCCCTGGTCCTGCTGCAGCCACAACAGGACCACCTCACCTCCTTTCTCCCCTGGTCCTGCTGCAGCCACAACAGGACCAGCTCACCTCAGCTGTCCACCGGTCCTGCTACCGCCGCAGCAAGACCGGCTTATTTCGGTTCACCTCCACTTTCCGCCGGTCCTGCTGCAACCGCAGCAAGACCAGCTCACCTCCTTTCTCAACTGGTCCTGCTGCAGCCGCAACAGGACCAGCTCACCTCAGCTCTCCAACGGTCCTGCTGCGGTTGCAGCAGGACCATCTCACCTCCTCTCTCAGCTGGTCCTGCTGCAGCAGGACCAGCTCATTTTGGTTCTCCTCCGCTGGTCCTGCTCCAACCGCAGCAGGACCAGCTCTCCTCAGCTGCCCACCGGTCTTGCTGCAGCCGAACCAGCTCACCTCCTCTCTCCCCTGGTCCTGCTGCAGCCGCAACAGGACCAGATCACCTCCTCTCTCCTCGGTCCTGCTGCCGCCGCAACAGGACCAGCTCACCTCTCTCCACCGGTCCAGCTGCCGCCGCAGCTGGACCAGCTCACCTCCTCTCTCCCCTGGTCCTGCTGCAGCCGCAACAGGACCAGCTCACCTCAGCTGTCCACCGGTCCAGCTGCCGCCGCAGCTGGGCCAGCTCGACTCCTCTCTCCGCCGGTCCAGCTCCCGCTGCAGCTGGACCAGCTCACCTCCTCTCTCCCCTGGTCCTGCTGCAGCCGCAACAGGACCAGCTCACCTCCTCTCTCCCCTGGTCCTGCTGCAGCCGCAACAGGACCAGCTCTCCTCAGCTGTCCACCGGTCTTGCTGCAGCCGAACCAGCTCACCTCCTCTCTCCGCCGGTCCTGCTGATGCTGCAGCAGCACCAGCTCACCACCTCTATCCCCTGGTCCTGCTGCAGCCGCAGCAGGACCAGCTCACCACCTCTCTCCCCTGGTCCTGCTGCAGCCGCAGCAGGACCAGCTCACCACCTCTCTCCCCTGGTCCTGCTGCAGCCGCAGCAGGACCAGCTCACCTCCTCTAGGGATATTCTAGGGATCTTGACTTTTGTCTTTCACTGTGGTATTCCCGCCAGGTTGTCCACTGTTTCGTCTCCTCTCAATTTCCCTCAGAAAAAACATCCTGACTGCCGGTGTAAATGGTGGCATTTGAGGCATCCTTGTCGTAGGGGGCGTTGGTTTAATCACTGGTGGCGTTGGATTCATCTCCGGTGGTGTTGGCTTGACCTGCGGTGGCGTTGGTTTCAGCTGCTGTTCTTGAGCTGTCAGGTCTTCTTTCAAATTTAGCTCCCCCTTGCTTTCACGCAGAAGCAAAAGTCTCCGATTTCTAGCTGATGACTTGGTTTTGGTTAGCTTGAGGGATGATTTTTCAAGATGTGGTATTTTGACTTGTTTATCGTTCATGTGTGTTTGAATTTCAATTTTAGGTCCTTCCATCGCTAAATTGTGTTCTGCCTTTGCCTCGGTCTTTATAGATTCTGTTGAATGTTTGTGTGTCGTCCTCTCTTGAATGTTCAATTTTCTCACCGTAAACATTTGGTTGGTGGCTTCTTTAACGTGACCTTGATCTTTCTGCTTTCGTCAGTTGGTGTCTTTATCTGATAATTGAACGATTTAGTTTCTATCTTCAGCTGTTTCAAGTGAGATGTATAGTCCAAACTTTTCTTTGTGACCATGGCCTGTCGCTGTGGTAGTGAGGCTAAGGCCTTGGAGGAGCTCTTCGCCTGCTGCTTCAATTTCTTGCTCATCTGTCTATCTCTTCTCATCAGACGTTTTGATGATGTCTTTCGCTGTTTCTCCTGAGCTAATACGCCTGAAGTCAAATCGATCTTTGGTTTAAACTCTGGCTTAGTTTTCTCTGTGACGTCCTCCACTGGTGATTTCTTATTCATTTTATTTTCTTTCTCTGCCTCTTTCAGCTGCTTTTCCAGAGCTTTGATCTTTCCCTCAAGAAGTCTGGACCTGTCCTTTTCTCTCATGATCTCACTGTTCTTCATTCCGATTTCGTCAGTCTTTCGGATGAGCTCAAACTCAAGTCTCTTCATGTCACAATACTGCTTTTCAATTTTCCCCTTGTATGCTGTGAGTTGAGACGACACTTGCTTCTTTTCTGACAAAATCTTCTCAACCTGCAGTTTTGAGTCCCTGTCGAGGTTTTTTAAAGAGATTTGAAGCTCTTTGACTGTATTTTTTAACTGGTTTACCTCAGACAACAGCTGAGTCTTGTCGGAACTCCGGTTCTCTACCTCGTGTTTCAACTTTGGGATTTGCTGCCGTTCCAGGTATTTTTTTTGCTTGACAGACCAGTGCAGCTCTTTGGTGATTGACTCAATTTTGTCATTTAGAATCCCAATTTGTCTATGAGCTTTTTCCAAATCCTCCTGCAGGTTGTTCTCCTTGATCACTACCGCAGGTTTGTCTCTAAACCTTTGTGACCAGTCCATAACCAAGAGAATCAATTCATTCCTAGTCATTTGCTTAATTTGAGACTTGGTTAACGAATCAATGTCAAATGCCGACATTTTGACTGTCCAACCGATCGATGTACCACAAAAAAATGCAACGTTAAATCCAAAATCCACCGTCTGTGCTCCTGCTTGAGTTGTGCAACTTTGATTCGGGTGCTGGATATTCAAGTCATCTGTCCCTTATGACATCATAACACTTTGACATCATCAGGGTCCATCAGTGGAATAATTTGATGTATGCTATGTAGCTAGGCAACAGCAAAGCCAGCTCACTCTCCAGCCTCCTCGGAGGCTTTCAGATATATATTTATATTGTCGTGCTTTTGGTTTTCAGTGTGACGCGGGCCTGTGGTAGTTGCAGGTGCACGACAAGAACGAAGGGTCTCTTACATGAACTTTACTTCTTCCAGCACAGATGAGTTACAACGACAACCGAGCTGTTCTCACTGAAGAACTGTGTAACTTCTGGCCTCTAGCTCTGGCACTGACAGCAATTAGCTATGTCCGGGCAGTGAGCGGTGAGTGCCATAACCATCAACAGAAACATAACGGATCAACTCTTAGATACTGGTTGCTAAGGTAACCACCAGCTGTCAAGAACAGAATAAACAGAACATAAAACAATGAATCTCGCGATACTAGTCTCCTCTCCCGAGCTGCGCCGCATTTACTGATCTAGGCTTGGAAAACTAAAATAAAGAAATAGAAAACCAAGCTTAAGATCAAATAAAGTGTAACTTCCTTATATATATATATATATATATATATATATATATATATATATATATATATATATATATATATATATGTATGTATCTATATATATATAAAATGGGACCCATATGTTGGCCCATTTGAGCTAAATGCAGCAACAAAGTGGACTAATGGGAATGGCGCAGAAATGGGCCACACTATGTGGGGCCCATGTGGTTTCAGTATCATGGGACCCATGTGGGCTGACCACATTGAACCCACATGACATGAGAATGGAATGATCTTATGTGGGAGGAACCTGGGAATGGGGCAGAAATGGGCAACACTATGTGGGGCCCATGTGTTTTCAGGCTTATGGGCCCCATATCCTCCTGAGACCCAAAATAAAAGAAGTTTTTGAATTTCCTTCTTTTTTTTTACACTACATGACTTTTTGGAGTGAAAAAACATCACTACAATTAAAAAATATTTATTTTTTAGAGTATGTCCTTTGGAGAGGACATCGGGACTCTCTTGTGGCAAATGTGAACACATTTCGAGGCATACATTTACCTCTGAACTCTGACAATCTTTAGTGCTGTAAATTTCAAAAGGCTACATCATTTAAGCCAGTGGTTCAGATTTCCAGGCACCTCATTCAACTTATCAAAAGAAAGTTGATTAGTGTAGTTTAATCAGGTGTGTTAGTTCTGTTTTGGTTTGTGGTAGTCCATAAAGCAGTTCTTCTTTGAGATGCAGAGGTACATGTTGCATTTGATGCACTTTATGTAGGTTTTTCCAGTGCACCCTTCTGCTCTGCACCTGGAAGTATTAGGATTGTCCATCATCTGTGGCAAATGGACAGCTCCATACTTTCTCACTTCCTTATCTGGCTGGGGCCTCCTTCTCTTCTGTGATGGAACGTACTCCTCATCATTCGACGCATCAGATTCAATTGGATTGGGTTGGCCTGACTGCCCCTGGGCAATCTGTTCCTCACCTAAGAGCAGTTTGAAGTCATGGTATTGGAGAGTTTTCTTCATAGGTCGTGCCAAAGCTTGGCTGTCTTCCTTATACTGTAAGGTATCTTCGATCTGGCCATCACCAGATCGAAGAAGTGTAGTATTGTGCGTACAGTCCACTTCCTTGTGCGGTTAGCCATTCTATAAAAGCTAAGCATTCTATCACACATATCAACCCCACCCATGTTGGTGTTGCCCAGGTGTTGAACCTGGGCGTGGATATGTCCTCTTTTATGTGGCAGAGAGAGGAGGTGAGCTGGTCCTACTGCGGCGGCAGCCGGACCGGCTGACAGCTCAGGTGAGCTGGTCCTGTTGCGGCTGCAGCAGGACCAGCGGAAAGAGGAGGTGAGCTGGTCCTTCTGCGGCTGCAGCAGGACCAGCGGAGAGAGGAGGTGAGCTGGTCCTGTTGCGGCTGCAGCAGGACCGGCCGAGAGTGGAGGTGAACCGAAATAAGCCGGTCCTGCTGCAGGACCGGTGGAGAGAGGAGGTGAGGTGGTCCTGCTGCGGCTGCAGCAGGACCGGTGGAGAGTGGAGGTGAACCGAAATAAGCTGGTCTTGCTGGGGCTGCAGCAGGACCAGCGGAGGTGAACCAAAATGAGCTGGTCCTGCTGCGGCAGGACCAGCGGAGAGAGGAGGTGAGGTGGTCCTGTTGTGGCTGCAGCAGGAGAGAGGAGGTGATTTGGACCTGCTGCGGCGGCAGTAGGACCGGTGGAGAGAGGAGGTGAGCTGGTCCTGTTGCGGTTGCAGCAGGACCGGAGGTGAACCGAAATAAGCTGGTCCTGCTGCGGCGGCGAGTGGAGCTGGTTCTGATCTGGCGGCAGCAGGACTGACTTCGATCGGACTGTGAGCGAGCAGAGCTGCGGAGGCAGCGGCGAGCGGAGCGGAGACGTCCATCTTGGGAGGCAGAAGGCCGCCCCTCAGTATAGCAGTCGCTGTCTGAAATTTCCACTTTGCCTCCAGTTTCAACTCCGTCAGCCCCATGTGCGGAAATCGCGGGATCCAAGTGTCCAACATGATCAGCAGACGAGTGGCCATGCCCAAACGCTGGCGAGCTGAATATGGGCTTTCCATAACAGCCAAATAGTCCTCAGCAGTGTCCCCAAAAATCTCTGGGTCCATGATGTAAGAAAAAAAAAAAATGGTCACAAATATCCAAAAAACAGTCAACGGTTGTCCACAGGCCAGGCAGCTCGGCTGAGCGGAGGCCATGCTCACTCCGGGAGCAACAGGTCATACAAGTGGTCAGGAGACAAACAACAATGCATAGGTGGCGTTTCCATGAAAATGATCTGACTAGAAGCATATAAGACTAATAGTGACCTTCACCTTATTGCTGGCTATTTCATTGATGCTGTGATGAAGTATAATGGATTTCCACAAAAGATGTGAATGGATCATTGCGCAGAGGAAACTTATGATGCAGCGATGCAAAGATTTCTGTAAAACACCGAAAATTAAAATGGTTTTGACTGTTATTCTCAGTACTTGGACTGAAATAATGAGATGCTCTCTCATTATTTTGAGATTTTTTTTTCAAAACAATGAGTTTCAGTAACGGGCTTCCATAGTGCTGGACTTGCACCGGTTTATAAAAACCCACAATGTTGGTCAAAACTGCAAATTAACACACAAACAATAATAAACAAGATATGGTAGAGAGCTCAAAATGAACAACATCCAGAGAGAAAACAAACATATCGATTCCGCTGACTTTCCTACAGCAGCAGAAAGACGCTGTGAGGGAAAAGAGGGAAACGGAGGATCTGCGAGGCCTGGAACGAACTACGGAAGCCCAGGAGACACAAACGAGGCAGAGTGCAGAAGGGCGACCCCGCAGGCAAAGACAACAAATAAAAATAACTGAATAAGATAAAATTCACAAATTCTCAATATAAAATGAATTAGAAATAATAATAAAAAAGTGCTTTTGTAACTCTGTTACACACAAGTAGAGGTGAGCTGAACCTGTGAAGAAGAAGACGAGTTCCTGGGATCACATGTTTCTCACATGTGCACCACATATAATCAGATTTTTTTTCCATAAAGGGTTTAAAACCCTGCTAAGTGTGTATATATATATATATATATATATATATATATATATATATATATATACACACACACACACACACACACACACACACACCCGGCGAGTGTGTGTGTGTGTGTAGGAGGGGGGGGGGGGGGATCAGAAGGAGGGGTAACCCAGGGTGCCAAAAGCAGATGCAGCCAGGAATCAGCGTGTTTCACCTCTGAAGAGTCAACTGTGAAAGCTATCTTTTCCCCGTATCATTCAAAAGCCACGACGAAAAGAATAGAAATGAAAAAAGTGTTGGACAATTGTTCATCTCCAGAAGAGCAATGAGCTGAATATCTGACGAGTCATATTACTGAAATACCTGCTTTGTTTGAAGTTTGCTTAAATTTTTAAATAAAACTCACGCTGTATTGTTGTAAAAAAAAAAAAAAAATACCTCCATTTCTTTTAACCTTTGTAGACATCAGGCTAAAGGACACCATGTAGGCCATGCTCAAAAAGTGCCAGCAGCAGATTTCCCTCCAGCTAAGGAAAAGTCACCTGGATGTGACACATCCTCTCCTCCGTACCATTCTCATCTGTCATCCAGAAATCCTGCTGACCTTCTGTTCTCCAGTCTGCAGCAGCGTGACTCTGAGGAGGTCAATGGAGCCAAACTGTCCAGGCTGAGCAAACCACTGTCCAGTCTTCAAAGAAAACTCAATCACACTCTTTTGCAATTTAAATAATAGAGGAATGTTTGTTCAAGTGCTTTTATTTATATTGTGATTGCACTTTTATTTAATATCTAGATAAATAAGAAGTCAAGTCAAATTGGACATAAAATCTAAGGGATTAGATTAGGAGAAATTATGACTGGATAAAATGCTGGTAAAACTTTATTATTTACATTGCGATTATCAAAACAATGCAGTACAGAAAGTTCAGTTTTATGTCAGACCATATGTCAAAATATAACTTATGTTCAAGGACGAAAGATGCAAAGAAAGAAAAGCTTTTGTTGAGGACAGGAAATTAAAAAGAAATGAAATAGGGCAATGAGAGCATAGGAGAATAATAAAATCTAGTTTGTTTATGGTTTTGTACCACAGAGTCATTCTGCCCTCAAGAGGCGTCAGATGTTACTGCAGCTGTCTCACGGGGACACTGCTGTGTCTATAAGAGATGCCACTGTGTGCTTATTGAGCAGACAAACCTAAGCTGACAGCTACAGGTTGTTAATGCCACAGAAGATGAGAGATATGGGATTTTGCTAATTAACAGCAGAGATTTTATGAAAGCCTCCCTAGGATATACTGCAGCTTCCTAATGTACACAGAGCATGGGGCTGGAGTCACCAAACTGTGGCTGAGTCTGTTTACACCACAAACATTTAATGTGGTTGCATTACAGATCAGGAGAAGAAGAATAACAATAGTGGATCAGGGATGAATTTCATGTTTGAATCTGTAAAGGTAGGACGATTTGAATATATCAAATAAATATTAATATTATAATAATATTATTTTTCACAATGTCTAATAATCATGAAATGTTTATGGTAACATTGCAGAATATCTTTGAATAATAATTATTCTGAAAAGACACATTTTAATAAATATAATTTATCAAGAAATTATTGTAACTGTTAGTGAAATTGAACAAACTTATAATTAAAGCTAGTACAAATTCAAAAATGTTGAAATTGAACAAACTTATAATTAAAGCTAGTACAAATTCAAAAATGTTAAAGGCCTTGGAAAAAAAAAATAATACTAATACTTCTACTGTAAAAAAGTAGAGGTTAATTTTATTTTTTCATGTATTTAATAAGACATGCATGGTTTTAAGAACAGTGAAAAACCTGGTTACAAGGATCTGACTCTCACACAAAACAAGTTCAAACTACTACATGAAAATAAATATAAATGTCAGTGCACTCTTATTGTTTAGCTATTAAATATGTGAATACATTCCTTTGGATAGATTTGACCCACACTAGCACACACACAACCAAGATGCACACAAACACACACACTCAAAACTTCACACACCTCTGCTGTTCTCTGATCCAAAAGGTAAACTTTGATTTGAAAATGCTTCTGACAAAATAACACATCACATCAAAACACTCTAAAGAAAGTCTATTTGTGTGATTTTCTTCTTTTTTTTTTTTACCCATTCCTTCTCCTCTGTTCCAGATCGATTTGTTTCTTTGAAGACGGATTGTGAGAAGAAAACAGAACAGCTCAATCCATCATTCTGTCTGCCTGAGGCCCTGCGCCATGAACAATATATTACTGGTGGTATCTGAAAGCACCCGCGGGACACCGGCGCAGTTCAAAGCCGTAGCCACAAACAAACAGAATGGAACCACGCGACTTATTCCAGATCATTCGCTCCACTTCTTCAGCGTCATGCCAATTAGGATCAGAGAGAGGCAGCGTTTTCAACGCCTTTATCTGACAATCTAGACTCAAAGCAAGACGGGACATTTGCCAGCATCCATGAACTGCTCCCGGACACTTCTCTTCTGCTTCACCAGAGGAGCCACGGAAGAAGCCTGGAGAGGAAGAACAGTGGGGGTTCGTTGCTTCTATGAATTCAGACGACAGTGTGAAGACAGGAATGTTCAATGCTTTCATTTGGGATCCATGCATTCGAAACATGAATAATAATAATAATAATAAATGTTTGAAGTGTCGTTTTGCCTAGTTTCAGTTCTCCTGCGGTCTTAAGAGATGGAGCTTTTTACCCTGTGCGTCTCTCTCACACCCTGTTCAATTTTACCAGGGCTTTTTAGTGTGTGTGTGTGGTTTCTGGAACTGACAGTCTGACTGGACACTCCCAGCTCACTTCTTCGCTGTGCGAGCATGTCATCTGCCGCGCTCCTCCAGCCCATCATGCTAAGACTAAGAGGGTTATTTTTTAGTTTGCTTTAGTTGAAGTACTTCAAATCTTATGGAAAAAGCCTGATGGTCAAAAACAGTAATTTCTAATGAAGGAAGTTTTTTTATAGCCAATTAGCAGGCATTCAAAAGCTTGGAGGTCAGAATAAAGCTAACAATAACCTAATGAATACAAAAAAGTATTTTTTGTATTAAAAATGTGGACCAATCCTAATTTGGAAATTTGTGAAAAAGTAAAACTTAATTGCTGGTAATGCCAATCCTTGTGGCAACAACTGCAATCTTGCTTTTGACATGACTGAAAATGAGTCTTTTAATCTCTAGTAGTGGTTAATCCCTAATGGGGATTAACCACTAGTAGAATAGTCCGTTTGAGTTCAGGATTTATGTCCCACTGCATAAACCCAACTGTGCATAAAGTTAAACTGATCAGCTGCACTATTCCATTATTTGTTGGTCTTGCTCAGCAGAAACAAACTTAAGGCTGTTGGAAGAGTAACATTTTGTGAGTGCCTAAATATACGGGATCAGAACCAACCAGAAATTTATGAAAAAGAACTTTTCAGGAGGCAAATCAAAACAACAAGAATACTGTCTGTCCCAACAGGCGCCTCACTTCCAAGACACTAACACATCAAATGTCTTTGTTGTCAAATTAGTCTGACATAAAACAAAACTACTACTGACAGTCAATATAGCAGGATTAGTTTGAATACAAATCATTTGTACAACTAAATAAAGATTACAGCTAAATAGGTTTTAGTTGACAATACTGTTACTAAACAAGAGTTTGGCAAAAACTTTGTGACTATTGCATACATGATTTTGGAAATATGATCTGAGTGACAAGGCTTTCAGCAGGAGATGTCACTGGAGAGTAATAAATGATGCACTGACTAATGAACCTTTGGGCAAATCAAAGGACTGGAAAGCTTCATTGCTTCCACTCAACCCTCGTCTGATCATCTGTGCTGGGCCGTCTGTCTGTCCACGTCCCAGGACTCGCCACCTAGTGCGTTAGTTCTCCCTCCTGGTCCTGGAGCGCGTCTCTCTGCATTGCCCACCAAGTCAGTTCAGCTGCTTCCCTCTACCTGAGCTCCTTTTATTTGGCATCAATTAGTTTTTGCAGACATCTGTATGAGCAGCCAATCAACGCCTCCTTACAATATAAACAAGCAAAATATAATCAAAATCAATAATCACATTTTCCACTGTGCAATGTACATTACATTATACATGTGCCTTTGTAAAATTCATTTTCTGTTGCTGTTTCCAACATGTTTTTTTCTATTTTAGGTGAATCTACCCTATGATTTTTTTCTCAGAGGCATTTGAAACAAGAGTATCTGTCCTGCTGGATCACAACACCAGTAATTCAGATGAAAGTGCACAAGAGCTTCATCACTTTACAGCATCACTGTCTCTCCACAGCGTATTACCTTTAAATGAAGTCGATTTAGAGCAGGTAAACACCACAGTAGCACTCCCAAGCTGTATGTACCGATGAAAACAAAGAACAATCCGGATGAAGGCCGACCCCCTGCCTCATTAACCAGCATCTATCCTGCCCTATTAGCTGTAATGGAAAAGGTCCCTCAAGGTGGTAGTCCTTTTATTCCCTGGTTGCAGTGAAGAAAAGGCAACTATTTTCACACTTGCTGCCTCCATGACGGCTTCCCGCTCTGGTTAGCTGCCACAGATGGGGGCTGTTAGCCACCATTAGAGTTGTTTAATGGAAACCGGGGTTATCAGCAACAGTCAGAGCCTGAAAGCACTCAAACTTGTTATTTTCCCAAACAAGCAAAAGAAAAAAGATGTGTGCTTTGCTGTCACCAAGATAAAAATATAGAACCAGCTGCTTTCAAGGCGCTGCGCAGAGAAATCTGCTACTTGTTCCAGTTAAAAACCACCCACTGCTGTTACCTTTAGCTAACAGCCATCCTCACTTTCCAGAGGCAGTTACAGTTTGTAGCTCTTGTTTGTTTCAACAAAGCATTTCATTGGCAAAGTGATGTGGCTGACAAGGTCGGACCGTCAGGGAAAGAGGGAAGAGAGGGTCTTAAGAACACAAGTACAAAAATAGCTCACGCAGTCAGTCATAATGACGTACAAATGGCTGCTTTCCCAAAAAGACAAGGTCCCCTTCAATGACTACCTTCCTACAGTTTTTTTACTTACACCATTGAAAAAACCACCCACTGCTACAAGTACTGGAGAACATCATATGTACTTGTAGTATTTGTATTTTAAAGTTTTTCATATCAAGAGATTTTACTCTTTCTTTTGTTAAAGGGCCAGTGTTATGTATTTTCCTAGCTCATAATGCCATTTTATAGCACAGTGAAGTAACTATGGATTCACTTGCCAGAATCCAAGTGAAAGCACAGATTTTTTGGGGGGTGAAAAACATTTAACAAAATTTTTACCAGCGTTGCCTTCAGATGTAGCTCCTATAATGAACTCAGCAGATGTGCAGTTCCACCAGGTGTTTGCTAATTGCCTCTGGCTAGTCTGAAGGTGCTGAGTAGGGGAGTCCAGGGAAGGGATGCTCTGTAAAGCTGAAGTTTGGAAGCTTTGAAATGCAGAGCATTTCCAAAAGTCAAAACTTTTCTACCTTTGAAACTCAGAAATATCCTAGTTTCTTTTTATTGGGCAGAAGTTTACTCCTTTGTTTCTTTCAATCACTCTTACACTCTGTCATAGGGATTGATTGAAATTCAAAGGAGAGTGGGACAAAACATTAATTAGCAACATCAGATAACATGAGTAGAGACAAATATGGTTTTCCTCAGATTTTTCAGAGAGCAGAGGAAGCCAATTCCACCAGAGTTTACAACGACTTGTAGCAAAGCTGCTTATACTTAAACTTGGTATTTAGATTGGTATCAGTAATGCACACATCTATTAGACTATTCTTCTGCAACCGGTTATTGAAAACAGGACAGTTTTATCTGCTTCACCATTTACTGCTTAGATGGTACAATTAAGAACTGGAGATCTTCAACTCCTCAAACAAAAGCAAAATGTTTGACTTATGGACTGCATGATCACTGGATATACTATTTATTTTACTGTTTTTGGGATTATTTGACTAAAACCTAAGATCTGAGTGTTATTTATGTTCTCTCTGGCACGCAGTTTCATTTTCTTCACATATATATATTTTTTATTACCACAATTATTACAGTTACTTTGATTTATAGTAGCTTTTGAAAAGTAGTTTATATTCCTCATTTCACTGCAAAGAAAATCAAGTTTTATTACTTCTAGCTTCCAAAGTCATTTATTCTGGAAAAGTGTGAGGAGAAAAAAATGCTTCCACCGGCAGAAAAATCCTTTCCCTTGATAATCTATCAACCAAAACCTAAGGCACTGATTTATTTCTCAAAGGGTTCGGCACTTTATTATTGAGGTTTTGCATCACAGAGTAATAAATGGGCCATTTGCTTGTTATTAGGTCTTGAATTAAAAGAAATACAAACTCCAACACACAGTCCTCCTGTTTATTCTCAAAAACTTCTGCCAAAATGCACAAGCAGCATATTAGAAACTCTAAGAATGTCCTTCTGTCTTACACAGAAAATAAGAAAGGCAATAAAAAGTGCTGGTCTAATCCACTTAAAGCAACCAATCAGCTGGAAGTGTGAGGACTTGCTCAGAATACAACAACTTATTTTCTTGACGAGAACACTGCCTTTGCAATTGAAAGTAATGTTTTTAAAAACTATATAAAAATAAATTAATTAAAGGGACTTCCTCATACTTCAACCACCACAACATTTTAAACACATTCTAACAATTGATAGAATTGTTATGCTTTGTTGTATCCAGAAAGTTTTATTCTGCTTTGGAAAAGATCTCCATATCACAACAGTTTGTTAGAAGACAGATAATCTGTGAAAACATTGATCTTCTCCAACTCCTCCTCCCTCAACTTCTGCTGCTGTCTGAAGAAATGCACCGCAGATTGTTTGAGTCATACTGTACTGTCACAACATAGTCACAGTTTTAACAAATATGTGTTTGTTTTTCTATCAAAGTTACTGCAGCTTTAAGAATGTGCTTAAATGTAGACATGATTAAACTTTAAGTAGTTAGATTTCTCACGTTTTTACATTGATAAGGATTGAGCCCAACAATAGATGTTTCCATGGTGGTCCCATTTCCCTGAGGGGTTTCAAAGGTAACAACAGGTTTAATCAAACTGGGCCAAACACTTTGACCCACGATGTCAATCATTTGTTTCTTTTCCTGTCTCCATTTCACTGAAGCTGATTTTTTTAAGCTAATTTTCCCCCTAAATTAGATTTAAATTGTGTTTGGTAAACAACACTAAAGCCCTTAATGATTTGCACATGCAACGTGTTTATTTATCCCAGGAAAACCTATACAATGAACATTAACTGACTACTTCATTTCAGCTCAGCAGTTACAATCAGGATCTTTGAAAGGCGACACTTTGTTCAGAGCTAATTACGCAGTGGATGAAATCATTCTGCATTCTCACTTCAAACTGTTCCCTCGTCACTGTTTTGATGACTTGAAACAATGTATTCTGCCAAGTTGGCTCTTGTAAACATCATGTCCTCACCACCCTCACATAAACCATAACACACACACACACACACACCACACACACACACACACACACACACACACACACACACACACCCACACACACACACACACACACACACGCACGCACACGCACACACACACATGCACACACACACACACACACACACACACACACACCCACACACGCACGCACACACACACACACACACACACACACACACACACACGCACGCACACGCACACCCACACACATGCACACACACACACACACACACACACACACGCACGCGCACACACACACACACACACACACACATGCACACACACACACACACACACACAGCATTTCTTTCTATCTTCACAGGGACTTTGCATTGACTTGCATTCATTCATTCATATGGCCTCACCCCGACTTTCACCTCAAGCCTCATTTAAACTCCATTCACATCTTGGTCCTGAACCTGACCTCTGACACTAACACAGCATTTTTTCTTGTGCTCCCCACAAGGGGAAGTAGGTCCCCAAAACGTAGTTCATGTTAGAAAAATGGACCTCACATTGACACAAATACAATTATTTGATTTTCGGTCTATTAATTTACAGACCAAATTAATTAATATGTAATTAATTTACTTATTACTTTGCCCCTTTTACTTAGAAATAAGTGTGAAATTGGAAAAATTTTAAATGATTGCAAAAGAGAAAACTCTTCAAATGACACTTTCACTTTCTTTTTTGCTGTTACTTTAAGTATGTTTCACAAAATTACCTCAGGTTCCCAATAACACTGTGGTGTTAACTGGGCAGTATTTTGTGTTTTCCAGGCACATTGTGTCATTTTATAGCAAGTAACTATGTATGTTAATTTCAGTTTCTGATGGACTCTGACCCTAAAAAGCAGGACGGCCAGACAAACTGGGAGCACAATGTACAACCAAATCTGTTCTGATGCCTTCCAATGATTGGAAGGCATCAGAACAGATTTGGCTGTAATCCAACTCTCCTCTAACAGTTTAAGATATAGATAATCACAAAAGGACTGAATTTGCAAAGGTTAAAAAAAGATTCCTTGAGAAGCTGAATGATTTGCTGAGTGACAAACTTGGAAGCTCAGCTATTTTTGAGAAAGTAAGACTCTAGTCATTCACATTGACAGTTTGAGAATTTGAGGAAGCCTTCCTGATGTATCTCAAGAGAACTGTTTTAGATCTGTTCTTCTAGAAAGAAACATCTGAACAGATAAAAGACTTGCTTGACACACTGTACCTTGCAGACAGCTTTGAATTACCAGGCTGCATGCTTGGAGATAACTGAGGAGAAGGATTTTTACTCAGACTGCTGTCCCTTGGACCCAGCCCGCCTTACGCTGTACAAAATGTATGGATGATAATTCAAAGAAGTGTAGAAAAAATAGAAAAAATATAAACTAATCTTCTTCGGCATTTAATTCTGCTGAAAAAAAATAGCAGACAGCAGTCAGAAAGAGACGGGATGAGTGTCAAGGTCCTCAATTGCTCTTTTCTCCGTCCTTAGTGGAAAAGCCGAGATGACTGTGATAAACCCTTTTTTTAATACTGGAATTGAAAGAAAAGCAGAGAACAAAGCTGTCATCAGAGTAATTTGAACACAAATTGAAGAAGCGCCAAAAAGAAAGAAAAGAAAGTCCTTGACATTGCCACCAAATTGGACTGGAGTAAAGACTTGCTGCTGGCAGAAAGACTCTAAGTGGCAGGTTTTAGTTTCTGTGTCAGACATACTGCTGGTGTCTTTATGCATATGTTACCTTCAGATAACCGCTGAAAAGCCCTGGTCTGTAATTATAGTCTGCTGGCCTGTGTTAAAGGCAGAAATGTCAGTAGCACTTGGCAGCACATAGCCAAAGCAGTTTCTCCCAGACCCAGAATGTGGGCTGGATTTCTGCTTCAATGTCGTTTGTGGTGGGTGTGTTTGTTTACTTATTATGTCACATCTAATTTTGGGTGTGTGTGGTGGAGTGGATTTACTAAAGGCAGTGTTTGATGAACCCACCTATTTGGCCTGGAAGATTCAGCTTTGAAATCTTGCTTCTTTTATGGTGATAAAATCATTATTCCTGCTGCTATTCGTGAGATATCCAGGATGTTCTCAGTTGCTCTTCTCTTTATTTTTTTCCCGCTATTCAAGTCAACAACTTTTTTTAAATTTATTTTGTTCTCAGCAAAATAAGACTCATTACCACTTTTCACAAGCTACTGCTGGTAGCTGTTGTCAGGATTGAGGTTTAAGGGCAATTACTTTTTCACAAAGGATCAGGTAGGTTTGATAGCTTTTTTTCATCCCTCAGTAAATGGAGTCATTATTTGAAACTTGCTTTTTGTATTTACTCAATATATTTTATGAATGACAAAAAGGCAAAAACAGAAGACATCTGAAAGGCAGCAATATTTTTTAAAACACTAGGTGTTGTTTCAATGAATGTCCACATCCACTACTTTCTGCAGAGCAATACCATGACAGTTTGGCAGTTCAATTTTCTTTTGCAGCAAAGTGACGACGGCCCACCACCTACACACACCGGGCTGGGCTGCTCCGAGAATCACAACTGATCACAGGGCCTTTGTGCTTCCTGAGAGGAACCAGCTTGTATGAACTGAGGAGATATTTTCACACAGTAAGAAATTCTGTGAATTTATGAAGAAAAAATAAACTTCATGAAACATCCTGCAAAGGTTTGTGCTACAATGACAGTGAAAGAAGAACAAAAGTAAATCGACATCAGAAATGTTAAAATCATTCTTAAAAATACATTTAAGGTTTATGAAAACAAAAGGTCACAAATAACCACTGTGGTCACTTGATGCATAAAGATGCAAAGGTTTGTCCAGTTCTTTATATTATTCTTAATAAATATCAGCGTTAACCTAACTGAAACCACACACAGGAAAAGTATATAACTAAGTATATAAATAATGTATATAACTTGTGGATGCCAGGCTTTAGTCCCCACAAGGAGCAGTGGGGACTAAAAATACATGGCACACACACACGCACGCACACACACACTGAATGGCATCATTCACCTCTTACACTCAGACTCTTTCAAGACATATCAATACTCTTGTCATGTCAGCAGCAGTGATACACTTATCGGACTTCAAAGCCTTGAGGTCTTGCTCAACAACAAACAGTTGAAAAATGAAATCCTCTTGTTTGCTAAACTGCTTTGGATCGCATCGACCCGCTCCTGATTGATCACGTAGCCACTAAATGCCTCGCTGAGAGTTTGCACCTCTCCATGTTCTCCACATCCATCTCTTGGCCATGATTGTTAGCCCCTCAGCTCCCGCCAAGCACCTCCACTTCCACGATTACTCTCCTGGAAACACCGACAAGATGCACACACACAACACACACACACACACCCACACACACACACACACACCACACACACAAACACACACACGTACGCACACACACACACACACACACACGTACACACCACACACACACACACACACACACACACACACAAACAGAGGTGTTTTTATTTTTCATCATGGCAGAGTGATAACACCTGGGGATGAATTTAGGTGCACAACACTTTTCTTTTAATTTCTTTGCCTGCTTCTACTGCAAAAGTTGATTCTGGCCTTTGCGGCAACCTGCCACAACACAGTTCATCGCCTGTCTCCCTTTTCCTGAGTGTGTGCATCCTGGACTATTACTACTAACTACTGCAGGGCACAGTAGTTCAACTATTGATTTTTCCTCTCTGTTCATTGTCTTTCTCCACCACATCAAAACACACAATTGAGAACATTTGTCAGTTTTCTTTTGTTGAAGTTAAATTAAGAAGAAATTCACATATATTCCTGCCAAACTCAATAGAACTCATTAATCAACAAAATCCTATCAAGCACATTTATATGTCAGAATGGCCCAGTCAAAGTCCAGATCTAAATACTGTTGGGAATCAATGGTAAGGTCTGAAAATTGCAGGTGAGCATTAGATCTATTTTACAAAAAAGAATGGGGAGAAACAAATCAGCTGTTGTGAAAATGTCGGGGTGTTCTCCTCACAATATGTAAGCGGTAACAGGCGCTTAAATTCCGTGACAAAGGGAAGGGGGAAGAAAGGAAAGGAAAAGGGGGAAAAAAACAAAAAAAAAACCCTTGGTATTTTATTCTATGTTGCATGCCTTTGTGTTTTGTGTTTATGATGTAAAGCACTTTGAAATGCCTTGTAGCTGAAATGTGCTGTACAAATAAAATTTGATGATGATGATGATGACTGGTATTTTTACTAATGTACTTCAAAATTGATAAATAGTGCAGCTCTTTCAATACTTACTTGAATGTCGTTATAAAAATGTCCAGAAGATGGAGCTAGATAACTAATTTAGATTTCTTATCTTTCTCTAGTCGCTCTTTAAACCTTTTTGTTCTTAATCTTAAACGTATTTCAGTACATTACTACAATTTATTTTTGTCGAAGACACGATAGTTTTATCAAAAAGCATGCAACTGAAGTAATAACAAAACATGTCAAATTAGCTGTTGGCAATATGATTGTGCTAGTAGAAAATAAAGAACTGAACTCAAACCTTCCTATAATTTGACTCAAGTTTTCATCAGTTTTTGAGAAATAGCATTTCTATATTTTGTTTTTTCTGTGTGAATTTTCATTAGTTTTCTTAAATGCTGTTTACAAACTATTGTCTATGTTCATTTTTACTTTTGTTTTACTGCCTATTTTGTATTTTAGATCAGATTGCTTTGAGGCCAGTTGGTCTGCCTGGATGTTTTTCTTTTTTCACAGCTGAAAATGTCTATGTCTGGGCCCAGAAATTGGCTCTTGTGCATAATTACACTTGGGTGTTTGTTTTAGAAAAAAACAGAGAGAGAGAAAGAGAGAGAGAGAGAGAGAGAGAGTGAGAGAGAGAGAGGAGCATTGAATCTATATTTATGTAGTTATTGCAGTGTCCTTCAGGGGGCAGTATAGCACCTCGCACCCTGTGGTGTTGTAAGCAGCGGCAGAAGAAGCTTGTTGTCAGTGGAGGGAATTTTGACACTTTTGTTAGCACAGAAATTATCGACGCGTTTTGGGAAAAGTGATATTTAGTCGACTGGTCTAGTTACAGAATAGTTCTAGTATCTTATCGACCCAGAACGAAAGGTACGTATGACCTTATATAGTTTTCTTAGATTTTCTATTATTATGTAAAGTAATAACAAGATTATGTAAGCAATCTCTGTAACCGAAAACAACTGAAAAATAAGGTTTTATGTGGGTACCGCGCGCGGTGGCGCAGGTGTCCACCGTACGACCCGCGGCCGTCAAAGGTTCGAATTCCGGACAGATGACCTGAGCCGCATGTCTCTCTGTTATTACCCATTTTCATCATGTCTGGCAACCGCTAAATAAAAGCCATCAGAGCTGGGAGACGCCATGAAGAGCCAGTGTTTGTAGTTAAAAATAACTATGTTGGCTACCTGCTTTATTCATTGATTCTATCCAGTGATGGAAGTGGTGGCCATGGCTTATTTCTCTTGGAAGACTGCAGTGATAAATCCTGTGCTAGATGTACAATCTCCTTTTCACAGTGACTCGTTTGTATACGCAGCAGCTGTGTTTTCATTTAACTAAGGATTTTAAAAAGTTAAATCTGTGCTTCTGACTCTCAATTTTTTAGACTTTCCCTTCCCCCCAAAACTATGAATACAGAAGGAACACCTCGAGGCTCATGGAGAGGTGGGAACAAGGGATGGAGAGGAGGAGGAAGCAGTGGAGGGAGAGGAGGAGGTGGGAATGGTTGGAGAGGAGGAGGTGGGAATGGGTGGAGAGGAAGAGGAAGCAGTGGATGGAGAGGACAGGGAGGATGGAGGAGGCCGTGGAGAGGAGGGTCAGCAGCAGCAGGAGGTGGAGGGAGCCGAGGAGATGGTGTTAGTGGAAATCCAGCTTTAAGCTCCCAGAGAGGTGAGCTCCATTATTATTTCTGTATCTAGCAAGAATGTAGCTTCATTTATTTCAAATCACCTCCAAAAAATTCATGTCACCATTTTTATTAGTTTATAACAAATCAAAAGTTCTTTCAGCTTCATCCAGACTGCTTTACTGTTGTCCACTCAGCCCCAATCCAGACTACTCTTGATGGACTGTGTCCATACAAAGGCTGGGCTCTGTATTTCACAGACGGTAAGTTCATATGTATTGTCATATATTCACAATACATATGTAGTGGTATTGTCAATACATATGTATTGTCAATAGTGACAATACACATGTCACTATTGGACATATGTAGCCTCATATTTTAACATAACTTGGTAAAATTTTAATGTTTTGGATGTTAATTATTTTTGCATTTTGTAAGGTATGAGAAGCCTTACATCGGCCTAATTTTATAATTTGTTCAGTTACAGAAGAAGACATTTTTCTGTGTTTGTGTAATGTTTTAATTTTAATCTCTGTGTGTTCAACGTTTTCTGCAGTGTCACCAAAAATGCTCTTTAACCCTTGTTTGTTTTCACTGTCACTGGTGTATCAAAAAACATATTTAAAATTATTTAGCAAACAAAGTTTAGCCTGGCAGAAATTAAGTAAAGCCTGGCTGTACACAACAAAAGTAAAATGTACTTATTTTGATAACATTTTCATTTTTTCCTGTTAAGGTTTCATAGAGAGCTCACCCAGTGTGGAGAAGATCAAAGTCTTTGAGAAGTATTTCATATCACAGATTCATCTGTATAATAAAGTCAGTACTGTGTTGGTATGTTTTGTGTTTTCTCAGTTAAAGGTGAGTAAAAGAGAACAGTTGTGTTTTTCTGTAGGATGAGATTGAGCGTCAGGGCAGCGTGCTGGTGGATTACACAGATTTAACTGGGAACAAAGCCGTGTGTGAAGCTCTCCCTGACATTGTGACAGACCTGCGGGAACAGCCAGACGTGATACTGAACTGTTTGGGTGTGGCCATTCATCAGGTAAACACAAAAAAGCCATTCTTACCATAAATCTATTTTAATTTGTGAAGTTAGTTTGCTTGGTGTTACATTTCCAGCTGAAGAGTGTGTGTGCTTTAGGTGTTGACTGCAGATTTGGAAAAACAAGCTGCAGAGCTCCAAGACGAGGAACTTCCTGTTGCTACACCAATCATCAATATTCCTCATATCAGTGTGAGGTACCGTCCGCCGTACAGAGCATGAAGTTCTTTCACTGTCCCAGCTGAGCCGTAGGTTCTCCTTCGCAGGCTGTATAACTATGAGCCGCTGACTCCACTGCGGACTCTGCGGGCCAGCGTGTTCGGCCGGATGGTGTGTGTGAGAGGAACCGTGGTCCGGGTGAGCAGCATCAGACCTCAGTGTACCAGGATGGCGTTCAAGTGCCAGACCTGCGCCAGCACTCTGACCCTACCACTGCAGCATGGGAAATATGCAACACCCACGAAGGTTTGAACACACACTTCAAAGTGATCTGGGTTGGTTTCACAAATTTGGTGACAAACTTTAAATGTTGACATAGTTCAATGCATGTTGACATAGTTCAATGCAGGGTGTCCTTAAAAAGTCTTGAATGCACAGATCTAACATTAAGGTCTTAAAATGTCTTAAATTGAAAGTAGAAAGTAATGGCCTTAAATAAGTCAATTACAGGTTCTACATTTTGTGGTGCCAGGACTATTTAATCTTGTATGTTATATGTAGTTTATTTTTTTGTCAGGCAAAGATTTGAGTTACACGCAGACATCTTCAGTATGTTGTGTGACTCGAGACAGTTGAGACTACCACCAGTTGCTAATAAATCTTTGCTAGCTAGTTGCTAATAAACCTTTGCTAGCTAATTTACTGCTGGCTACAACATTACTTGGGCTAAAACCCAAAGCACTAGTCATGAACATTAGTTAAATGCTAAAGCTCTTTTCCAGCATGCTATTTAGCTGAAGCTAATGCTAAACTGCTAAATTCAACTACGTTAATATCTACCACGGCTGTCTGTGTGAAGTATTCGTAACAGTCAATAACTAAAACTTCAACACAGATGTCAAAATTTATTCACAAAACAATGCTGCTTTATCTGGAAAAATTAAATTAGGGGAAGCCAAGTGTGCTAAACGTTTTCAAAGTTAGCAAAGCCACGAATGCGCTAAACAAAAATGCTTCACTGTTAAAGAATTGGCACTAAGCTTAACTCATTGAAGAATTCTTAGCAGTCGATAATCAAAACTTCAAAACAGGTGTCAAACTAAATGTAGATGACAGTTTTCAAACCTACATTCATTTATCTGGAAATTTTAATTTAGAGGAAGTGCTCTTACTGTTTTCATAGTCAGGAAATATGCTAATGCATTAAAATGAAAAATTAGCTCTGCTAATTTCAGATTAGTGAAAATGTACCCAACATTGTTTTTTTACCTATTTTATGTTATTTAAAGCACTAAGCAATTTTTATCATGACAGCATTCCTCTGAAAAAAGGCCTTTTGGCCCACAAAGATCATTCTATGTATATAAATATATTCCCTATCTGGTCACTAAAACAAATCACACAGTTTTGTTTGCTTTATCACGTAGTGTATCCAGCCTGGATGTCGTACTCGTTCCTTCATCCCTCTTCGAAGTTCTCCCTCCACAAAGACAGTAGACTGGCAAACCATCAAGTAAGGGCATAATAGAGATGAAAGCTTTTGGCTTTGGCCTACAGAGAATATAAGAGCTGCCGTAAATTCAAGCTTGGGACGTTGTGCAGTTAGATTTATGGGGTTATGAAGGATTATTTATTTATTTTTACATGCTGCTGCTTTCAGAAAATGTGGTCTTCAGATATTGCAAGTTCTACAGTTTTGTGACATAAATCTTTTTTCAATTTTAGATTTTTGTTATGTGTCTGTAATTTACTAGGAAATAGATTGTGCAAGGCTTTTGTAGCACAAATATTATTTAAAAAAAACTTAATAAAAATTTTAAAAACTGTTTAGAGCAGGGGTGTCAAACTCCAGTCCTCAAGGGCCGGTGTCCTGCAACTTTTAGAATAGAATAATTAGGTTTTAGCAAGGCTCTGGAGAACAAGGAGGAGGTAATTAAGCCATTTCATTCCAGTGTTTTGTACCTGTGGCACATCTAAAAACTGCAGGACAGTGGCCCTTGAGGACTGGAGTTTGACACCCCTAGAGGCCATATTACCTCCATATGAAAGGAAAAAGATTATGAAAGGCAGATCAAAAGTGAAAAAAGTGTTTGTTGAACTCTGTGAAACGTGTTTCTCTCGCCTGCTCAGGGTGCAGGAGTTGATGGGTGGCGAGCAGAGGGAGACAGGACGGATCCCTCGCACCGTGGAGTGTCACCTGACCTCTGACCTTTGCGACAGCTGCGTCCCAGGAGACGCAGTCACCGTTACGGGAATAGTCAGAGTCATCAATGATGGTGCGGACATACATATTAATATTTGGTCATGGTAACCGATGTTCCCTCAGCAGTGACAAATAAGACTAAAGATACCTCCCGTCCAATCAGATGTCTTCATCACATAGTTCAAACATCTGCTTTCTGACTGCAGGCAGCTCTAGAGGAAATAAAGATCAGTGCATGTTTCTCCTCTACATCGAAGCTACTTCAGTCTGCAACACCAAAGGTACTGGCAGGCATGTTTTTGAACTCTAAGAGTTCAGGACAAAGTTAATATGAGCTGTATATTCAGGTCAGCTGTCCAAATGTGGAAGTGAAGGGTCAGGAGGATCGAGGGAAGATCGTACTGGAGGAGAGGAGTTCAGTCTGAAGGAGCTCTACGCCATCCAGGAGATCCAGTCACAGCCAAACCTGCTGCGACTCATCGTGCAGTAAGTTTATCGCTGTCTGCAGTATGTTTGACTGTTTGTGCTTCTTGTTGTAAAATCATCAAAAGGTTCAAAATAATGATTTGTGTAAATCTTCACAGTCGGGTATGAAAAATATAGCGAGGAAAATCAAATAAAAAGTTCAAGGTGTTTTTATTGCTGCGTTTAGCGAATTGGACTATGATGGCATGCCACACCAAATCAGTGCCATAATTTCTAGATATTATATGATTACACAGATGAGCTAATAGAATGATTATAGGGATATGCTTTTTAGTTTTTGGACTTAGTAAGTCTTTTTGTTGAACACATGACATAATTGGATCTGTTTAATTGAACTGGATGAAATGTTTAACATGTCATTAATTCTAAAGTAAAATGAGTTCTTGCGATGGCCAAAATTGATGGATGTATCTGCAGTGAATTGAAAACTTCTGAATTTACACTCAGGACTGGGAAGTCTTCCAATTTAAATCTGGAAGAGTCTGTAATTTATCTGAATCATTGTAGAATTGTGCCGCACAGGCAGCAGGTTGCACTCTGTATCTTCATTGAGATTTTTTTTCCCTTTTTCAATCTTTCATCAATGCCTTTCTGGGGGAAATTACTTTTTTGGACAACTGTTCCTTTATGTTTGGATGCAGTCTAGTTGCACAGATTTTTAACCCTCTTAATGCATGCACTTCTCCGACTTCTTCCAGCTCTTTGTGTCCTGCCATCTTCGGCCATCTGGTGAGTTCAGACTGAAATTAGACTGATTTCTTAGAGCAATCAGACACGCTGCTCATATTCAGTGTTCATGCTGGTTTTCCTGTGCGTTGGCAGCTGGTGAAAGCTGCCCTGGCTTTGGCATTGTTTGGAGGCAGACAGAAACACACAGACAAGAGCAGCGTCCCGGTGAGAGGAGATCCTCACATCCTGGTGGTGGGAGACCCTGGACTGGGGAAGAGTCAGATGTTACAGGTAATACAGAGAAGCTGTCCCAATGAGCAATATATCAGTTAATATATCATGCATTGCATGATAGATTAAATTGAGCTCAGTGACTTTCATTCTGGTGATTAATAATTTTTGAAGGGTAATTGTGTTCATATTTCTTTTTATTGAAGGTTTCAGCTGTTTGTGGTTTATATTTCCGCTGCATGTATTGTTTTTGGTTGTTGAGTTAGTTTTTGATATTTAAAATATCTTAAGTGTTTATGTGAAGTGTTTTTGTGCAAAAAATTAAAGTTTATCGGTCTTTAAAAGGAGAAACTTGCGTTATTATGTCATTATCAATATATTCCTTGAAGGGGAAGTGTTATCCAAAATTGACTTTTTTGAGC
This sequence comes from Poeciliopsis prolifica, assembly GCF_027474105.1. Taxonomy (NCBI): domain Eukaryota; kingdom Metazoa; phylum Chordata; class Actinopteri; order Cyprinodontiformes; family Poeciliidae; genus Poeciliopsis; species Poeciliopsis prolifica. Next base: position 1,128,404 of record NW_026562474.1, on the reverse strand, counting down.
TTGGCATCATGTCATACCCTTATTCCTTCATCAAAAACATACCTGGAGTTCTGCTTTGATTTTGGTCATGAACATTTGAAAAATCCTTGAATTTCCTGTGGCAACCATTCAGCCGTGCACAACGCTTGCGTGGACCTAGTTCCAACTTCGAGCATGAAGCCCTTCCAGCTCATTCAGCTCCTTCAGACTAGTCACCAGCAATTAGCAGACACCTACTGGAACTGTGCATCTGCTGAGCTCATTAAAGGATCTACTTCTGAGTAAAACATTGTTAAAGGGTTAATAGAGGAGCCATGTTGTGATGCCTTTAAAATTAAATAAACATATACTCAGCACCTTTGTAACAAGTTAACATAGTTACTTGATTGTGCTATAAATGGTACTATGTGACTGGAATACACAAAATACTGCGCCTTTATGAATGATCTCAAAACAACAAAATGTTTATTGCATTAATTTCTGGGACAATTCATCATCCAGTGAAAGTTTTACTGTGACAGGCCTGACCCTTTTGTGACAGTACCGATTGAGACGATTTAACTGTTCATATTCTTTTGCTTTATGTTCCTCCTCCAACAGGCAGTGTGTAATGTGGCTCCAAGGGGAATCTATGTATGCGGCAACAGCACCAGCACCACAGGTAAGCCTCTCTGTCCTTATACTTGAAAGAGGGTGTGCTTTGTTGGGGTTTTTTAAATTATGATTGCATCTTTTTTATACACTCTATGTTCTTTTGACTATGTTTAGATATATTCTAGTTCCAAAATGTAACATCTTGTGTTTACCTCCGAAGGACTAACAGTGAGTCTGTCCAGAGACTCTGGAACAGGAGATTATGCTCTGGAGGCAGGTGCTTTGGTGTTGGCTGACCAAGGTAGTCAAAGTATATGCATGTGAACTTTCCTTTGGGAAAGTTCATTTGAAATTCCCCCAAACTAACAGCGTTATTAATTTTCCATATTGATTTTTTTTTTCATTATTTTTTCACTGCTGGGTACAAACATCAATGTATTTGAAAATATGACTTAATTAAATAATTGTGCGGTTTAGCAGTGACAATTTCACCAATGGACTTTAGATAAGTTTATTTCAAGACTAATATTTGTGGAGGTTTTTAAGCAGACTGCTTGCATAAACGGATGTATTGCAAAAATGCGATTGTGAATTTAATAAATACATTCGAAGTGGATTTCAAATGATACAATTTGAAGTCCATGTTGCCTGTTGTTTTTTGGTACCTTTTGTGTCAGACTGACTTCCTGTTTTCCTGCTTCCTGTACTTCCAGGCCTTTGTTGCATTGATGAGTTTGACAAGCTGGGAAGCCAGCAGCAGGCTCTGCTGGAAGCCATGGAGCAACAGTCGGTGAGTCTGGCTAAGGCCGGCATCGTCTCCTCTCTGCCTGCTAGAACGTCTGTTGTTGCTGCTGCTAACCCCGTCGGAGGCCACTACAACAGAGGGAAGACTGTCTCTGAAAATCTAAAGTGAGTTTTCACCTCTAGTAACTTCCAGCTTCAGGAGGATGTTGGCTTTAATTTCCTTCTGGTGTGTCCATAGAATGGGCTCCGCCCTCCTTTCCCGCTTCGATGTTGTCTTCCTTCTTCTGGACATCCCAGATGAGTCACATGACCGCCGGCTGTCCGAGCACATCATGGCCAACAGGGCAGGGAAAGGCAGAACCAGCAGCGCCACGGTGACCAGAATAAGTAATGACCCAGCGACTTCCATCCTGCTGCAGCATGCAGCCATGCCACTGTCTGAGCGACTGCAGGTAAAACTGGTTCTGAACCCAGAAAACAGACAGTCCTGAATGAGAACATCTGGCCACCAAGTTGTAACGAAGCTCAGGTGCTCTAGGGGGAGGCAATGGAACAAAGACCTAAAAGTCCAGTTCTGAAAGGCTCCAAAAAAAGCTTAGTTGAAGGCTTTGGAGTGGCCTAGTCAAAAACTGGGCCTAAATATGATAGAGATGCAGCAACAAGACCTTAAACAGATTGCTAATGCTCAAACACCATTCAATGTAGTTGAACTAAAACAATTTTCTGAGGCCAAAATTTATCCACAGTGATTTAAAATACTCATTGCCAGCAATTATAAACACTTGTTGACTGTTTTTGCTCCCAAAATAGGCACAGCAGTTACAATTTAAATATATAACTATGTTTCCATTGCAGTTTTGCAAAATTAATTAATTTTGGTATAGCTAAATATACCACCTCACCTTAGTGCCAAAACTTTCTTTATCTTTTTTTTTTTTTCAAAATTGTCGTGTTTTCTATTAAGTGGCATTATTTTCGTAATGTCAAATTGTGTAATTCTATAGTCAATATAAATGCAGCTAATAATATTATCTGTTATGGCACAGGCTAGGTTTGAAATATCAGTGACCTTGTAGGGCAGATGATTGTCCCTTAGCAGTTTTACTTGCTCAAGCACTACAAGGGAATGCAGTGGAAATCACACCTTCTATCGAAGGTGCCTACAGTTTAAAATGTGAACTCTGTTTTATATTTAGACAAGCCTGTTTTACATTCTTTTAAAGTTTTCCTTTGCTCCAAGAAGATCTCATTTCAACATGTACTATTTACTATTTAAATCATGTTTCTGAGTTACAATCTTGCCCTGTTGACATGGCGATTTGTTTTCCTTCATTCTTATCCTAACTTCTCTGTTTATGTTCAACACAAGAGTATGATATAAGCTGGCACCAGAGTATCAGCTGACTGTAATGTTAGGATGAACTCTATCAGACTCTTTATCTCATAGTTAGCAACTCTAACACTAAACGTTAAAGTAGAGAGGTCTACTGAAACTGAAGCGTTCCTTGGCGTTTGCACAACCTGTTTTACTGATCCCACCTGTTGTCTCCAGTTTCCAGCAAATGAATTGGTCGATGTGATTCCAACATGCCTGTTGAGGAAGTACATCAGTTACGCCCGTCAGTATGTCCGACCCACGCTGTCTCCTGAAGCGGCAAAAACCCTTCAGGATTTCTACCTATCTCTGAGATCCCAATCACACTCGGCAGACGCCACGCCCATCACCACACGGCAGCTGGAGTCCTTAATCAGACTTACCGAGGTGGGTTGGTTTGGGCTGAGGTATTTAGTGAGTGCTGAAGGTCTGATCTTCTTTTCTGGTGACTGTTTGGTTTTCTCCAGGCAAGAGCCAAATTGGAGCTCAGAGAACTGGCGACACAAAGTGATGCTGAAGATGTGGTGGAGATAATGAAACACAGGTAACTCTGCAGCAATGTCAGCAAATGAAAAGAGACTTATTTGTATCTTACTGTTTCACCAAATTAATGAAGTTCCTCACTGTACTAACCCTAAACAGTGCTTTCCAAAAGTATTGATAGCCATTGAACCTTTTTTTATTGAGGTATCATACCACTGTAGGCCTGCCGCAATAAGCAATAAATCAATAAATTGAATGATAAATGAAAACAAACTCAATAATTTTCATGTGAATGATTTATTGTTTTTTCTTTCTTTTTTTCTATTCTAAACAAGGTAGTGTAAACATCTGCTTGTTTCTAGCGGTCAGGGCCTGTCTTGTTGTATTGTGTTCTGCGACGTAAACATCTTTTGTTTCCATTTGAAGTCTGGCTGACACATATTCAGACGGCCTGGGAAATCTGGACTTTGAACGTTCTCAGCTCGGCTCTGGCATGAGTCAGCGAGGCGCCGCAAAGCGACTGGTCAGCGCCCTCCACTCTCACGCTCAGAGGACCAATCAGAAGCAGTTCGACCTGCAGACGATTCGATCTGTAGCTGACAAAATGAACATAAAGGTAAAAACTCTTGACCCAAAAAAAGTTAAACATAGACATGCTCATCATTTGTATAATTATTATTGGGTGAGTAAAGTTAGAACATTCTCTACAATGCCAGTTCTAATAATAACTGTTGATTCCTTCCAGGTGATGGATTTTCAAGGTCTTTTGAGTTCCCTCAATGAACAGGGCTTCCTGCTTAAGAAAGGACCCAAGTTGTACCAACTTCAGACCATGTGATTGCTGAACACTCCTGCACAACACACTGTTTGTTGAGTTATTTCTAAAAATGCAAAAAATACAAGAAAACCTGTTTGAATAATATTCTTAAACGAGTAGAGGGAATGCTGACATCAGGAGAAAATAAGGGAGTAAATCCAGCCAAAAACCCCTAAAGTGCTTCTTTCTGGATGTCTACTGCTGCATTTGACAGAAATACTAGTAGCTATTGTTTACATACCAGCTAAAGTGCGTGAATATGCTAATTCTTTGCAGGCTTTATTTAATTTCACTATAATTGTTTTCAAAAATGAATGTTCTCTTTATGTAGATAAATGTGTAAAAAATGTAATACTACTGTTTGTGCAAATTCTGTTGTAAATGAATTATTCTTGTTTGTTTCTGTCGATCGTTTCATTAAAGTCTTATTTTAAAATGTGTTTTTAAATACTTTCATCTTTTAAAAATTGCTAATCTTATGGTTTACATATGTTCTTTACTAGAAATATTTTTATTTTGGAATCTTTATTTGTAAATATTAAGTCTATAGACGCATTATAATACAATCTCAGATTGAGCAGAATAAAGGAACTTTTTCTCAAACTATTTTGAAACCCATCTGTTTTACGGCATCTTGTCGTAAAACATAGGTGCCGTATGTATTTCCGGTAAGATGGCAGCCTTGCTGCCCTCGCAGGGTTGCCGTCAGGATCGGTAGCCCACGATGAGCACGCGAGGAAACGACACACGGGCAGCCGGTCAGTAATGCGAGTCTCTCGAAGATGATTACGACGTGTTTGACCCGGCTTTCCGCTTCACTGTTTCTCAAGGCAGCGAGCGTCCCTGAGCGCTGCCCGGGTGTGTGTCGGCTTGCGGCCCCAATATGGCGGCTCGGACAGCCACCTGCCACGGTGAGCGTGAGGCTCACACGGCCTCGGCTTAGTGGCTCGTGGCTCTTCAAACTCAAATGGATGGACTTCCGGGGTTCGCGCTCGAGCGTCCAGCGAGTGAAAACGTTTGGACTCACGGAGGGGTCCATGCTCGTGCACCGAAGAGGTCTTGAAAGGTCAGCGGCCGTTTTGAGACCGCTGTTCCTCCCCAGAGTTCGTGGACTTTGCAGCAGGAAGACAGAAGAGGCGTCTGACAGGTCCACAGTGCCGGGACAAGGACTGTTCAAATTCAAAGAACTGGTGAGTCCAAACGGGACAGAGGCAGCCATGGCTGTCCACCCTCCCACTTGTCAGAGGGCTGCAGCTTCCCACACGGACAGCAAGAACAGTTCAACCAAGGTCACTAAAAATGGAAAGGTGGCATAGTGATGCTAATATTATAGTTCTTGTATTTACTGTATTAATAATTTAATCAGGTACTATACTTGTAGAACAACAAAATATAGCGGACGTAAGTTTAGGCGTATATGCATCAGTTTATTTTCCCACAGCAGAAATAGACAGCATCATAATCCAATCCAATTTATTTATAAAGCACCAATTTACAACAACTGTTTTAAGTCAATCAAAACATGTATCCAATCACATACATTCAAACTGATCCTATCAAACACTACAGTAATTCATTATTCAGAGTAGTTTAAAAAGTTTTTCAGCTAATTGCATGGAGTCATGGCAGAATATTTGAACTAATCAGCATATTGGCAAAAATATGCTTTTAGAGAAACAACAATTTTTTTTGTTGTGAAAATATGACCCAGGATGTACTGAAAGTACAATTCTGAGAATCATGTTCCTTATGACAAGGTCTGGATTGTTCTCAGGGTTTGACAGTCTTTCTTGTTTTATTTAGCAACATTTCAAACCAAAAAGATTCAGTTTCGGCCAGAAGACCAGTGCAAGCCTGCTGTCTATGTGGAGTTTGCATGCACCCCCCTTCTGTTCATGGGTCACTCCAGATACTCCGGCTTCCTCCCACAGCACAAAAACAATTTCTTTCTCAGATTGTGTGGCTTCGTGATAAAACAATCTGTTGACCTGGATTGTTTTGGAGAACTTGACCTTGCTCGTAGCGTATATCTGTCGCCTTTCAGCCCAGATCATGTCTATTGTAAAAAGATCTCCAGATAGGCTTGACTTATAAACCACCCTTGAAACGCACTGAGTGCAGACTCCTCTCTGGAAGAGAATCCTCAGAAGAACTGCAGATCTGAAGCTGAATGTTCTGATCTCCTCATCATGACCTTTCAGAAAGAATTACGGACAACAGAGCAGATTTCATCCATCGAATTCTTCAGACCCCAGGTGTTGGAGTGGAAGTCATTCTGGTTTAGTCTACTGTTGTCCTTTTCATTGTTTTATTGATTATTTTAACATCTTCGTTTATCGATATTTGTTCACAACAGATTTTCTTTGACTGACTGCAGTGAGACATTTTAAAGTCACAATAATCTGGAAACTTGTGGAGCTTGATTCCTGTTTGACAGCCTGTCTCTGATCTTAAGCTAGATTTGAGATCAACAAACCCTTCGGTTTGTTGCTTAAAATTCTAGGTAAATCGAGAGTTCATGTTTCTGTAAAAAATGGGGTTAAAGGTCAGCTGCCACCAACATCTCATATGGTTTAACAGAACAATCTAAAGAAAAACTTATGAAAAATTTTGACTTTTCTCTTTGTAGGCAGAGCAGCAAATATTTTCAAGTGATAATTAGGAGGTGTGTCAATTGCAGTTTCACTTTAAAAATCCTGATCTGCTGATATCAATGTCTTGAATTATTTTTTTGTCCGAGAAGTTGCTAAATTAAGCACAATAGCGTCTGATTAATAGACCTTTGCAGAGGTAGATCAGTTTCATAGGCAGACAAAGACTTCTGTCAGTTAGGTTGTGTTTTTGGTCTTGTATGAAGGTGGGCCAAGTACTGTCTCCCCTTCACATGCATGTCAAATGTGCTGAGTCTGAACTTTTTACTCTGCGTTTTAACAGTCCACTGGTAGTTCTACTGACGTTAAAGTTTTTAGTTTTCAGCAGTTATATTTCGTGTTTGTGACATTAACTTGCCCCTTTAAACATCTTTTCCTCACGTTAAAACAACCTTGATTTTAAAAAAAATAATAATTTTAAACTGTGTAACAGAAAATGATAAAGATGATCTGTTCCCTCCACAACCCATGGATAAGTCACCATAGATAAGCGGACAGATGAGATTTGCTCCAGGAAGAACTTTGATCTTTTTTTTCGTTTGTTTTTGTTAACTTCCATCTGTAACCTGTTTGTCACCTCTTCCTCTCTCTACAGTATGAGAACCCGTGGACGGTCCCCAACCTGCTGTGTGTGTGTCGGATTCTGCTGGCTCCATATCTGGGTTATCTGATCACCCAGCAGCATTTTGACCTCAGCCTGGTTCTGTTTACTTTGGCAGGAGCCACTGACCTGGTAACACTCTCAGCTTTTCATAGTTTGTCTTTTTACTCATTTGTCTCATTTATGCCAATTGCTGGTTTTTGACTATTTTTGTCGTACTTTAATGTTTCAGTTCAATTAGAAAATATTTCATTTATCCCAAAGGAAAATTAAATATTAATTCAAATCATTCAAGTTAATTCAGAGAGTCTTTGTGGGTGGTGATGCTTTGGGCAGGAAGGATTTCCAGTAGCAGCCAGTCTCGCTAAATAAGTCTTTCCTGAAGGTTGTTACTGTATGATAACCTCATGGCCGTTACAAAATGATAACAGCTCAATATTCAGGAAGCAGAGATGATATTCAACACCAACATGTCCTAGATGACATCATCAGTTGTTAGCTAGCTATGCTAATCTGTCCCTGAAGGAAGTACACAAATCCATTCAGTAGTTTTGAAGTTTTGGCAACTGGGAGTTTTCACCAGTCATCTCAGCTTTTCATCTTAATGTTTTCTGTGTTTCATCCAATCACTGCAACTCGGCTGAATTCTTGGCTTCTTTCTGATTTGACTTCCTGTTTTATGACATCTTTAAAGTTGAAAGTGTGTGTGATGCTACACAGTAACATTTGCCCTGTTTTTTTCTTTTTCAAACATTTTCAGTTATATTGCAGGATTTTCTTATTCTTCTATTTCTTATAAGCCATTCCAACTTTTTAATCAGTTGTCAAGATGCAACGAATTTTTCCAAGCCGTCTTTAAACGCATCATGACCGTACACATACCGACTGGTTTCACTTGTGGAGTGGTGCTGCATACAATTACTGTTAGCTAAATAATAATTAGTTAATCCATGTCAGTTTGTCATAATGAGCCTGTAACAGGAATAGTAAGGTTGTTGCCTATTTTACATTGCTTGCTAGTTTGTTAATGTTGAGAATTAATTTCTGCACAGAAGTTACGCTACTTGTTGCTTTCCATGTTTTTAAAATAAATCTTTGTCACAATAGAGCAGAGTTGGAGAGGAGACATTAGACCAGATGCAGCAGCAGGACAGTGAAGCTGGTAGGGAGGGTGAAAGAGAGAAAGAATCATTTCAGTTTGTTTTTTTTTAAAGACCACATTATGACAAAATAAAGCTTAAAGAATTAGCAAATTTTTGAAAAAAGTGCTGCAAAATCAGTCCTTCTCGGTTACAATAATCACACACAAAAAACATCACAACATCATGGAGGGACTGACTAAATCTCATTTGTTTACTGTTGCTGCTTCTCTTTAAATCTCTGTTACTATCTCAAAATAAAAATTAAGAACAAAAGCCCTTCCAGCTCCACACCATCCAAAACCAGAGAGAATAAACGTCCAACAACAGGGATGAGAAAAGTAGAAAAAGAAGAATTAACCCCCCAAAAAAGTGAATTCAGGTCTAATTACTGCCAGGAGTTGTGATGAAGAAATCATTCAAACAGAACCCGTCTGACAACATGCAGTGTGTAGATTTGTTTGGCCAGTCAGAACCCTGAAGTCTGTCTCCGTGTCCCCTCTTTGTCCTCTTGTCTCCTCCAGCTGGACGGCTTCATTGCCAGAACGTGGCCCACTCAGAAGTCGGCCCTGGGCAGCGCTCTGGATCCGCTGGCCGACAAGATCCTCATCAGTGTTTTATATGTGAGTCTCACCTACGCCGAACTTATCCCAGGTATTACAGCCAGCGGGCCTCGGCTCTGCTCTCTGTCTCACGCTGTCATTCACTAACAGTCCATGAATCTGTGTGAGAGCCGCAGCAAATCTAACCGGCTGTGTTTTGTTTCAGCTCCGCTGACAGCTCTCGTGATTTTTCGAGACATTGGTTTGATAGCCGCCGTCTTCTGGGTCAGATACAAGACTGTTCCTCCACCGGTGAGAACCGCTGAGAACAGGAGGGCTGGTTCTGGCAAACTGTTCTGTCAAACGCTCCTGTGCTTTTCTGTCACTGTTCATATGGAAAATCAACAGTTTCAGCTAGTTTGAATTATACTGATTGATGTACTTACTTTTGATGTGTATTAGAACCATTGTAGACAAAAAAAGAGTATATTTACACCAATAAAACTTTTGAGAATGATCTCAGACATTTTCTAGAAAATATTGGGAAATTTCAGAGCTCCAAATGTCTAAATAAAAAGACAAAACTTCAGACATTTTCAAGAAAGTAAATTTCTGAGTTTCCAAAGTCAAATTTGCTAGAAAAAAAAAATGAAATGTTGATATTAAACTCAGAAAACTTCTAGAAAAAGCAAAGAAAATTCTAAGTTTTAAAACTCAAAAACTTCCTAGAAAGGCTTCAATTTTGAGAATAATTTCAGAAGTGATCTAGAAAAATTGTGGAAATTTTGACTTTTGAGATTAATCTCAAAATTGTACTTTTTGTAGGTTTTCAACTTTTCAAACTTCAAAATGTCCTTTTTTGTTTGTTTAGAAAATACTCCGATGAATTTCAAAATATGAGTTTTTTTTACTCCCTTTTTTTTTCATCTCCAATGGCCCTTACACGCCTTATACTTTTTTTTCTCTTGTGTTGTCCAGGTGACCCTCAGTAAGTTTTTTAACCCTTGCTACACTACAGCCCAGCTGAAACCCACACTCTTCAGTAAGGTGAGAGCTACTGTTAAACCTTTCTATCTGAGAAAAAACACCATGAGCTCCATTAACTCTGAAACTGTGTTCACTCTGTTTTCCTTCTTGTTTACGGAAAGCTAAAAATGTTGCTGAATCTGGAACAAATATTTCATTTCTTCTTCATAAAGATGACCTTGACTGAAAATGTGTATAACTGTTTGTTCAGGTGAACACGGCCATCCAGCTGTTCCTGGTTGCCACCTCTCTGGCTGCTCCAGTCTTCCACTATACAGACAGCGTCCTGCTGCAGTGTTTATGGTAAACAATTTTTATCCTCTCCTCCCTTTTTTCTACTAAAACCAGCAACAAATGAGCAGAAACAACTCGTTCTGTGGCGGGCTCAAATAATCAAATCACTTTGACTCAGACCAAATAGGGAGCTGGAAAAAAAATCTAAATTACTGTAAGCATTTATGTTACATAGTAGCATATACTTTTAAATAAGTATTATTTTTCTCAGAACCACAAACGTTTAAACTTTCCTCTTGAAGCTGATATCTTCTGATATGTTCTGTATTATTTTGAAAATTTTAATAACATAATTTTTAGAATATTGCAGGACCTGATCTTAATCAATTTGATGCGGCATCATGCGTCTTCATGATGTCTGGAACTGTGCAGATGTTCCCAGATGTTCATTGAGTTTTTTTGTGGGTCTTAAGTGGCAAATGTCGCCACACCACATAAATACAGAGGCAAAAATATAAAAATAATGACTATTATGGAGAGAACTGAGAACTATTTTTGGTTGGTGCTGTAGAGATTCAGGCTGATTTGGAGTAAAATATAATTAAGGTTGCAGCTTTGTGGGGGAAGTAATTTAATTTAAGTTTATTCAGTATCAAAATGTTGTTGTTTTTTCCATAAAAAAAAATCTAACATTTTGTTTCCCACTTCAATCTATAACAATGTTTTTTTTCTGGCACTACCACTAGGGGCAGTAGTGTACCAGGTATAACAGGCGTTTATTAATGAATCCTCTATCATTTGAGCTTTTGATTTGAAAAACTAATGTAGCCAAACGAAAACTGTCATGTCAAGTGAAACTATCTGCTTTCTGATTCTGCAGGTATATTACAGCTGTGACCACAACAGCATCAGGCTACAGCTACTGGCATTACGGCCGCAAGACTGTTAAGGTGTTGAACACCAGATCTCCATGACGATGCCTCCCCCCGGGATCCGGCCCCCCCTCCCCCTCCCTCCCGGGATGCAGCCCCCCCACACCCCCCCCCGCCTCCCCCCGGACGCCTGTAGGAATGAAAAGAAAACAGAAGAAGCTTCTGCAGGGGGACGCTCATCAGACACAGCGAATGTAGAACAGACGGGCAGATGAACGGTCGCCAGGAGCTCTGAAGACAAGTAGCTGTGACAAGCCTTCATGGGTCACCATGGCGATGACGCATGCAGGGGGAAAACAAGTGAAGCCGCAGATGGTTTCATCGCAGAGATCCTGAGACGGCAGCTCTGCCAGCAGGCGCGTCCAGAGCCGCGTGCATAGAGGAGAAAAAAACTGCAAACATAAATAAAAATATTTCCTCCACCCACGTCAGAAGCCGCACACAGCAACCTCAAGCCCAGAGCTGCCAGGTTCTTCTTCCTGATTTTATTTCTTAGTCAGATGCAACGTCCACTGAATCAGAGTCTCATCAACCTGAATTTTTGTAAGCCGATGATTTCTGATTAAACAAAACACATAGAAAATCTGCTTTGGTGAGTCTGTCATTTGATTGGATGAGCAAAACCCAAGTTTAATCTGCCAAGACAGAAATCTGACGTCTGATCCATTCAGTGGAGTTTCAAACAAAATCCATGAAAAGCAAAGACGTCCCAGCATGGGTTCCCAAGCTGCTGGGTCACGATAAACCCAAATGAGCTCGATTACAGCCTGTAGTATTTACTGGTTACATTTTAATTTAATCGACTTCTTGTTTTAAAGGAGCACAACAGTGTAAAATTAACTTTTAGACCTTTACATCATGTTTCTATTACTTCATCCAAAAGACACCTGCAGTCCTGATTTGATTATTTGATCCATGTGAGAAATCCTTTAATTCAGCTATAGTGGGACCTGGCTGCGCCTTCAAGGCCCCTTCAGACTAGCCAGCAGAAATAAGCTAACATCTGATAAAACAATGCATTTGCTGAGCTCATAAAATGAACTACTTCTAAACACTGGTAAAAATGTTAAAGTGTTAATGGAGCGACGTGATTATGTACTGAAGGCAGAGCTTCAGAAAGAGCAGGAGTTTCTTAGAGAAAGGCCCAATTTCAAGGTAACAGTTACATGATTGTTGATTGTGCTATAAAATCACTGTCTGGAAAACACAATACTGCCCCTTTGGAAGTTTTATCATTTTAAATTAAAAAACATAATTCACTGTTTTGGGGAGAGCCAGAAGTTTTATCTTGTGATTAATGGTGTAAATGTTTGCTTCTTAATGAGGTTTTTAATCTGATTTGTTTTTAATTTAGTAAGTTGTAGGTAAATCATGTTAGATCTCAGCCGGTCTGGAAATGAAAAATCTGGAGTGCAGCTTATTTCCCTGCTTGGTGCTGGAGTCATTGGGCTACAGGGATCTCTTTTGTTTCGTTTTTTGTAAACACGCCTCCTCTAGTGCTTCCTATCAAGCCCTCTGGGACACTTGGGAAGTCTGAACTGAGGATGTGCCACCTTTTCAATTTGCTCTGGTGTTTTTTCCCCCCAGCATTTGCCTGCACCAGCAGTGCCTGCAGCTGTGCACACTGTGCCTACCTTTAGATTTTTCTATAAGTAAAAGAAAAATATATATGTTTGATTTTTTACTATCTAACAATCCTTGCTATAAGTCATTTTTTTTCTCTAACTCTTTATGGCTGATAACCACCATATAACAAACAATCACAAACCGCCTAACCTGAAATTGCCCCCGAGATATTACATCTTAGTATATGATGCAATATCTGATTAAATGAAAATATTACTCTCTTAATACAAAATTGTGGAGGAAACATGTATTTTGTGTCAGAATGTCTTGTATGTAGCAGATCTGTGTGAGTCTATGGAGGTGGGCACATATTGGTTCGAAGCTTAAATGTTATTGGTCAGATTACTTTTGTTGATTTGCGTGATGCTCTTTCTTTAAGCTAAATATGATGTTGCAAAGACCTCCTCCCACATTGCAGACCGACCTGTCCCGGTCACATCTGCCAAACCTCTGGTATGGCAAATTGGATGTCAACCAGACTCGGGCCAGATCTGGCAGTGATGGCCCGGTTCACATGAAGCATGCCACACCTGGACCAGTGACGGTATGCCATACCTGGTTTCTATCCCAAATGCGGGCCAGTTACAGAAGTAGTCATGTCACTATGCGGTTACTCTGTGTTAAAGATGCAGCTCAGTCACCTGGTTGACTGACAATTCTTGCTGAGCGTCGCACTAAGACTGCAGGAGGGTTAAACAATTAAATGTAGTTGAAACTTTGCCAAAGAAACAACAAGTCTAGCAAACATTGTTGCTTCAATTGCTCCATTCCAACATCTGCATATAAAAGCTGATTAAATCCACTGTGCTTGTGGGCCAAGCGCATTATGCACATGTGGCTGTATTTGTGAGGTTTAGGTTTGTGCTGGTTTTGTGCCTCATGCACATGATGTGGTTGTGCTTGTGTGGGTCAAGTGCACCCTCTGATAATATCCTGCAGGCGGCGCTCCTGGTCAGAACCATGTAGATACAGCAGCATGAAAGAAAGGTTGTGGTTTTTTTTTATTCACCCACACACTTAAACAGGGAGTTGAAGGTTTGGTACAACTTGCCTTTATTCAGCCCCCACTGTATTAATGCGGCAGAACCACCTTTCACTGCAGATGCAGCTGGAAGTCTATCAGTTGGTCTCTTCCAGCTTTTGCCTGTTCTTTCGCTCAGAATAGCCTAAGCTCAATCAGACTGGTGATCTGTGAACAGACTTTATCTATGTTTGTCATCCAATTGTCATGTGGCTTTTGAGCAAACTTTTAAAATGTTGCAAAACAGTAAAGCGAATAATTCATGTTTTCATCTATTGATTTAGAACAATCGACCAGGCTAAGCAACATGTACATTTATGTCAACTGCTGACGAAAGCAATGCTCTAATAAACAATAAAAAGTAGAGGTTGGAAACTAGCATGGACCACACATCTCATAAAAATGGAGAGAATCCTCTCCTCCATTTCTAGTCCAAGCCCGAGGGACTAGAAATGTCCCAGAGGAACTTTAGTTTCTCTGGTAAGGTACAGACCCAACAGTGGACGATAAAGTTTGCTACATCAGAACTTATTGGGCAAACATGTTTTCATCTCCCTTTAGTAGAAATAGTAGAAATAGGTATACTGCAATGGAAACACCTTTTTCACATCATACCAGTTGTGATTTACAGCTGAATGTTGGAGGATGATGATAGCAAGGCCTGTTTTTTTAAGGACTTATTGCTTGAACAAACTTACTCAAGTGTGATTTTAATTGCGTTTCTTAGTTTTTGGAAACACAGCAATTGCAAAATTGTGTTTTTTCAACATTCAGCATAATATCAGCAAAGTATTTCATACATTTATAATGGAATAACAACTACCGATATTTAATTAAGTCTTGCCACAGATTGTAAATTAGACTTAGGCCTGAACTATGGGACCTTTGAACTCAGGGCTTTCAATTAAGTCCACCTCTGTCCTCACAAGTTCTGACCATCCTTCCTCTCCCTACACAAGTAAACAATCCCATTTAAAGCACTTCAGAAACTGAAAGTTGCAATTTCAGAAATGAAGACACACCTATTACTGAGATCACTGTTATCCAGCCTTTTGAGGTGTCGCCAAAGGTTTCACCACTCAGTCTTTAATGCTGACTGCATAGATGATCAAATGTAGGGAGTGGTGATCGCTGGGGTGCTGAGTGGATGTGGGTGTTGCTAGTGGGATTCTGTGAAAGTCCTTGGTGGGTGTGAGTGGAGTTGAGTGAGATGTGTGATGCAAGCTGTGGGGGCCGCTTGGATGTAACTGTTGTCAGCAAGGCATGAAAGAGAAGCTGAACTCAACCCTCCATACTCCACTCTCTGATCCTCTTTCAGCTCTGATTATTCTTCACCTTGAAGCCTTTCAATGCCTTCTTCTTGCTGCGTACTTTTGAAACTTAGAGGCATTTCTTAAATGAATTTCTGTGGCACTAGTGGCCTTCACTCCACAGTAATCTGACAGGAAGTGGGGAAAGACATGTGGCAAAGAAACCGAGTTCGGGAGTCGAACTCAGAACGGCCTTGTCGAGGTCTATAGCCTCACCCGCTCTAACCACTGCACTAAAGCTTTTCTTTCTGAACTAAAGTTCCAAAGGTTTCACTCACTTGCATCATCCAATCGCCGCATCACGTTCATCCGCCGCCAGACCCTCAGCGTCGGACCATGCCCCGTCTCAGCCAATCATCGATCAAGCTTCCGTTTATATGAACCTTCATTCATGGCATCGTCCGCTTTGCTCTACCCACCTCCACCCGTCTCCACCTCCACCCTTCTCCACCTCCACCCTTCTCCACCTCCATCCTCCTGGCTCTTCAGGCCTCCATCCCTTCTCTGACCTGAACCACCGGGGGGAAAGTACCTTCCGTCCGGGTCCGAGCACCAAAGAACTTTAATTCACTGATGTTAATAAACTTTTTAATCGCTGTTTTTGTCTGTCTGAGTCTCTCCAGATTAAAATATGCACAGCAGAAACATGAGCTAAACTGACACACTAAGAAGCTGCAAAAATGCTGGATTTCAAAAGGGATCTTAGCAAGAAACCAAAACACCTTGAAGGGCTTCCAACCAAAATCCTTGATATTCATAACAGTTATGCAGAAAAACAAGGATTTCTACTTGAGGGAGAATAAGTTTTATTCCATCTTTAATTGTCTTCAGTGACTTTTCTTGCTGCCCCTGGTTCTGTAAGCATGAATCCCCTGGGGAGTATTTTGGTGCTTTCAGTCTTAACACTGATCTCCAGGGTCCATTTGTGTTTTGATGACCTCAGGCTTCTTTTTAAGCTTCTTCAACAGCCAGTTTGTTTTGTTTTTTTTAAATCATCTTGTAGCTGATTTGGATGGTTTTAGTGAAGGCGAGGGCTTCGCATTTCGTAGCTCAGTTCTCCAGAACCCACACTTTGGCTGAATCACACCGACAAGAACAAACTTTAGATCTGTGCGCTTTTGTCAGCACCTCCCTCCAGCTCCCTGCCTTCAGTCATTCTGGCATCGAGTTAGACGAATCCTGTTTCCTCCAGACCTAAAGAAAGCTTGGTTCTGCTGAACACGGTCTCAAGAGTGTTTGTGAAAGCTGGGAATAAGACTGATTGTGCAAACTCCAGCCTAAAGGCTTTCATAGAACAGAACAGACATGTTCTATATTGTTCACCAGTTGGAAAAATCAAGCGTGCCAATATGTAGAAATATTGAAGCAGCATCTAAAAACATCAGAAAGGTAAAGTTTGCCAGCAGATTGGTCTTCCAAATGAACGATGATCCTAAGCATTCAACCCAGTGGTTCAAAAGTGGCTTACAAGAGCAAAGGCAATGTGTTGGCATGGCCTCAATCCTAGAAAACTTTTGGGCACATATAAAAAGTTGTATGCATGATTTGACCTACCTAACTCAGTTCCACAAATTTGAATGTGAAAACACCTTCAAGTGACATAATTATTAACTATACTTGTGACTTGCAAAATAATTACTTTTCAGATTTTTATTTGTCACAAAAAAAATCTGTTAAACTTTCAATCATCTTCCTTCACATCAGCTTTAGTAAAACAAATGAACAGACCTTCACCTTTCCAGCAGAAGTCACGGCTCATCAGGACCAACCTTATCTAAAGTGGTGCACCAGTTTACACACTCAGCTCTTTGTCTTTCGCATCAGCTTGCAGTCACAGCAACTTCAGTTTCTGCAGTCCAGGTTCGGCTTGAAGAAAGAGACTTTTGTACGACAACTGCAATTAAAAGGTTTAGAAAGGCTGTTATCAGAGCTGTGAAAGATGCTGCTAACCCACCATCTGGATGCACTTAATCTGTCTGGAGCTCCAACAGGCCAACATTTGGGCAGTTTCCAGTTGCTACGCAGACTTCTGAGATTGTTGTGCGATGGAATTGTGTGGGTGTGTGTGTGTGTGCATAAGTGTGTGTGTGTGTGTGTGCAGGCTGCTCCGGGGTGTGACTGAACACATTGTAGGTCCGTAGACCTTCAGCACTGCCAGAGCTTCTGAGCCAAACTTCACTTCAAACTTGACTGCTTATGAAACCCCAGTGAATCAGAATGCTTACAGACCTCAGAGTGGGCCTGTACTCATAACGCAGCACCAGTAAAAAATCCATATGGGTACTAAAGCCATACACAAACACACACTTGCGTCTTTTCAGGTCCTGAAATAGCTTTCAGCCTCCCACTCCCCCTTATATAAGCTCCCAGCACGGAGATCCATCCTCTGGTAAAGGCTAGGGTGTGTGCAAGTGTTGGTGTGTGTTAATGCATGCGCCTGTTTGTGTGTGCACATGTGCGCCTCTGCTTCTTGTCTGTGTGAATGCCAGAGTGTGGGCAGCAGGAGCGTCTTGATTTGTGAGTGTGTGTGCATGTACGGAAATATTTTGGATGTTTCTTTGCCGAGTCCTGCTGGTACCTCAGTGTGTGGCGAGTTACATAGCATGTGCTTTGATTGAATAACTCCTGTGTCATTTGTGCTATTTTGACCATCCTGTGATGTGACAGCTCAGAGACCTGGTGATATGACGAGTCTTTAAGGGGAAAAAAGTCTATATTCAGCAAAAAAAAAAACAAAAAAAAACTCAAGATGTTTACAGATGTCAACATGAGAGTATAAAACAAACTGAAACCTCAGAATACACCACCTTGTTTTTTTTCACATTCCGTCACAATACATCCACAAACCTTCATGTATTTTATGGTATATGTTTGTGGCAGAAAAGCAGGAGTTGGCATAGAACTGTGCAATGAATGGAAAATGTTTTACAAATACCAACATAGATGTACAATATCTATGGTTCAACATTTTTTGCGGTAGGATCGTCTTTCAAACAACAAACCTGCCACTCGAGTTTGAGTGGCAGGTACATACTAATTTTATGTACATTCAGGTCTTGACAAAAAACAGTCAAGATGTTGATTAGATTTAATGAAGATTTTAAAGGACTCTGTCAAAACAAACATTTAAATGACACTCAAAATCTTATTTTAGATCTGAATGCACATTCCAAAGTTAGATCCAGTCAGCTGCAGTATCTGTCTTTAAATTATTCTAGGAAAATTATTTGTCTCTTTTTTGTGGAGCACATCTAAGACATAAGAGAAAGCAGGTTGGAAGGGTGAATTATGTCACTGCAATACTTAAAAACATCAGTTCTGTAGAAAGTCTGCCCAGAAGATTAAAACAAACTCGGCATTTTAATTTGGTGTGATACTTTCATCAAATCTAGTGTTTCAATGAAGAAAATATAGCGAAAAATCTATATGAGCACACAAAAATCAGGTCATACGCAAACCGAATGGAATTTGACTCTTATTGGTGTTCTGTTTTGTGGCACCGTAGAACCCAAACACAGGTAGGATGCAGACAACGAGGTGAAGAGGTATTTTTAATGACAAAACAAAAATGAAGATGAATAGTTTATAACCCATGATAACACAAAGGGAAGCACCAAGGAACTAGCCATGGAGCAAGTAACAGGGATCTGACACGGACTAAATTATAAACTCAGATCAAACTGAACCCAACACATAGTTTTCATGTCACATTCCAGGAACTTTGAAGCTGACAGCCATTTTAGTAGGCAGTTGATATGGAATTACGACAACAGTTAACAAACCACAAGCTTAGATCTACCTCTCACTTCATCCTAACTTATGAACAGTACAGGTACATTACAACAATTACCTGATGACAGTTTTTGAGTAACGCTAAGATAAATTTCTGTGATATTTACTGTAGTGCCGACTGCCTCACTAGCAATCTTCTTAGTTACAGCTTTGATCTGCAAGCTAAGAGGGACATGTAGCCTCTGGACTCATCCTGCCAGTCATTCAAATGAAGAGTCCATACATCCTTCAGAAAGACATCGAGACACTGCATGAGTCCATGGATTTCAGGCTGTGATGCGGTTCATGATGCCTTTGTGTTCACAGTAGGAAATTGGAGACAGCTTGTCCACATCGTCTGACATGTTTCCATCCTCTGTCTCATGCAGTTTTGTTGATATAAATTTCTCTTGCACATTGGTCAAGAGTTTCAACATTCTTTCTTTCTGTTGGACTTGAAGCCTTAGTTTGAGCTCTTTGCCTCCTGAGATGGTGCAGATCACTTCCAATTGAGACTTGTGGGAACTATTCATTGTCCAACACATGATGACAACTTGATGTTGACAGATTTAAATGACTTAAGGATATTGGGTGAAAGGCAGTGTTTACTCATCCCTCCATTTTTCTTGCATCCTCAGATCACCTGTGCTGTGCTGTCTACTCTTCCCACAGAACTAGTGCTGTTCAGGTTCCCTGAATCCTAACTTTGACTTTTAAGTCTACATTTTCTGCATGTTGCCACAAGCAGTAACTTATTTCAGACCCCTGAGCTGAGATTAAAAATTCTGATTATTTGTAATTTGTGTTTTTCTCTCTGACTATTTTTGTCCTGAAGAGTCAGCATAATCTGAACTAACATGTTTATACTGTATGTTTGTTAAAATATTATCTTCTGAGCTGATTAGCTGCACAAACTCTCAGTGTCATGGCAACACGAGTTTCTCTGCACGTGTCTTTTCATGCACTCAAGTGTGAGTGTGTAGGCGGAAGCAGGCTGGTAAAGAGGGCCTCTGCATCAGTTTATCATACAGCATCACTGCGTAATGTGCTTTGTAAGTTTCACTACGTTGCGAGTTATTCATCAATATTTACGAGAGCTGCATGTTGAAATCAAACAGGTGTGGCTGATTAATTGTGCGGTACATTGTCTTTATCCCAGTATTGAGGCTTGGAAGATTCGTAAGTCAGCTGACAAAAAAAAGTCTAGTATAATTAACATGTTTTCCAAAATAGGAAACATTTCAACGATTTATAAGGAATTGATTTGCACACATGCATGCACAGTTCACTTTTAGTAAAATCCGGATGGCTTGTAAAATATACTTATAACTACCTGTTTCAATGATTTAACACTGAATATACATTACTATGCATTAATAGAAACTGTCGTAGCAGTTTCTATTAAGTTTCTATAACATCCATGGTCGTTCTTATCTTTGCTCTTCAGGGTTTGATCAATCAACGCCTAGGAAAGTGGATAGTCTTCCTGGATATAAATTGGCTGCTTTGAAAATGCCACAAATAGTATTCCAGGTACCCAAACTGCATTTTCTTTTAAATAGCTTAGATAACTTAAGAATACATTCAGAAGAATTCTCCCAAAGGGCAAATTTTTGAAACTTCAAATGATTTGCGGCAAGGATCAATGAGCTACACTCATTTCAGATTTGTGATGGTAGCTTAAGTTTAAAAACCAAACTCTGAGACCTTTATCTTCCAAGCTAGTTCATCTCACAAAATTATGATGAAACCAAAACTCTGTAGCTTGTAGTTGTAATGTACCAAAATGTGAAATGTGTAATAATTTCACAAAGCATTGTGCAGCCATGGAATCCTTATTTGCTTTTGTTTTTCTCTGTAAAATAGCAGCAACAGAATATATTTTTATTCCCTCATCACCAAGTTAAGACATTAAAAAAGTGTAGTTTTGCCCCCACCCGAAAAAACAAGGCGGTGTTTAGGTTTTAAATATTCAACACCGAATAAAAACATTCAGCTTTTTTTTGATTAAAATCTTTCTATTTCCTACCGTTTTCCAGTTCTCGTTAATAGCAGAGTCTCTGCGAGCAATTAACAACTAAACTCCCATAATATATAATTGCTCCTTTTTATTGGATATTTTAGTGCATCAGTAAGCATTTTCATTCTGCCACTAACGTTGCTTGTGGAATAAATACAGAGCTATTTCAATAAGAATTTGTCTACCTGCTTTGAAAGACTCTGACTGGAAATTTTATCGCAGAAGGTGGAAAGAAAGTCTAACTGGATGTGAGCTAACCGCTAATTATTAAACACAACACGCAGGAGCTGATGTTACAGACGAGGTTGTGTCCTTAGACGTCCTTATTCAGCTCTAACCGTGTTTAACCATTACTCATGCTTCACAAATCCCATGTATTTATCTGACTCGTCACTGCACCACCGCCCTGTTTTACCTGTATTATTTAAAGGAACAAACACTCCCAGTTTTTAGCTAACTGTACAGAATTTCTATACTTATTTATTTGAAATATACCACCACACAGACAGACAGACAGACAGACAGTTGTCATCCACAAGTTAAGAAGACATGCAATGTGAAATCTTTCAGGAGTGGCTGGCCTACCGTCATTATTAATGCAATTAATATTTCAACCAGGAGGTCATTAAAGAGCCTTAACCAACTTCTAAAGCTCTTGTGTTTGTGATTCAGTAATTAGCCTGCGTTCACACTGCCGACAAATTTGACCCAAATCCGATTTTAGTTGCCAACGTGCAACATATTCATCGGACTTCTTCATGACAGTTCAACTGACCTAATTCAGAGTGCATCCTTGTTGCTGTGTGAAACCGAACTTGCATTGGCTGAAAATGTAAAAAATGTTGCAATTTTGATTACCAGTGAAACCAAGTTCCATTGGACTATCAGGTGTGAAAGCAGCCTAAGCAGGGCAGAGGATTCTGAAGGGACAGGTTCGTTTACTGTGAATTTAAAAACAGTCTGCTTTATTTGCTTGACCTAAAACATCAAGTTTACTGTGAAATAGAACCTGTTCTTCTTTAAGGTAAAATAACAAACAAATTAAACAAAAACTCTTTAGTCATCCCCAACTAAAACCTGGTGTCAGCGGAATCTTTACTAACTCTGTGTGACATTGTTGTTTTTCCCTGTCATCTGTGACAAGGGCCATTAATGTTCACGAGGAACAAATCCCTGAAGCGCGGTGTCAGAATATGATGGACATTCTTCCCAGAGGAGAGGAAGCTGTTTTAGACCCGGATTAAAGCCTGTGGTAAACAAAGCACATATGAGTGGGACGGTGCATGTCTGCACACTTGAGGAACCGTACCGCATGGTGTCTTCTGCCCTGACCTCACGTGACTCCGACTCGTCTTCTTTGTCTTATTTTTTCTCCTCTCTTTTATCTTTTTTCTTTTCCTTTTCACTCACTATCTTCTACCTTTCTCCCATCCCTCCCCCCGCCCCCATCTGTGGGAAGCTGCCATTGTGCGCATGTCGCATATGAGTCAATTTGTGGAGGCAGCACGTGCACGCGCTCTCTGCCCGCACGCGCGCGCATCCTGTCTCCCACGAAGGCATCTGTTTCAGTCTGTCTCTCCGCGAGATGCAGCACCAACAGAGCGGAGAGAGGGAGACGACGAGCCCGCGGAGGGAGGGAGGGAGGCAGAAGAAAGAGAGAGGTGTGAGGAAGGAGGAGAGGGAGAGCTAAGAGAGAGAGAGAGAGAAAAAAAGGACGGAAATAAGAAAAGAAAAAGGAGTGAGCGGAGAAGAAGCGGGAGGACGACGGGATGCGGCTGTAGCAGCAGAGCTTGTGACTTCTGAAGAGTTTCGCCTCGGAGATGCTTGAAACGTATCATCCTGGCGTTTGACTCTGAGCATCTATAGCGCGCGAGCGTGTGTTTGAATGTGTGCGTGAAGCCATGGCGAGCGCTCAGCCGGGGGTCCACGCGCTGAAACTCCAGCCTCCCTGCGTCTCACACACCCTGAGGAACGGAAGCAACTTCATTAAATGGGATGAGGTAAGAATGCAGACCCTCTCTCCCAGTACCCCTACAACCTCCTTAAGTTCTTTACATGTCTTTCTCCTACACGGTGGGGAATTGAGTAGGCCGACTTTGTTTATGAAGTGACTTAGGAATTTCATTGAATTCAGTCCAAGAGAATTAATATGGAGAGTGAGAAAAATGAGGAGGAAGAGCAGGAAATGTGCCATGCTATCAGATGTGTTTACTGTTCATTTGTTGATTGAGCTTTGGCAGTAAGTACCTGCGCGCGCCGCGCCAGATAGGACTGATGGTGTTAACCGCATTTGCAGTCAGCTACTGTTTGGCCACCTGTTGGTGCAGCATCCATTGGCATGTCTTTGAGTGTGCGCGTGCGTGCGTGCGTACGTGTGTGTGCATGTACACACACGCAAATATTCTCCATGAGCATCATCAGCTGTGTAAGTGTGAATATTAGTAGAGCTATGCCTGAGTGTTGGTATGCTGAAGTATATTGACAATGAGGAAAAGCGTGCTGTCCAGTCGCTATGGCAACTGGTATGGCAAGAAACACAGGATGTTGCTATATGTATATATATATATATATATATATATATATATATATATATATATATATATATATATATATATATATATATATATATATATACATACATATATATATATATATATATATATATATATATATATATATATATATATATATATATGTGTGTGTGTGTGTGTGTGTTTGTGTGTATGTGTGTGTGTGTGCGTGTGCACGCGTGTGTATGCATCAGGTGTATGCTGAAGTATTTGATATTATCATTACAGCAGTTGGTTTCTACTTCCTCTTGCAGGCAATGCTGTGATTGGCTAAGAGGCTCTAAAAGCAAATAACATGACCTTTTCAAAGAACATCCTAAATAATTTACACATCTCCCAAAGCTCATCTATATAAATATCTTAACTGGAGATGCATTCATTGTTGTTTTGTACAATTTACAATCTCTGCTGTGTTTATTGTAAAATGTTGACTGATTTATATATCTCATCATTTATAAATATATCATACGGTCGTGGGGTCATGGAGAGTGCTGGTATGTGGAGTTAAAATATACCTCATTTGCTTTTGCAACTTAAATCTGTGTGGCCCTTTGCTTAGAAAGATGAAGTAGGGAATAAGGTCATTGCCCTTTTTGATTGGTGGAAGAGCCTCATTTTCAACTCTTCTGGAATTACAACTGTCCAAAAGTAAAAAACAAAAAGAAGTAAGAGCAACCAGATGCAAACAACAAACTAAGAATTTGTTTCTTTCTTAATTTAAGGATCCCCATTATTCTATACTACAGCAGAGACTATTCTTCCTGGGGTCAACATCAACATTACTATTAAAATCCTTTATAAACACCCCTAAAACAATATAAATATATTTCTTAAAACACAAAGTTAAATTAAGCACAAAAAAATAAAATGAAATCTAAATTAGCTAAGCGACTGTAACATGCTAATTCTTGCAGTGAGAGGTCATCACTTTACTACATAAGGAGACGATGTGACATCCCAATGTGTGTTTATGTGAGTAGGAATGAATGTAGACGCTGCTTACAGATGCTTACTAAGCAGCTTCCTTACATGTAAAAGGTCATGGTCAATTTTTCTTCCTTTTCTTGTTCTTAATTTCTTAATAATAACAATTGATGACGTGCTTCATTTGAAAATAACTTTCTAAGCTAAATGCTTTTTATATAACTACACAAGAAAGAATAACATTTTTAAATGCAGATGAAGACACAACTTTTAATTTTTGAAATAGTGACGAATAATTATATTGTTCTGTGGACAACACTACAATGTTAGTGTGGACAATATTAGATGTGCAGATGTGATTCTGCTGGATGTGAATCCAATTGGGAGCTGCCATGGGACGCTTGCTGAACAGGAATGCACTCAAATGAGTTGTGTCATCAGAAGTTTATGTTAGTTTCTAGTAAAATCATCTTCTAACACTGATGAGTCAACACAGTGTGTGTCACCAGAGCAGGTGGACTGATTGCATAATTTGCATAGTAGTAAGCAGTGATCTGTGTGATGAGACACTTATCAGGATTTTTTAAAATGTTTCTTTCACTTCTAAAATGTTTTCTGCAGAAAGGCTCCTCTTCTTCTTCTTGTCACTCACTCCATACATTTATATGTTTCTAGGATTTGTCAACAGTTACTCCAGTGACTCTACATGTGGATCCTCATGGATTTTACCTCTTCTGGACTGACCAAAACAAGGTGAGAAACCCACACTAACACCGGATGCAAGTAATACAAAGCCTGGTCCATGATAATTCGTTACTAAAGAACAAAAGGTTTTAAAATTAATGTTTGAGTTATTAAGTCATCCTTTAATCATATATATATATCATTAATCATTACTTATGTTAATCAGTACTTGTTACTCATTCTTATTAGCTTAATTAAATGTAAATTGCATTCACAATCATTTTGGGCATTTTTAACATTACACAGTTGAATATTACCTGTTGTTCCTTACATTAAAAAAAATTCAATTTATTATTCTTTTGTTTGCTGCAAAAGTAACGCAGTAGTAAAATTTTCACATATAAAGCAGACTTAACATTTTACCGTGTTGCATATTTTAAACATTTATACAAAATAATGAACAGAACAGTGTTTCAGGGTATTTCTGGGTCCATATATAAACCCAAAAAGGAGACTTGTAGCTTCTGGGACAGTCATTATGAGTCTTTTAATGGTTGCTTTCATCCTGGAAACAACAAAAAACAGTTTTGACTAAATCTAGTCTTTTATTGCAACCAGCATGCTCGTCATATTGATAATATTATTTTCAGGTAAAATTACTATGAAAATTGGTTTGCTTTTTTGTATTTCTTTTTTTTTTTTTTTTGCAGTAAAACATAAACACTATGTAATTTTCTGAAAAATAATGTGACATGTTGCCACTAAAAACTATAATTAATATATTTTGGCACTTCTGAAACTTAGGTTGAAATTGGATGATTTATTAACTCTTTGCCAAAAGAAAAAAATGACATTTGAAGAGCTGTCCCCCCCTGTGGTGGAAGGCCTGTTAAAAAAAAAAAAAAAAAAACTGGACATTGTTCTTATCGTTTTCGCCAGCTTTGAGGTAACTATAGTTGCTACAGTAGTTGCTATTTCAGGATATCCCCCAGGAAAACCTGCTAAGCCCAGTGGTCAGGGCACCGAGGCGGTCCACCTTGTTTTTGTATCAAAAGATGTTAAGTTGACAGGAAATGTAAAAATATTACTGGGCAACAATATGTTGTGGGAATACGCCGCCAGTGAAACGCTTTTTAAATCCACAACTAGCCTTAAAAGCAACAAATTGAAAAATCCAGTTAAGATGAATATAAATTATTTGCGCTTCTGTTTAATCCTAATTAAGTGAACATCTCCCCAGGGCTTCAGGGGCCCAATAAATGTTAATATTTTAAAGCAGATGACAGATATAGAAATGCAATGTTTGTTTCTTAAGTTTATCAATGCTGCTGAATTTGATTTAATGGTGTCAGCATACATAAATTGAAACACTATATTGTTTAACATTCAAATTTAAGATTTTAATGAGTTGTAGCTTCTGGGACAGTCATTATGAGTCTTTTAATGGTTGCTTTCATCTTGGTTTAATGTTTGACATTGAGCTCTGTTTGTTCACAAATACCAATTAGTAAACTCCAATTATGACTGATTGTTTTTTAGGTTAGCCAATTAAACTTCTCCCTCTCTCCCAGATTTCACTAAATCTAACACAGAAGCTCTAAGAGGTTCTGATGTTTTTAGCAGCAAGAGGAGCCCCTACGTCACATTCTGCTCCAGGCCTCATGCAGCCTTGCATGATTAGTTAAATCCGCTGCACTGCGGGGAGATGCGCAACAAACGGGAGATTTAATTTAATGCTACTAATGTGGCTTTAGTAGCATCAGCGCTCACTAACTCTGACTAAGTAGACAAAGAATTTGGTGTGGTTTGATGGATTGTGTAACCAGAAAAATAATACTAATTATATTGATAAAATAATACAAAACTAGTGTAATGCATGACAACGAGGCGAGCATAAAATTTCCTCATCGGGCTGAACTTGCACGATGAGGTTAGCGATTTGTTATCTTTGTTATCGCAGACAAAGTTTGCGATAACAAACTTTGTCTGTGATAAAGTTTGTGGAGGTACCTAATTCAACACAGAGCCACACGCTGGGCAGTGTGTTGAGATGTAAACGCCACACATATTTCTTTGTTCACAAAGATAAATAATTCTCACCACTTCTCAACTGAAAGCACAACTATAAGTTATTTCTGCGATTCACATAAAGCTGTGCAACCAGAGCTAATGCAATGGGTTTTAAACTCTTACCTTGATGTAGAGTTCTCCAAAGAATAACAGTTCCTCACAGGGGGTTGATGTAAATATCCATGCAGGTCAGCTTTTGTCCAGTTTGAATGATCCATGGATCACACGCATCTCCTTTCAAGCAGTGGCAGCTTGGAGGCAACCGGCAGAGGCGCCAGCAGTGTGATTGGTCCATGAGCGCCCGGGTTAAAAAGCACAATGAACCTATCCTTTAGGAATAAATCTGCTCTGCCAGTGAAACCATCAGAGCAACAGAGATACTTGCAATTTGGCTTTGAAAAACAAAAAACAAACAAAAAAGTTAATTAAACATTTTTTTTGTCTTTTTCCAATTATTAATTTTTCTAAAAACAAAAACAAGCACCATTTAGCCTGACATGGGCTAAACGCTGCAGGAGTTTATAATACATTAGCAGGGGGAACTGTACTTATTTACAGTTATTCTAATTGTAGCTGCTGGGTAACATAAACACAAAACTGACTCCAAGTAAACTTCATCTCTGATTTTATTTTCTTCTCTGTTCACAGACGTCAGGGTTTCCCCCCGACAACTTTGTAAACCAAGTGGTAGGAGGCGCTACGGCAGCCATCCAGTGACCTACCATGTTTTTGAGTGAAAAATGTTTTAAAATTTATAGGAAATTGTAAAATATGGCAACATAATTATGTGTTATTAGAAGACACATATGGTAATATCATAAAGTTTTACAAAAGCCAAGAATAAGAAAACATAAAACTTAAATCAATAGAATTATTTTGTGTGGTTCATACTGATTTAAGTGTCCAACATATTTAGATAATTTATTCATGACTTGTCACTTTATTTGCTGAATAAAGTGACAACTCATCTGTTAATGTGTAGATGAGTAAAGACAGGCAGTGAATTAAAAAAATAAAAAAGACTTCTGACTTCAATCTCCCTTTTATGTACCTACCATACTATGCTGCCATTGTGCTTCCAGTCGTTTCACCAAAGACTGATAACACTTACTGGTGTATTAAAAAACTGTTTAATAAATCAACAGTGCTTAGCCTGGTGGGGCACATGTAAAACCTGGTGGTCTGCCAAGCTTATAAAACACTAGGAGAAATCCTGGACGTTATGCACTTGTTATAAAACACCAATAAAAGAAGATTTAATCTGAAAAAATAGGAACAGGAGTTTGCTAACAGTGTTATCATCCAACAGTCTATCTGTCTTGTAAGTTACTAGTACATCTCAGTTTGAATGTGAAGAAACAAGCAAGACTAAAATGAATGTCTTGATTTATACCACTGATTTTCTCTCTAAAGAAAACACTTTTTTCACTGGTTGTTTCTAAATACTTGTGGCTGTGTTTGATTTCTTTTGGTTGTGTTATCGTAAGGACACAGAGTTGTTGGACCTGACCTATGTGAAGGATGTCAGAACTGGTAGAAGCACCAAACCTCCCAAGGTACCACTGACTGTTTCCATTCCCCTCTGTGTGACTTTTTGTCCTGAACTGTATTTCTATTGCTATTTACTTTTGCATTTGAATTTTCTTTTTGCCTCTTGGTTCTCTGTGCCCCGTTGCCCAGTGAGGCTTCTGCTAATGTTGCGGAAAAGCTAATGTTTTATTCATAAATTTTTTGTCATATTTGAAGTTAAATTCGCAATAACTCTTGAGACTGGCCTACTTGTGTTTTTTATGTCTTTACTTATAGGCTAATGAATGATATGTCAGATTTTTTTAATCTTGTAAGTTTTGTCGTTTATTTTTTAAACTAAATAGATCATGTGAAATTTTTACAACATATGTTTTACCAGCCTATGTGAAGGGAACTTCTGTATTTCTGCTTAAGAAAAAAATAGTTTGGTTCTTCTGTATAATGAAGTTTCCAAGTAGTCTTGTAATTAAAAAAAATCTTAAGAAAAATATCAGTTTTCCAAATTTGTCTAATAAATTAAATTAATTGTTGAGTGATTTAAAATCTCACATTGCTTAAATGTTTACAGTAATCTTTCTAAAACCACCATCATCACTATGAATCCAAGTCAGCTAACATTTTTCCTTCCGTGTCCTCTGACAGGAAGCCAAGCTGCGGGAGCTGCTTGATGTAGGAAACCTCGTTGGTCGGTTGGAGAACCGCATGGTTACCGTGATCACCGCTTCAGACCTGGTCAACGTCGGCCAACTGAACTTCATCGCTTCGCAGGAGGACGAAGCCAAGGTAAGGAGCTGGGTCCTGCTTCTGGGACAGTTAGGGATGATCATAATGTTTAGGACAATGAAGATAAAATGTGTGAGATTGTTTTTTTGTTTGTTTTACAGTTGTGGTGTGAGGAGGTGTTTTCTTTGGCTACTAACTTGCTGAGTCACAATCTCAATAGAGACCACAGTCTGCTGAAAGCGTGAGGCTGGGCACACACATGCGCACTCATGCACACACATACTGGAGAAAGTCAATAGATGGATGAAAAATATTGAAAAACCTTGTTAGCAAAAATATTGCTGATGTGATACACTATGGATAAATTGTGGGTAACCTGATGTTCTCATCCTGTCACCATTTAAATCCTAGAGGCACAAAGAGTCATAAAACTAGTTTATGACTACATAAATTACAAAAGAGTGACATGAGAATTGAACCACTTTCACTAAACCACTTTCTATTATCTTAATATGAAAGGGAAGCGCTTAGCAAAAGAGTCCAAGTAAAAATAATTTTTTTTCTTTCATATATACATTTATAGTCACATCTAAATAAGCTTGTAAATGCCATAAGTCATAAAAAATCCTGGCAATGACAGATGTAAACACATGAGATATAGTCATCATAGGAGACGTCTTATACAGGTGTTGGAGCAACAAGCCCCGCCTACTTGGGACGCAGTTACTGAAAACATGAAACTGGCATTTTCAATAATTATGGTTTGTCATTTTCCAAAACACCTGATTCATGTGAACACACAGCCTAAACAACACAAAACCCTTTGCTTACACACTTTAACTCTGCACACCTGTCTATACATCTACACATCTTAACTCATGCGGTTTTCTACAACTCACTGAAGACACAGCAACTGTGAGAAAGAAGGAAGTCTGGTCAGATAAAAAGTGAGCTGAACTCTTTGGCATTCATGTTAATTGCTCCCTGTGATTGATGATGGGTAAAGATGGATAAAGATAGTAAAGACATACCCCAAAAGTTTCAGCCGTAACTTCATCAAAAGCTTATTCTACAATGTATGGACTCAGGAAGACTAATACAATGACCGGTCACACATTTCGGACTGTTGTTTGTTGAAAAAGCGTAATCTCATAAAATCTCAACAGGGCTTATTAAAGCATACAGTTGGAACTCAACAAATTGTCAAAATGTTTCAATATTTTTCTCTTTGTTTCAGGTATGTCAGACTAACTCTTCAGCCAAACGCAGAGGGAAAAATTCCTGTGAAAAAGTAAGACCTTCATGATTACCGTGTTCTATGTCTGAACATTAGGCTTTAGGCACAGAGGCTTGTAAATGTGAAGAAATAGCCTGAGAAAATCTGCAGAGACACTCACAAACTTAAACTTTGCTCTTTCGTGTCCCTTGCTTCCAAGATTAAACCTAATTCCATGTGCACTTGGGGAAGCAAAAACAGGGACATTATTCGTGGAGGTACCTAATTCAGCACTGACCTGGTAATCAACCAGTGCCGGAGTTATGAGGCACATAAGACATTGTATGAAGAAAAGCTGCTTTTTAGAAGCAAATTAAGGTCAGTTGGTGTCTTGGAAAAGTAAAGAAGGAAGGATGGAGTTCTACAAAATTCAAGAGGTCTAAAAATGCAAAGATATTTTTCAAAAGGGACTTATGCCAGATGAGGAAGTAAAATAAAGGTAGAAGAAATTTCACTGGGGTTTATTTAATTAACTTTGTTAAAGGTTCTAACTGAGGTTGTGTTTTTCTGTTGCAGTATTGGCCGGCTGTTTTCGTCAGACAGAAAGAGAATTGAGAATGCCCTCGAGAGCTGCAAGTTGCCATATGGACGGGTGGGCAGAAGTTTAAAATATAAAAAGATGCAATAAACAATAGATGAAGATGACAGTGAAGATAACACAGTTTCAGATCTTGAGTTCCCAATAGTAAACAGACAAAAGGCTAACAATTTGTAAGCACCATGAAAATACTGATGTTAGCTCACTGTTGGCTGCTAATGACGTGAAGTTAGCACCTTCTTCATAGCTTCCTATTAGCATTAAATTACAGAGCTTGTTCCATGGACTTCATTGGTTCCTCTGTCTTTCAAAATCTAAATTACTTTTACAAATCCAAACAGGGATTCTCTTAAAGCACACACTGAGGTTTATGAAACCAGAAACAAAGGATTTCATTGTGATTATAGGGTCAATGGACATGGAACTATTCATGCTAAAACTATGAATAGCTTAAAGCTGTTCATGGTTAAGCTATTTCAATTTTGGACTGAAACTGTCCTGTTTTGTGTAGAAATAAGACCCACGTGCAAAGAAGTGGTAGTCCAGAAAAATAGAGGAAGTCTCTGAAGGAAGCACTGAGAGACAGACTCTGGGGATTTCCTGTGTGAAAACTATAGCTGGCTGGAGGGTACAACAGGTGGCCCTAGGGGAGCAGCAGGTGGCACATGGGCTCTGGAGCTCTGAAATGAAGCTTGGGCATTAGAGCACTGAGTTGAGACTTTGATTAGGGAGCACCGGAATGCTGAGTGTTCATGCACTCTGAGGTAAGGTTTGAGTTGTGGATGCAGCCTGAGGTTAAGGACAATAGGTGGTCTGGGGAGGTTCAGGGGATGAAGGGAATGTCAAAACATCAGCCGAGGTTGGCTGAGGCTCTGGGATACAGCAGTTGCCAGTCCACAAAACAATAAACAACCCAAAAGAATCCAAATACATAAACAACAATAAACACCCACAGCTCCAGACACATTTGACTTTAGCTGTTTTCCCCTCTTGATGTTACAGTTAAACCCATTTCTGTGTCTTCTTTATTTGACCAGGGTGACAGCATCAAACTGGAGGACTTCACCTTGGATGTTTACAGGAACTTCTTGGAGAGTCTGTGTCCTCGTCCTGAACTCGGCAACATCTTCAAACTGCAGTAGGAAAACAGCATCCACATCATTTAGAATTCTTCTGAACCTTTTTTACTCAAGAAAATGTCTTACTAGTGTAATACTTGTGCGTGATTTTTATCAAGGTGTTTTGAATTTCTCAATTAACAGTAGAGGAATTTTCTTGAGGAAAATAGCCAGAATCAAAAAAGGCTGAAGTCCTGTTTTTAATGTAGTGTTTGATTTTTGATTCTTGACAAAAGGTAACAATACAGGAATAGTTAACATAATATCAGTAGAAAAATTAAATTTTAGCATGAAGGTTTACTTGGCCACTTTTGGGCAAAAATTAAGCTTGATCAGCTCCATATTTTTGCCCTCTGGTTGTTGTGTGCTAAACTGATGGCGCTCCTTTCTGCAGAGGAGGCAAGGGTGGGGGGATGTCCATCGATCAGATGACCGAGTTCATCAACAACAAGCAGAGAGACCCGAGGCTTAATGAAATTCTTTACCCCCCTCTTCGCCCCGCACAGACACACACTCTGATGGAGCGTTACCAACATGACCAGGAAAATCTAAAGCAAGGTATATACAGTGTAAGCCTTCTTTATTATAAGTGATTGCGATATGTTTGAAACACATTTGATGTTTAAATTTCATGATTTGAGAGATAGCTTGGTGTTTACATATGATACTTTAGCTAAAATAAGATGTATAAATCTAATTAAGGCATAAAAATGTTTTAGTGTATTTTTAAAAATTCTACACTTTGTTTCAATCACCTTAAAACAAAAAGCATGTACCTAAAGATTATTTGAGCCACCTCTGCAGAATGTCAAGCCAGTCTCTGGCTCTAGAATAGGCCATTGTTTTTTTTGTTTTTTTTTTTTTTCCAAGGCCTTTTTTGGTTCACCACAGCCTGCGCTACTCAGATTAATACAAATTTCTTGAAAACCGTAAAAATATATCTTAAAAAGAAAGACTCATCTCTAACAAGTGTTGCATCACTTTTGCAAAACATATTTACTTATCAGGGATGAGGTCCAGACTAAAAGGCTTTTACCTGCCAGTACCAATTTCTATGGTGGCCTAGAAGGTTCAACGAAATGCAAAAGCCATAACAAAAGTTATGTTTGCCTTTTCATACAAATTCCATTATAGCATGAATTCCAATTTAGCTTAAATTCAATTTTCAGCATAAATTCCTCTTTAGAGTCAATTTTTTTCTAGCATGAATTTAAAATGCATGACATCCCATGAAGCATATTTTGCTTTTTAGCATTAACTCCTTTTTAGCATGAATTCTATGTTAACATAAATTTATTTTCAGCAAATCTTTCTTTTTAGCATGAACTCCATTTTAACATAAATTCTGCTTTTACTGCATATTAACAGACTCTTATGCATACACCTGTTTCAGACCTAGCCACCAAGGTGCTAAAGTTCAAGTAGAGTGAAAGCTTCTTAACATGTTCAGGACTGTAAAAAAATCATAAAATTGTTTTATCAACTATTTAGAGGGTTTTTAAGCCATTGTGCACACTTTTACAAAATATTTTTCTCACTCATTGTAAATATAAATTGTTTTTAACTTCATATGTTTCTCACTTTTATTATGTGACATTGTGTTTTTGTATGCATGTTGTCTTTAGGTGTTATCTCTCTCCAGGCTTTTTCCAGCTATCTGTCCAGTGAAGAGAATGGTGTCATTCCTCCTGAGAAACTGGATCAGTCTGAAGACATGAACTTTCCGTTGTCGCAGTATTTCATCAACTCATCGCATAATACGTACCTTACAGGTAATGGGACACACAACAAACAGACCATATTAAAAACCCAACATACACAATAAGAAACAATAACATTTGTATTGTTGTTTGAAGAAGCTGCAGATCTAATTCACTGAGTATAACAAAATAAGCTGTAGTCCTAGTTTAAGTTATTAATTTAGTAAATAGCTGACACAAACAGAAATGAAGAGCACAGACAAAATTATTTATTGTGTGTATCCACATAAACTACTGAACACAGTGACATTTTAACTATGCAAACAAAGTGAAATATCATTCAGCTCTGGTCAGAAAACTATTGCAGTATTTCTTAGCGAAACCAAACAACAAACAAAAACTTACCAAAAAGTGGTGTTAATGTAGCATGTCATTACAGCATTAGCTAGTGAACAAAACCAGGCCTTACAGCTCTAAACAAGTTTCTACTGAGCAGTATGGTACAGATCGGTGTGATAGTTTTCCACCAGACAGAGCAAACCCCAACACATGGAATGTAATGGAAATGACAGTGACAA
The DNA here is from genome assembly GCF_027474105.1 of Poeciliopsis prolifica. Lineage (NCBI taxonomy): Eukaryota > Metazoa > Chordata > Actinopteri > Cyprinodontiformes > Poeciliidae > Poeciliopsis > Poeciliopsis prolifica. The sequence goes on along the minus strand of NW_026562474.1, from coordinate 1,093,828 downwards.
AAGTGAAACATTTTACAGGTGTCTTGTGTTGTGTCACTACCCTGCATGTGTACGTCTGCAAGCTCAAAATTTCGCATGCACATATATTGCTGGTCTCTTGCCTTACTGGCATAACTGGCTCTCTGCATAGAAAATAACTGGTCTTTATTAAAGTGACCCAACTTCAGCAAACACACACATTTGATAAGAACAGCAAAGTGAAAAAAGGTCAGCTAGTAGATGGAAAATGACACAAACCCATATCCAGCTGAATTTTATTTTTGCTTTTCAGCTCTTAGGAGTTAAAATCTTTGGTATTTTTTTCATTTTGTCCAACATTCCACCTGTTTTTACAAGTTTGTTGTCATTAGTCATAATTTCTAACTTCTCTAACATAAATGTTGTGTTTTAAGCTTAGGCAAACAGTATGGTGGGTCTGGCTGCCTGGGGTCGACGACAAGCTGTCACAGTTTTCTTTCTGTTTATATTCCTTCTACGTGCGTTTCAGCGGGCCAGCTGGCAGGAAGCTCCTCGGTGGAGATGTACCGGCAGGTTTTGCTGGCCGGTTGTCGATGTGTGGAACTAGACGTGTGGAAAGGGAGGACCGCTGAGGAGGAGCCGGTCATAACTCACGGCTTCACCATGACCTCTGAAATCTCCTTTAAGGTTTTTCAGCCTCTATTTGAAACTGTGAGATAAAAGCTACATCTTGAATGTTGTCAGTGGAAATTTGTCATACTTCAGCGCATCTGAAGCTTAATTGGCAATTTTAAGACATGGGAAATTTAAGCATAATATTAAAATTTTAGACAGGGTTGAAGGCAAAGTTTTGGAAAAGCTATTTCAGAAGTTTATTATTAGCTGCCATTAACCATTCATGCTTGGGGTCATCATCTTGTTATAACACCCGAATTTTATAATAGCCAAAGTAGGCTAACAATAGTCTTCTGAAATGCCCTGCCTAAAGCCCTAATCTGTACCATGTTCACAATTTTAGTGCTATGTGTTAATTTTTTACAACCACAACCACATAGCTGATGTTTTTACTAAAATCTTATAAAATAACCTTCAGAAGTGAAGTGAAGTGAATTTCATTCATTTTCATTCTCCTTTACACTTAAACATTACCTTTAATTGTAATTGTTGGACCAACACAACATTACCTTGTGTTGGTCCAGCTCCTAAGCAATCTTAATAAAATAAATCTGGGTTTGTGGTTGTGATGTGACAAAATGTGAAAAAGTCATATCAGTATTCTTGTAAAGCACCATGTCATGAGTCCATGCCAGGAAATCAACCAGTTTAAATCAGCACTGCCAATTTTTCCAAGTGATTAAATTTCCAGTCAGAATTGTCTCTAAAAGCATGTTGCTGGCTGCAGCCAGCATGTGACTGACTAGTCAAGCTAAGTCTCAGTCACGTCTCTTGTTGCCGGGCAATGCACCAACGTTGGCCGGGTTCAAACTTACGTCTTAAACAGATTTGATATTGAAGCAATTGAGTCAGCTTCACTGAAATCTAATCCATCTTAGAACTTGTTTAAGCTGTTTTCCTGCATACCCATTTGTGAAATGGATATCTGGCAATTCGACTAAAGGATGTTTTTTTATTATTGTTATTTTGTAGGAGGTGATTGAAGCCATCGCAGAATGCGCCTTTAAGACTTCACCTTTTCCTGTCATACTTTCATTTGAAAACCACGTCGACTCGTAAGGACTTTATTAACATATACACTCACTAGCCAGTTTTTCTTTCATACACTTTCCTATCTTGCTTGCAACACATGCATAACTTCTTTATGATAGATTTAACAAGAGGTTAGAAAACCTATCAGAGGTGTTTGACATTGGATTACAATAGATTCTTTGTCATGTTAAATCCCTGTTCTTCCCCATCCTAAAACTCTCTTTTAAAGTTGCCTTCACCTGTCTCGATGCCAAATTGCTTTGAGGCACCACATATGGTTGGTTAATTTTTGGATCTAATGTCCAGCCTTCCTTGCTTTATGGCCAGACAGAGATTTAAAGAGGAGCAGCAAAGACAAATTAGGTGGAATAGCAGTGTTTGTCAGCAACTGATAGTAACTGTGTTTTCATTGACTATTTGACAAGTTCAAAAATAAATTTGCTTCACAGAAACACGCCAATTTCCAAAAAAAAACAACCCTCTTGTTTTTTGATGAGAGGTTTTGGTGTTATGATGAGTTGGGATTATTTTATTTTTTTGGTCGGATCAAAATAAATTTAATTTACAATACTGCAATGCAAGCATTTTTTTCACATCAGTGTCTCATGCTCAACAGCCGAAGGCACACATTGGTAACAGAATCACGCTACTGTCTTAGTTATGGAATATTGTTTCTGCTGCCTGGATTTTAATCTGTTAGCATGTCAAGAAAGCTGTGAGATTGTCATATAGCAACAGCCTTCAATCAGAGGCCTCTTCAGAGTTGTAAGACTGACGGCTACTCCAGACACTTTATGCCCACAGCATATTTTAAGATACTTGGACGATATGAGTTATGACATTAAATTTTTCTTTGGTGTAGATAAATTGTTTTTGAATTGCAATGATCTACTTTGATCATTTCAAATCAATGACCCAGTTTACCTGGGGTTCAGGTAAACTGGCTGGTGAATGTATTTTCTTGTTTATATAGAATATGTCATTATTGAGATAAAATGTGTAAATATGTCTCTTTGGGTGTTTTCCAGCTTGAAGCAGCAGGCAAAAATGGCCGAATATTGTCGCTCTATTTTTGGAGAAGCGTTGCTGATCGATCCTCTGGACAAATACCCTGTAGGAAAATGCAGAACGTTGTTTCATGCTGTGATTTTGAAAGTAGCCCTGCACTGACTGCTGTTCTCTTTCTGTTTTTTTCCTGACACTTTTTTTTGTGTCTGCAGCTGGAGGCGGGCGTCCCTCTGCCCAGTCCTCAGGAGCTGATGGGCAAAATCCTCATCAAAAACAAGAAATCTCACAAACCTGCCAACACCACCGACACCAAGAGGCTAATTGACCAGCCTGCCAATCAGAGCAATGAACCAGTGTCTCCTAGCAACAACACGGGAGGTATGACACAAAGACAATAGACGCAGAAATTCACATGAAACATGCTCAGCTGTGACAGTCAAAGGGAAAAAAAGACAATCATTTACTTTGGGATTTGAGATGCTGCATCATCTGCAGGAAGACACAAAATGTCAGAGCCTTCAGGACTCAAATTAAAATCCTTTTTGTCCCAATCTGTGGAGTTGTTTTCACATCGCAAATATGAGTCACTGCTATCGTTCAGAAAAGGTTCAGCGACGGAGCCGTCCTTAGAAGGCAGAGAGACAAGGCAATTTCATGTGTGTGTTTTTTTTAAATGATCGGCTGCTTTTACAAGGCTCATGTGTGTTTATCTTAACCTTTTAGCCGGAGTGGAACCTCAGATGTCTTTACATTCATACCGCTGCATCTCATCAGGGATGCCTCAATAATGAACAGACATCCCAGATGAGATCAGAAGGGCTGGACGCCAATTAAGAGAGAAGCACAGAGGGAAATTAAAAGGCTGTATTGACATGTTTGACATCCAGGTTCTTAAAAACATTTTCTGGGACAAAAGATCCCAGCCATGGTTTAGAAGGCAGACCGGAATTTCTAGCTGAAATTCCTTCTCACTGAGCGCTTTTAAGAAACAAAAGAAATAGCCTGTTTTCGTCCGAGAGCAGCTGCAGGGTGTTTGCTCTGATCTTTTTGTTTGTTGCTTGAAAAACCATGTGCCACAACCAGTAACTTCAGTGTATTTCATTGGGATTTTATGACTGAAAATATTAAAGTCCTTTTTATGTGAAGAAGCTCTGTCAGACTGGATGAAGAACACTACTACAACTTCTAAGTTGAAAACAGATTTGGGCCATCCAACATGTTCTGGTGAACATCGGCCAAAGTCTCAAGTTTTTCATCAAAATTCTCCTGTTTTTGGCTCCATCAATTGGAGAAATGCATCAAAGCATGCAGCTCCCATGTTTCAACATAACTATGGTATGTTCTTTTAAACACATTCTTTTATTTGCATCGAACCATCTCCACAGTTACCATGGATTTAATGGCTGCTTTTTTGACTTATGCTCTTCTTGAACCGTCTGTCAGTGCAGATGGTCATTTCCTGGTCGGTTCACAGTTGTGCTGAACTCTATTTTGTTTTCAGGTGATACGTTGTAAACAAACACAGCTTAAAATTTCTCCAACACTTCATCTCTGACCTGCCTGGTGTGCCCATTTATTATTTGCTTTCACAGTTTTTTTTATTTAGGGGCGTTATTTTAATCAAACAAAAAAAGTATCCGATTTTTTTATGTTAATAAAAAATCAGGGCTGGAACTTTAATGTATTGATTTTGATTCATTAATTACCTAGATTTTAAGGTGTTACAAATCTACAAAGATAATTAATTGCTTTTCTTCCAAACATAGAACCTTTATGTTTGCATGTTTCTGGTACATTCTTTCATCTGACAGACAAACAACACCCACAAGTAGCAGCAAGAGAAAGCTTCTTCCCTTGGTCCACTGAGGGTTCATTCTTGTTTCAAAAACCTTTCTGATGAGGCGCTTGAAAAGTCTACTGGTGTGTTCAATTTGTGCTACACGGAGTTAGCCTACCAGCAAAGCTGCTCAAACTGAGAGAACATGATTGGAACATTCAATTTATATTCCAGACTTCAATTAACAGGCCTGTATCTGTGCGATTTAAAGTCCACAATAACAACATCGACTCCAAACCCTTCAAGTTTTAGGCGAACAGCTGTTCCACTGTATCGCTAATAATAGCAACTCCACGCTAAAATGTAGCAGCAACACAAACATCCCAGCTTTTGTGCTATCTAGATTTTATAATCTGACTTTGCACCAATCTGATGGTTGAATATCCTAAATAATAGATTGTAAACACTAACTATCTTTCTTGTTGAGCTCATGAGAATGTTTATTTCTTTAATTAACTAGCATCAAAATTGTTTTTGAATTGAAAATGTTGCTTATTTTGTCGAAACATGGTTTTCTATAATTACCTACAGTTTCTGTCTTTAACTCAATCACAAATTTTAATCACGTTTTGACATTTATCCTTTTTTCTTCTTTACAAATTACACAACTTTGAGTTTGTCTGTCGCATAAATCCTAATAAAATACACTGTAAATGTTGGAAAGTCCAAAGGTGTGAATACATTTGCAAGACCATTTTTTCACTGAGAGCTCTGTGTTGACTCTAATTAAACTACGATGTGCAGTGAGGCCGCACATCTGATGACGCATCTGCCTCATAGCCATCCGGCTTCTTTCCCTCCACAGAGTCATGTTTCATTCTACTTCTTCTGTAGAAATGAGATGGGACATGGAGATGATGGTGACTTATTTAATTTTAACAGACATGGAGGCTGAGAGTGAGGAAGATGATGATGATGAAGATGATGATGGTAAAAAGGTCAGTGGGGACGTTTTAAAGAGCTGACAGAGGGCCACCCTCACCGCTGTCAGCCTTTTTTATTGTTAGCAAGCGATGTGTGCTTTCACAGCTTTGTTGGTCTGTTCTTACATGCTGGTGCCGCTGTTGATCTTGTCGTGAATGTTTGCTGTTTTTTTTTTTTTTTGTCTGTTGTCGCCGAAGCTGCTCTTTATTTGTCATCTGTGCTGTTCTTGATGTGTTTTGGTCTTTGGTCAGTGTTTGGATGTTATCTATCTTGTGCTGTTGCAGTTTTTAATTGAAAGACTTCAGACCTCATCCACTCAGTTTGGCTTTGTGCCCATGGTCTGTGCTCTTGCTCTGTGTTAGTGTCTCATTCACAAAGCAAATATCTCTAATAGTATGCTGGAGCAACCATGCAGTGATCAAGAGCCTCTTCTATTAGTTTCCATCTGTCCTGACTTCACAATCGATTGCTGCCTTTCCATTACAAATGTGTGCAACTTTGTCTATATTTCACTAATTTGGAAAAGACATAACTTTGTACTTGCACTTTTTCCTTTCAATAAGAAAGGCAATTAAAATCACATGTGAATAAGTTTGTTCAGGCGATAAATCGCTAAAAATTATGCAGTGCCTTGATCTTTCTACCACTTCCTGTCGTCGTCTTCTTCGTGTTTTGTGCCAGCGGCAACATCCGGTTGTTGATGATGTGACTTGTGTGATGTTGTCATTAAATGGTTCAGCCTCATGATGGCATTCATCCCCAGATCTTAGATGAGCTTGTTGAGATTTGCAATTGAGTGCAAATTAACAATGACGATTGTCACTTCAGTATAGGACCTCTTCAGAAGCCATGCTTTGCTGGACTATTTGTGCTTGGAAACATCGGCCTGTTTGGAGAGTCAATGAACCCCAAGTTTTCTCACAGACACCATAGCATTTTTATGACTTGGTTCAAATCTTTTGGATTTCCTTTCTCAAGCTGCTCAGTAGTTTCTTTGAGCTCTGGTCTTTTCCTCCTGCCAGAACTGGTGGAACTGAGTCAAGTTTGTTCTCCACTTCATTGACACATGCCTTTTTAGATCTGCCCACAAACCTTTCATAGGACTGAGATCAAAGTTTTGTGATGGCCACAACATTGACTTTGTTTTCCTTAAAAGCCACTTTGTAGCCACTGTGGTTGTATGCATGGATCATAGTCCATTTGGAAGCTAAATCGGCACCTGAGCTTTGAATTCCTGGCTGATCTTTATAGAAGTTGTTTCAGTATTTCCCCATACAGTTGGGACGGTACAAGCGCCCCGTTCAATGCATCAATGATAAACCCGTCTTTCAGGAACAACTGCACTACGCCTGTAAGGTGTGCAGTGTTGCTCAGCAAAGACGCATTTGGTCCAGGGTTACTGGTGTATAACCTATTAGAATAAAAACAAAGAAGACTTGGGGGGCAAGTAAAGCCTAGTGGTTTGCCAAGCTTATAATGCACTGGGGGACTTTCCTGTGTATGTAAACTTCCTGCTTCAACTGCAGTTGGAAGCTAATTTTCTTCACTTGCTATTAAACTATCAACACTCCAGGTTTTTAGGTGTTACATCTCAAGCACACCTCATGCATTCAATGAACCCCTAACTGGTTCCATCCAGAGTGCTTCAGACTATGTGATTTCCCAGTTTGTACTTCTTTCCAGGGGGTTGAAGAATCTGGAGACTGCAGTAATTATTGAAAGTAGCAATTAGTGTTGAATTTGAAATAATTGTCATTTCTCACAGAGAACATGATTGTGGATTTTAGGTGAAGCAGGAATGTGTCAAAGACTATTTCCATTATGGGGGAAGAATTTAAAGAACATTTGTGTTTGCCTGGTTAACAGGCTGCTTTGGAGAAGCATCAGTGATTCTGTCTATAAGAAGAGACAGAGCAGACTACGATAATTAAGGGAGTTTAGGTTTTGCAGTATTTAGAGAACGACCTTGTAGATTTTCTATAATTCAATTATGGAGAGTGCAGTCTCATTTGCAGACATCCATGAGGGTCGCAGCATCAGACCGAGTGAGTTTTAAAAAAAGGGTCTATGAAGAAACAAACTAAGAAAGAAAGCTGAAACTTGTCCAAAGAAAGACACTTCATGAAATCAAAAGCATAATGAACATAAAACACAGTTAGACTGAATATATTTGAATTCATTTCACACATACTTTATTAATCCCAAAGGGAAATTAAATATCTTCAATCTGAAGACTTGCTGTATGACAGCCTTATGACTGTCATGATGACATGCTAACAGCTCAATATCCAGAAAGCTGAGACTATACTGTATCCCACAGTGACATGTTCCAGATGACACCACTGGTTCTTAGCTTAACTTTCTGATAAAATGTAAGATAAGGTGTTTTTCTTTATTAGGCTTGAATTGCATCTCAATTCAGCTGTGCTCATTTTATGTTTGTTTTTGATTTGTTTTATGTTGTTTTACTGTGCAACAGCAAACCTGTGCGTTTGTTCTGCGTCTCTGTTGTTGAGCAGCAGCTACGCTCTCAAAATCAACTTTGTGCATGATTATTTGGCTGTGAAGATCTGTTTCTAAGGAATTTTTGACCATATTTCAGTGTTTAACCTTGTGATTGTTGGCCTTCGTCTCAGGGCTCTGCAGAGCGAGAGGCTGTTGCTACGGAGGAGATGTCAACTCTGGTAAACTACGTCCAGCCGACCAAGTTCAACTCCTTTGAAGCATCAAAGAGTAAGAGAGCAACAGATGCAGAATCTGCTGCAACACAGTTTGAATGTTGGATCTTTGTGTCTCTAACTCAGTTACATGTTTTGCCTCAATATTGTTTTTAAATGACAGGATCAGGATGTAAGACCATCTGAGGCATTTTTCCTAAAGCCGATGTCTGAAGGAGGGAAGTGATGTAACCAAAATAATTGCCCAAGAAATGAGCCGCTTCCTGTGTTTTTCTGTATCTAGAGGCAGCCCGCTGTTACCACATGTCATCTTTTGTGGAGACCAAAGCTTTGGAGCACCTCACAAAGTCACCAGTGGAGTTCGTGGAGTATCCTTGGCAACCGATACCCAGTTGCGGAACGCCATGGCAACCGGTTCTTTACTTTGTTTTCCCTCTTCCTCTTTCAATGCTTCTTTTTTTTTTCTTCAAATGTCAGAAATCTGTATGAGTCACTGAGGAACTTTAGCATTCTTTTTTTTTATTTGAGCTCGGGTATTTATGTCGGCTTGCAGAGGAGGAACTTCAAAGGTTGTAAGTCCATTTCAACATTTATAATTACTAACATCTACTTCTAAAAATAAATCAAAACCCTTTATAAGTGTATATATATATATATATATATATATATATATATATATATATATATATATATATATATATATATATATATATATATATATATATATATATATATATATATATATATATATATATATATATATATATATATATATATATATATATATATATATATATATATATATATATATATATATATATATATACCCTGAAGACAATTTCATGCATGATTTCTCTTTACCAGATAATTATTCTCTGGTTGTTTTCCTTAATGTTGTGTCGACAAGATATAATAAATCCCAGCTGAGTCGAATTTACCCAAAAGGAACCAGAGTGGACTCGTCAAACTTTATGCCTCAGCTGTTCTGGAATGCTGGATGTCAACTTGTGGCTCTCAACTACCAAACTATTGGTAAAAATGAAATAATAAAATAGATAAGGCAAAACAACAAAAGTAAATTTTAACTCATAACCAACAAGTTAGAACAAGAAGGCATTTCAGTTTTTATCCCCTTTAGACTTGAGTGCCACCATTGATCACAGCAACATTATACTTCTTTTATCATCTTGGGTCGGAATTATGGATTCCACTTTAAATTTATTTTGCTAATTGTGTCCCAAACAAAATCTTTAGCATTGATTTTGTTCGTAATATCCTTAGAATCAGTTGAATTGTACTTTATTCCAGGGATTAGTCATTGGCCCTCTTTTATTCTGAGTTAATGTATGTTATCCTTTGCAGATGACATTTAGCCTTGGAGGTCTGTATTAAACTGACAGATTCTATTTCTCTCATTAATCTCACATATCATTTTTCTGGTATTAAATGATAGTTGGCTAATAATTTTAGTTGCCTCTGGATCAACTAATTTAATTATTTTTTGATTTTCACTAGTATTTTCAGGCTGAAAGCTAACATGTTTTGCTTATAATAGATCCTAGTGACTAGGTTTTCTTACTAAAGTTTTCGGTTCTGTGCATGTAGATTTTTGCAAAACATGTGTGTTTGCACCTCCACTCCACTTACAAACTGAGTTTGTAATTATAGAGAATGATTCTTGAATATGGAAAGAGGTTTTAGAAACAATGACACAGAGTCCTACTCGTGCCTTCTGTGTTAGAAGAAGCCACAACAATCATGGAGAAGTTTTTAAGGCTTTGTTTACATCTTTCCCACTTTTTTGTTCAGTTTATAATGTTACCTGAAATCCTCGTTAACAGTGTTGATGACCTTGTCGATCCTCTTTAGATGTTGTCATCATCTATTGGACAGCAAAATATTTAATCAACAAACATAATATTCAGCACTACACTAAATATTTAGCTAATATGTCAATTTGCTAGCCAACAACCAGAACTGGATGATCAAAATAAAAACTGGATTTTGTTAATCCTTTCGTGAACATGCTGCAACAGTGTTCGCAAATACAAAATCAGGATAAATACATTGTTATTAGCTTCCTTCGCTAATAGCACTTAGCCATGTCGCTGATTGATTAAGTAAATGTGGCTTGATTTTAAAGCTTAGTAGAAGAAATCAAGTCAGGTCAGACTAGATTAAATCAAGTTTGAGCCAGGTTATATCTAAGTTAAGTCCTTAGTGGTAAATACATCAGTATAGATTAGTAGCATCTTGCACAGTTTCCTGAGTTCCTGCCATTGCCTTCAATTTATAAGAGGGAATACCTCTTTTTTATGCACTTCTCTCTCAAAAGGTTCAAATCAAAGTTAATTTGTGTGTTTTCATCCTGCAAATTATAGTGCCAAAATCTCTCCTTAGTATTAACAGAAGTAATACTAACAGTATCTGTACAACAGTCGGAGAACCATGGCTGTCATGGTGTAGATCTAGAATATTTAAATAAAAAACAGTTTCAACTGTTTGAGACTAATAGACTAGTGTAGCTCAGGCCTCAGTCCACAGTTTTCTGCCAATCGCTATATTTTATCACCAATAAATAACCTGAACAGAATTACCCAGACTGCATTGAAGAGGTTTATTTAAAAGAAATTTAAGTCCTAGAGTGACTCCGACTGAAATAAGGAAGAGTAGCTTGAAATCTTGTGATATTGATAACAAAAATTAGTTTTATGTTCCAGATTTGTCCATGCAGCTGAACCTCTTCATGTTCGAGTACAACGGACGCAGTGGCTACCGACTGAAACCAGAGTTCATGAGGCGTCATGACAAACACTTTGACCCTTTCGCAGAGAACACAGTGGATGGCATCGTAGCTAATACTCTCTCTGTGAAGGTACAGCTCAACGATAAACTCCTTCTCATACTGTAACTGCTCATAATGATGACACCAAGTACATTGACCTAAATTTGCTGTTGTCACTAAATATTCTTAGAATCAGATTCAGCCTTTATTTGAATGTGCAAATGCACAACAAAATTTGTTTGAGTACAGTCCATCTAAAAAACACCAAACGACAAAAAAAAAAAAATTACAACAGCAGACATGGGTAGAGAGGTGCCTGAGTCTGTAGTCGTCACAGGAGGTGTTGCCCTTTCATCACAGAAAAAAATAATAACATGAGGATAGGCTGTTCTTTCTTACTATGAGAAGAACTTATTTGTCTGTAAATACAAATGAAGAATCTTTAAATAATTTTGTTTATGACGGTGCTAACTTTTTCGTTTTTTGCTATGAATGTTCTGCAATCTCCACGTGCTGCTGCCAGTCTTGCCCAGGATTCTCTTTGCAAAAGAGATTTTTAATCTCAATGGAATTTTCCTGGTGAAATAAAGGTTAAATACATAAATACAAAAATCCATTTAAAACCGCTCTTAAAGCCACTATTGCATATTGCAGGTCATCTCAGGCCAGTTTCTGACTGAACGGAGGGTGGGTGTGTATGTGGAGGTGGAGATGTTCGGACTCCCCGCAGACACTCGGAGGAAAGCTCTGAAGACTAAAACCTCCCAGAACAACAATGCTGTCAATCCTGTGTGGGACGAGGAGCCCATCGTCTTCAAGAAGGTGAGAGACGCCTAGAGCAACAAATGGCCTTGTTGAATCAAAAACCGCTTTCAGACAGATGACTTCTGCTTTCGTGCAGGTTATTCTTCCGACTCTGGCCTCTCTGAGAATTGCCGCATTTGAGGAAGGAGGAAAGTTCATCGGCCATCGAATTATTCCAGTGTCTGCCATCAGACCAGGTCTGTAGTATTCAGATCAAAACTCGTCTACTAATGCTGCTTATGGCATCAAAAAAAACGAGGAAACAACTGACTAGAGCTCTGAGCTGCAGCACTGTTCATTTCAGTACTTTTTTTTCATTTTGCTGTCTAATCTCACAAATAGACTTGGCATATTATTCAGACACTGACAGTCTTGCTAAAATAATCATCTTGGCACTCACTCTGTTCAGAATCACATTGAGGCTTTAGAGAATCTATGCTGCTTTCATTAAATAAGTGTTGCTTGACTCTTTCTTTGCAGATTCAGCAGCAAATATATTAACCTGCCAGGTTTTATGCTATGTAACCTATTTTTCTTTCCTACAATTCTAAATGTACCTGAGTGAAGTTGGGCCACTCCCCCTTTTTGTACAGATTTCTTCTGGGGCAATATTTTTCAGATCATTAAACAAATGACACGATCACACAAAGGCAAGATAATTAAAACCTTTAAAAAAAATTATTATCTGTTTCTGAGTCATTCAGAGGGAGGCTTGTTTGTGTGCTTTGGATTTTTGTTCTCCTGCCTAACACAAGTGTGCTTTTTAAATTAAGGAACTGATGGATGAGTATCCTTCATCAGGATTTTTTTTTCTGGAGAGCAGAATTCATGGTTTTTGTCAGTCATTGTAAGCAGCAAAGCAGCACTAGACCTCCAAACTACAGCTACAATCTTTGACTGTTGGAATGAAGATCTGCTTTTTCTGATACACCATGTGTGTCATGCTGAATACCTTCCAAAATGATCCACTTTTGGTAAATATGAGATGGACCATTGTGTTCCTTTTGATCAGTGCTTTTCACACATGGAGGCTGTTTTCATCCAGTTTTCTCTTCTTATTGTTGAATTGTGAACTCTGAGACTTTAACTGAGGCAAGTGAGTCCTACTGCCTTCCGGACCTTCTGGGTGAGGCATTGATGCGTTCATAGTCTTAATTCCAGTAAACAAGTACGCTATGGATAATAGTTCTCACTGCGGTTCACCAAGAAATTGTTCTAACTCTTTTCTAGTCTGATAGGAGTCTGGTAGAAGTCAACCATTTTGTTTCTAAACACTGGGGGTTGATGTTTTGCTTTTGTAATTATTTTAGCCTAGACTGGACCCCTAACATGGTGTTTAGGGACCACAGTGTGTTTTAACTTCCCAAGCTGCATTTGCTTTGATGCATTTTAGATATGCTGTACAAAAAAATCTACAAATAAGTGTGTTTTCCACAAAAACTTTGTTGTCACATACCACAGAAATATCAGAAAATCTTGAACCATGACTATGCCAGTGTCCACTGTACTTCTGTCAGAAATATCCTACTTAAATGATTTTGTGACTCTACTGGTCTGGTAGTGCAAGAGAAATTCAAACCACCTTTGAAAAATGTGGATAATTAAAGCGAATAGCATTTTCCCGATGGACCAGGTCTGTTTGGATAACTTTTTTCGCTTAATAATGAAAGCAGCATTAGAAATCTGAATTGTTGTATTTCCTTAGGTTATTTTTGATGTCAAAGTTAACTTGATGAGCTGAAATGTGTATGTGGGTCAACAGCATGGTGAATAATTTGGTACATGTTTCCTCTGCAGGCTACCGTTACATCGGCTTGAGGAATGAGAAAAACCAGTCTCTGATTTTGCCAGCTGTGTTTGTCTACATTGAAGTCAAAGACTATGTACCAGATACATTTGCAGGTAAAAACTCCTCAGAAATGCAGTCTTTGGGAAGGTATTTTCAAGTAAAATATATTAGTTAACTTCTTTAATTCTGTCTGACTCTCTTGTCCTGATTTATGGTGATCCTTTCTTAATGGAACTTTTAAGTTGATCCAAATGATATTGATTTGTCTGCTTAGTCTGCTTAGAGTTCTTTGACTGGTTAGAATGTGGAAGAAATCCTGGCAGCAAGTTCAAAAGTTCACCATTCTCATCTGTGAGACATTCTCTGATCCCTGTGATGGGCCAATGCTATGCTGGTCCTGAAGCTTGCTGGACATCCTTGGACTGAATAAATTCTGAATTCACTGCAACTGTACAATGAGATGGAACATTCTTAGCACCATTTTGTTTTATTATTACTTTTTTTTATATATATACCTTTGGCCGTTTTTATGTGAAGCACTTTCATTTGGATGCAATCATTGCTAACAACAGATGAAAAAAACTTTGTCAACTGCTAATAGGATTGCATAGCTGTACAGATGATAAAGAGGCACCAATATATGTTTTCAGCTTATTGCTCAAACATGGTCTTCTCTTCATAGACTGATTTTGAAATATAAATTTTTGCACAAACCTCTTTGGTAAAAATTTGCTTTTTCAGAAATCATCAGTTATACTGTCATTTTTGGAACATCATTTTGTAATACCAACTAAACTGATTTGTTGAAGTTTCCTGGGAACTTGTGGACTTCACAGCTCCATAGAGCCACCTGCTGGACATTTTTTTTAATAGAAGAATTACTTGATTAAGTATGTCTTGCTGCTTGTGAAGTTACAGAGTTGCCAATTAAATAATTTGTTGTAGACTGTGCCATTTTGTAATGAATGAATATATGACTTTGAAAAATTAATCTTCATTTGATCTTTTATAACAGGCTAAATAACCCATATTATTGCTGTTAACTTTTGACTGTGTAACTTTACAGACCCATAATTGTCAGCGTATTGATTCATTCTTAGAACATTTCAGATCTCAGGACAATACACATGCTGTGAAATCTCACATTATTTTTGGGTTGCTTTTGTTTTTTCAAGTAGTTTTTAAGATAATGAAAAGCGCAGACTTGTGATAACTACAGTTCAAATAAATAATCCTCAAAATATGTTCAAGTCTTGCCTTGAGTACATGAAGAATTAATGATCCAGACTTATGGCAGTAGAAGTTCTGAAGTTCTAGTTCAACATCTTCCGTTGCTAAATGTTTTCATCCACCTGTGGTTGTCTGTGTCCTCATTTCCGTCCAGATGTGATCGAGGCTCTGTCCAACCCGATCCGGTATGTTAACCTCCTGGAGCAGAGAGCCAAACAGCTGGCAGCTCTGACTCTGGAGGACGGCGAGGAGGAGGCGCAGATCGAGGTACTGCTTCTTCTTATTCCATCTATTGTTGTTTACTTATCTATTTACCAAGTTGTTGTTTTTTTAAAAATGTAATTTGGCGACAACCATTTTTTCTGATTACAGGATGAGATGGACACGGGAGCAGAGCGGAAGAACGACCTGAAACCGGCTCCGCTGGAAAATGGACTCAGTCCTACCTCAGGTCCAACTGGTCACACCCCCGTTGCTACGACACCAAAAGCCTCGGCGGCCCATCAGCAAGCAGCTACAACTGGTAGGAAATAAAAACATCACAACTTTGGTTTTTGTATTAATAAATGTAACAATAGATTTAATTGTCTTGCTCTTTTCATTGGATTATTTCATTTTTGAATTTTAGAAGCAGCCAAACCAGCAGCAAAGACTGAAGATCTGGTTTTAAGTGTTTTAATAGGTGAGGTTTTCTTCAAATATAAAATATGTGAATTAAAGAGTCAATAACCGATTTACAATGCTGTAAAAAGTCACATAGATTTATTTTGTTTTTGCTTGTTAAATATTAAAAATCATTTAACAAATACTTAGATTAATAAAGTAATCTCAGTAGATACAAAAGGCAGGTTTTAATTAATATATTTATTAGGCAAATAAATTATTCACACCAATTTGCGTCTAGTTTCTTTAGGAACAATTAAGGAAAGTTTACTGGTGACATGCAGAATGAAGAAATCACTTAAATAGAATCTGTCTAAGAGGTTGAAGTAGGCAGAAAGATCTACATAAGAAATCTGCATTTCAG
Source organism: Poeciliopsis prolifica (assembly GCF_027474105.1). NCBI lineage: Eukaryota > Metazoa > Chordata > Actinopteri > Cyprinodontiformes > Poeciliidae > Poeciliopsis > Poeciliopsis prolifica. The sequence goes on along the minus strand of NW_026562474.1, from coordinate 1,078,081 downwards.
ACCTTGATTCAGCCAGATTTTTAAAACAAAATTGAAAACATCTATTTTATAGTGTTGAGAACTGGTAACTCTGTTGCTAAACATTTTCAAAATGTGCAAAAATGCTAAGCAAATAAATTAACTGCACTATTAGCAGGTTAGATAATATGCTAACAAATTAGCATATTAGCTAACAAGTTAGCATATTAGCAGAAATTGCTCACCACATAAAATAGAAAAATAGAATCATCATTTGAAAACAGTTTTTTTTTCATTGGTTTCCAAATGAAAGGGAAACATACTTTTTTACAGCACAGTAATTAAGGCACTAGCAAAAACAAAATGTGTTTCTGCTCAAAGAATGTTGATATGTGAATGAAGTTTTTGTTTGTCTCTGGCTGCCACAATTGTAAAATTGTCTGTTAACCCAAATTCAATCTTCTTACAGTTTCATGTTTTTTGATGAGAACTATGAATCTGATGACGTACTGACAGATATCCCAGCATGCACATTGGATGCGCTGCAGCAGTCCAAGGTCTACCAGAAGGAGCAGCGGCGTCAGTTCAAGGAGCTGAAGGAGCTGGTGAGGAGGCACCAGAAGAAGACCTCAGAGCTCCTCCGAGAGTTCAGCAACAAGTACAAGAAGACGGCCAGGCAGTGCAGCAAGAGCAGGTAAACAATGCCTCAGTCAGTCCAACAGAATAACAACACAACACAGTTAATCGCTTCCACGTAAGTTAAGGTGCTGCATAAATGTGGCATTTAAAGATGTGTAGGACATTGCAAAAGTATTCTGTCAATTTGGATAAGTTTTGAACAAACTTTGGTGAATGTTTTTGTAAGTTTTAGGGAAAGGTGACATTGCTTTGTGCATTTGCCAGGGCTTCGTGTCCGGAGAGTGAGAGAGACGAGCGTCTGCAGCAGCTAAGGGATGAGCAGCAGCAGCAGCTGCTGGCTCTGAGGCAGGAGCAGTACTACAGTCAGAAGTATCTGCAGAGAGAGCACATCAAGATGGTAAGGTCTGACATCATCTGTGCCTCAGGGTGACTGCACTTGTAACAATGACTCAGCATGTTTTTTTTCTATGATGAGAGTGAAGGGCTGTGAGGATCTCTGTTTCCTTCAGCTTACAGAGCGGCTCACCAGTCTGGCTGAGGAGAGCCACAACTCACACATGAAGAAGCTCAAAGACATCTGTGACAAGTAAGCACAGCAAAACCGTCCATAAAACTAAAAGATCTTCACGTTTATCTCTTTAATGATGCCGTCTGCGATATTAACAGATCTCCCACTTCCAACCTAAATGCTCTGCTTTAGAACTGGACTGGACTAGGACCAGTCCAAGACTGGACTAGAAAGGGGTCCTTTTTACCTTTTATTTTTCTAATTATCAATACTCTGGTAACAATCCAATGGTTTCAAAACAAATCCATTTAATTTTTCCAAATTTTGCCATGTTATGGCAACACACCTCAATGTATGAAAGAGGAATTTTATAATTCCACAAACAGGAAAAGTTGTGCATATGTAGCAAAGTAATACATGGTTTTCAACATTTAGGTTTTCAACCTAATTCTGAAATATGTGGTGGTCATTCAGACTGACAACTAGCAACCATGCAGCTCAAATGTTTCTTCTTGCTGCTGCAGGGAGAAGAAGGAGCTGAAGAAGCAGATGGATCGACGGAGAACCGAGAAGATCAACCAGGCCAAAACCAAAGAAAAACATCTGGCTGAGGAGTATGTCCTCGACACATTGCCCTGATCCATACAACTAGCTAACCATGCTAACATAACATCTAACTGTAAACTTGCTCAACTTGTCTTTCTTTCAGGGAAAAGATTGAGATCAACAAGTCCTACGTCAACGAGGTTGTGCAAAACATAAAGCGGGTGAGCAGTGGTAGAGGAACTTACCTTCCAGTAATTTATTACTGAACTTCTTAGAGGATGAACAAGATTGGGATGATGTGTTGGCAAAAGAAACAAACGTTTTGTTGTCGTCAGCTTGAGGAAACTCAAACTAAGCGTCAGGATCAGCTGGCAGAGCAGCACAATGACCTCCTGCAGGAGATCCAAGATCAGAAACCAAAGGTAAGTAACATCTACATATGGTAGTACCCCCACATCTGGAACCTGATAGGACAGCCACGGTGATTGACAGGTCTTTACACCAAGCATTGGAAGTGATAACATTCCTATAAAGTAGATTTAGATTTGTGGCTCTGTGTGACAAAAAGTGCAAGGGATAAAAATCCCATTGCAAGGAACAATTGACTCATTATTCTGACGGTCCACTCTGCCATGACAGAAGTCAAAACAACCGATGTGCGTTAAATCCTTTAAAAGTTGACAGCAAACCTGCATTGGGTCATCTAATATTGCTTTCATTTAGTTGATTTAGCTGACTAATTTAGTGAAATTAGTCATAGGGTTTTGAGCCGTCAGCTGCACAAACACACAAGGAAACAAACCAAACTTGTCATTTTATCGAGAAAAAAAGATGGCAATGGATGACAGCCAGGGACTGGCAGCCCTCTGTGTTTTCACAGAAATTAGCAGAGCATCCATACACTTCATAAGTTAGCAAGAGGTAAGAGTTATGGAGATGGTACACATCAAATCATTTGTAACCCAGAAGAAAATGCCTCATCAGCATGTAGCCTAACATGTATGGGGACATAAAATAAATCTAGTTAGCTAAACTTATACAAGTAGAAGCCATGGCGACACTGGCAAAAACTGCTCAGGAAAGCACTTCTGTCTCGGCACTTTAACGTTATCAGGTTATGTAGTTGCAAAGCGTCCATAGGAAGACATTCCATTAATGAACAAGACTTTATATTGGCCAAACATTTGAGTAATATGACCTCCCTGCAGAAAACAATCTTTACTTTCCAATCTCTTATAATCACAAACGGTTTGCCAGCTGCAGGCAGCGGTGGAGGCAGAGTTCCAGGAAAAGTTCCAGCGTCTGCCTGGCGAGATCCGAGACTTCCTGCAGGACAGGAAGATGGAGGGCAGAGGTCACAGCAAGTCCCGGCCATCAACTCCCCACGAAGCTCTTTCAGAGGAAGACTGAGCCCAAAAAATTTCGGAGGATGCAGAGGAGTGATACAGAAAATGAAACTGTAGGAAACTGAGGCGCTTCACTGAGGAAGTAAATATTTATAAAGACTGTTAATTCTCTTTTTAATGGAAAAAACAATCTGACAGTTTTTTAAATTATTCAAAGCATGAACTGTGTTGTACTTCAGCATTTAATCAGATGTCATTTGGTCTTATGTTCTAACATTCTGACAACTTACTGCATGATATCTATCTATCTATCTATCTATCTATCTATCTATCTATCTATCTATCTATCTATCTATCTATCTATCTATCTATCTATCTATCTATCTATCTATCTATCTATCTATCTATCTATCTATCTATCTATCTATCTATCTATCTATCTATCTATCTATCATCTATCTATCTATCTATCTATCTATCTATCTATCTATCTATCTATCTATCTATCTATCTATCTATCTATCTATCTATCTCATGTGTCTTGCATATAGAACTGACTTTGATAACCACTTAGTCTTTACAAAGATTTTCTCCATGCACAATCTTAGTTCATTTCTATTTTGGCACAAGCAGGAAGCCAAGATTCATACGATTCTGATTGGTCAGTTTCCCAACAGTTTTATAAGGACAGTTTTTAAAATATATATAAGTAAAATATTTGTCAGGCTTTCTTGCCCTTGCCTGAGAAAACCTGATGTTACTCATTAAATGCACACATGAAAAACTTACTGGAACCACAACATATGTACTAAATACAGATTATATCCTGCCATCAACATCATAAATTTGTATCCTGTATATGAATAATATTAACCCCAAAAGGCATTTTTGCCCATAAAAACAGGAACTGTCTCGTTTCCACTAACAAATACGCAAAAAAGTTTGTTATTTTGTTAATGTTGAAAAAATACAATTTCACAATTGTGGTGTTTTCACTAAATAAGAAACACAATTAAAATTACATAAATAAGTCTGTTCATGCGATAAGTCATTAAAATAACACACACCTCCACCATCCTCCTGCTACTTTCTGTCATCTTCTTCATGGTTTCTGTCAGTAGTAACATCCGGCTGTTGATAACATGACTCCTTTGATGTGAAAAAAGTGTTTCCTTTGCTGGTTTGCAAAATACACTGACATAAATACAGCAGAAAAACCACCTCATCCTGGTACCAAATCTTATTGGGAGTTTTCAGATATGTTGTGTAAAATGACTATTAAATCAATGAAATTCAGAATATGTCATGTTTTACTCCCTCAGAGTTCCTGCTACTGAACAATCAGCAAGTCAGATGTTTGCTTCTTTGCAACTGCATGATGTTCTTTTTTTTTTTTTTCTTTAATGTGAAACCTCTCCAGACTTAACAGTCTGGTGACATGTGTTCTTATTAAAAGTAATTTCATGACATTTGATTAAGAAGAACCACCATGAAACAGCTCGATTTCTTCTTTGTTGTAAAACTGTGTGCCAAATCCAGCCTGCTCCTCTTTGTACAGTGATTATTCAGAATAAAGTCATTTTCCAGGTTTCCTTTTTGTTTCGAATTTAGAAATTGAAAGCCAGTCTATGAGGAACAGAAGATATGTTCAACAGGTCTGTTGATCCTCTTGAGAAATGCTTCAACTCAACTCTGCTTCGTTTCCACTGAGCATGCTTCCTTGTCCTGAGTTCCTCCACCTCTGGAATTATTCCTTGGTTTTATTGAGTGCTGTTTAAAAAGAACGAATAAAATGTTTGATCTAAAAATGACTGATTTGAAATGACTTTACTTCATCTCACAATAGTTGACTTGTGATGTGTATGTGGAATGTTTTCATCATCATGGAGTGGATGTTGACTGAAATCTGGAATACTAAAAATAATTAAAAAGATGCTTTAAACCCCAAGCCAACTGGCCGAAGATGGTTCCAAAACCAGATCGCCAATCCCAAATTTGTAGGCCAACTCATTTTAGCAACTTGGAAAAGGAAAATTTTGACTGCTGAGCAGAAATGAACGCAAAGATTTGACTAACATCTTGAGGTGGACTATGCCGCCCTCTAGTGTTCAAAAACAGCAAATGCGGATTCAGTTGCATAATTGGATATGTACTCCAAAAATGGTAAACTGAGTGTCTGTTACCTTATCCCTAAGTGTAACATGTAGCTTCTACAGTATAAAATTGTTTTCTCTTTCAACAGTTTTAAAACATGTAGTTTCATTAAAAAAAAAACACATTTTATTTATATATATATATTTTTAGAAAAACATAAATTAAGATCTTTTGTGTATGCACAGGAAGCTGATTTCTCAAGGACAATCTTAGCTTTTCTTGCTTTCTGGTACCAACTAATTTAGTTCTTAGGTTTTCTAAATATATCATTTTCACTCAAAATGTTTACATTAAAGTCACTCAATAAAATAGTTTATTTCTAAATTAAAGCATTTAATTTGCTAAAAGCATAATTTTGCTATGTTCCATTGAAATGTCACTTTTCTGTGCCTAGCCTTTAGAGAAAATTAATAGATAGTTCTCAAAAATTTGGGTTTTTAAAAATTAAAAATCGATATTTTTATTAAATATAATTTAAAATATTGTTGCTTTAGCATGTTATAAAAATATAATAAATTGTTATTTTTTCATTTTTAAGGGAAATATCATTTAGCGTATAGGCAATTTTCTTTCACAATAATTTTAAGATAAATTCATAATGAAATTTGCTGTTTAACTCGATTTTTTTTCATAAAGGGTTGAAAGTGTATATACTTTTGCAAGATATTGTACTAAGAATAACAGTTTTAAATCCTCCTGAATATTTTTCTTGCCTCAGCCTGTTGTAATGGCTCTTTCTTCCTGTAGGCGGTGCCATTGAGTCATACCAAGCTCTGTGTCTCTTCCCGCTGAAGAAGAGCGCCAGCCTCCTTCAGCATCAGCACCAGTAGCGACGTCTTCTCTCCCCACTGCGGAATATCGGCCCGCTTTCAGACCCACCGAGCCATGGACAACTCCGGCAAAGAGAAGGAGGCCATGCAGCTGATGGCCGAGGCCGACAAGAAGGTCAAAGCGTCGGGCTCGTTCCTGGGAGGGATGTTCGGGTAAAGGAAGCTTCTCATCTGTTTACCAGCGAATCATTTTGGGCTAAAGGGGGTGGGGAGAGGGAGGCGGGGGGGCGCTTTGTGCACAGAGGGGCCCTCCGTTCATTTTAATAAGATCTTCGTTTATTTAGATAACCTGAGCATATTAAGGTCGTTTGGTAGCAGTGTGTGTGTGTGGGTGTGTGTGTGTATGTTTGTGAGGGGACAGCTGCAGTTCCCGTGGTCATAATGACAGCTTGATGCGGGGGGTGTCATGTGGAGGAGAGCGGGCTCGGATGGAGCGCGAGGCCGAGCAGAGGATGCAGGGAGCCGCGGAGGAGGAGGAAGAGGAAGAGGAGGAAGATGGTTATTTTCTGTTTGTGTTTGAGGGAGGGGCGGATGTTTGCGACAGAAGGAAATGAATTTCGCATGAGCTCATCAAATGGATTACGATTGACAATCACGATTATTGGTTATTGTTTTTTTTTTTTTTTTTTTTAGCTTTGTCAGGGTTCTTAAGATTTCCCAGGAATTCCTTTATTTTGCAGGACAGATGGCTGGCGTCAAATTTAGAGTATAGTCTTGTTTTAATACTCATTTGATTCATTTATTGTTCAAAAATGTTTTGGAATTAAAATAATTTAGACACATTTTGTCACATAACAACCACACACTGAAGTGTGTATTTTATTGGGATTTTATGTGACAGACTAACATAAAGTCAGTTGGATGGAGCTAAATAAAGAACAAGGAGAAGTTCACAACCAGAATTACAGCGGAATTGTTTGGATCAAACTATTATCAGAATGGCCTAGTCAAGGTTCTGACCTATATCTAACTAAAAATCTGTAACCATGTAATTCCTCCTCTCTGACTACTCTCCAAAAAATCTTGGGCAATAATTTCAGTCTCTACATGATGGAGACAAACATCAAACTTCTGTCAACTGTCATAACAACAAAAGGTGGCATCACATATAACACGAAGAAAATGTTTTGAAATATATCAGGCACAACACAGTAAGTATAAATATGTCTCTGTACTGAGACACAATGTGATCAGGTTTAACACCCGAACAAGGCAACATGTTTTAGCTATTTTTTTATATTTGCACACTCACCCCTAAAGGTTATTGGACGGAGTGATCCTGTCAGTCTCTTCTGCTGTTCAGTCTTGTACTTGGTGGAGAATTCCAGTCATTTTCAAAATAGTGAAAATGACTGTGCCGATTCCCTTAAACCCACTCACTGCCAATGTCGAGCAAGCTCTGCAGTGGAGGTAACCCAGCTCTGGATTTCATGTGGACACTTTCACATCCTAAGGACTGTGTTGTGCCTGTCTAAAAAAGATTCATTTTTAAATATTACGCAGCTCTGCAACAAATGAATATGGATCTGATCAGTGTGCGATAACCTCAAGTTGCAAACTCTGCAAATTTGTTTCCAGGGCGACATTCTGGTCACAACTGCTAGAAGTGTCCAAAATGTAAATTTGAAAAAAACAGATATGATTAAAACTTTGACAGATGCACAAGTTTTGCTGTAATGAGACACTGTCCTAGAAAGTTGTGAATTGGGTCACATCTGAATTTTCCATTTGAGCACAAAACATGTTTATTTAATGAGCTCCTGCGCAGAATTAAGAGGCTAATTCAGCCATGGGAACAAGTGGATCTGTACAATGTATGGCACTAGCAACAATTACGATAGTAAAGATGTGGAACAAAGAACGGTCTTGTATTCTTGAAGGAACATTTAAAAAATCCAACTTTCAATTTGAATGGACTCTTTTCATTGAGTGGAGAACTCTGTTAAGAGAAAACTTGAACAAAAATTCTTGCTGGCACATTCATGGATACCTTTGTTGTCCACATTTTGTACAACTTTGAACAGCATTTTGTACAGTCAGACCATAGAGAAATGGGGGAGTTGTGCTTTTTCTCTTTCCACAATCTTTCTAGTCATTTTTTTACATATAGAGATGAAAACAGAAGGCATATTGCAACGGTTATCGGTTATTTTGTTTCACAGCAGAGTTGATGACTACTGTGTGTCTGGTGTTTATTGTATTCATCAGAGAAACAGTCTGGAGGGAGAAACTGTCTCTGAATTACTGACTGGAAGGTAAAAGCCAACACAGTCCAGGATGTGTGAGGTCTGAGGGAAGATGTTATCTGTCCGTTTCTTAACGCTAGAGCTGTATTGGTCCTGGATGGAGGGAAAGTCAAACCTGGTGATCCTCTTTGAAGACCCAATTGCTTGATCCAAGTTTGTCCCATCGTGTTTTGTGGATGAGCAAAGCCACGCAGAGACAGACGGAATATTGGCAGTAGAGTAGACGACCAGGCGCCGCGCAGTACTCTACTGCTTGAGTTGCTGCAGGTGTTATGGTCTCTGCTGGGCCTTCTTCCAGACTGTGACTGTGAGTGAGAACCCTTACTTTTAGGTCCAGAGTAAGGGTGGTCCTTAGGAAGCAGAAGTCATCCTGTGTTGCGGAGGATGGTGAAGGACGCCTACACCTCCACACCAGGTCGGAGGTGTGAGAGGTGTTCTCTACTGTCATTTCTACTATCTTGAGTGTGCTAAGATCCAGAAGGATCTAGGTTCTGACCCAACCAATCCATCTCCTGTCGGTAGGCTCGTCATTGACCTGGATCAGACAAACTAAAGTCCACAAACACTGTCCTGGCATGCGTCCCTGGGTGGTTGAGGTAGTGTAGGATATAATATAGTCCAAAGTTGAAGGCATCATCTATTGACTAGCTGCCAAGCAAACTGCAAGGGGCATGTGATGTCCTGCAGATGCTAACATCAGTCCCTCAAAGGATTTCATAACCACAAGCATCAGCTCAACAGGTCTGTAGTGATTTAATCCTGTTATGATCCATTTGGGGTGGGGGGCACAGGTTGATGGTGGAGTGCTTGAGCAGGACAGAACCTCAGGAACCTCACACAACTTCAGAGACTTGCTGAAGATCTCAGTGAGGATGAGGGTAAGTTGGTCACCAATGGCTCTCAAGCAGAAAATGGAAATACCTGGACTGTTAGCTTAGAAACAGTTCTTTAGCTTCTCACTATAGCATCTCTTAGCTGCCTGGATTTCCTTGGTCAGTTTGTTCCTGACCTGCTCATGCAGGATCCAGTTCCTCCTGATGTTAGCCTCTTTGGTTTGACAAAGAGGCTTCAGCTGATGTGAAGTGAATCATGGTTCATTGTGGTTGTTAGATACAATAACTTGTACTTACTAACTAGCATTTGTTCCACTAAAGTACTACACCAACATGATGATTAGCTGAAACTAATGCACTAAACGAAACCTTGTTGATACTTACCATGTGTCAATTATGTATCATGTGTCAGCTACAACATACTGCATTACCCAAGTGATTTAGGCTCCATTTACCTCTTCATATAGGAACGAGATAATTTTTCCTAATACAGTAGATTAAGTCGGGCCACAACTCTGTGTGCAGACAAAAACTACTTATACACATACTATATGGCTCATATCTCTACATAATAAGAGTTACTTTAATTCCTAATAGGACAAAAATGTGGCCTTGGGAAACAAAATCTACTGGCTTGTGTGTTTTTGCTGGAGTGTCTGCTCATCCTCAGCTGTCCTCTGCAGTGAGATCTGCAGGCTCAGGTTTTTGTTTTTTTTCCCCCTCAATGGAGAACTTTGACACTAACATGAATCAGCACAAGCATGTCAATTGTTTTCTCCCTTTACAGCCACATTTACAGTGTGATGTTAGCATAAGATGAGGTTTATTGTGGTCTTTTACAGGGGGAATCATAAGGTGGAGGACGCCTGTGAAATGTACGCGAGAGCAGCCAACATGTTTAAGATGGCAAAGAACTGGAGTGGTAGGTGATGAGTTACACTGAAAAACAATGTGCTTTTTGAACACTAACTCTGAAAATAAGAGATTTCTATTCATTTTTGAGTTTAGTTGTGAATGTTCCAACTATTAACGCTGTGCGTTCAGCTGCAGGGAACGCATTCTGCCAGGCCGCCCGGCTCCACATGCAGCTTCAGAACAAACTGGACTCCGCCACGAGCTTCGTTGATGCCGGCAACGCCTACAAGAAGGCCGACCCGCAGGGTGAGAGCTGCCACGGCAGTGTGTTTGGGTTTCATCAAACAGACGGGTATAGATGTTGGACAGAAAGTTTAAATTCAGTCTCATCTGAGCAGAGGACAGTCTGCCACAACTTTAGAGGGAGCCAGTCATTATATATATCTATAATTATATAGATATATATAATATATTTATATAGATTTATATATATAAATCTATATATATATATATATTTATATATATATATATATTTATATATCTATATATATAAATCTATATATATATATTATATTTATGTATAAATATAATATATTTATATATATCTATATATATAAATCTATATATATATATTATATTTATATATAAATATAATATATTTATATATATCTATATAAATATATATCAACAATTTGATTCAACCCGAGTCTAGATTACACACACATAGACTGTCTTTATCAAGTAGGTATTAGGCCAATCAGCCTGATCAAATAGTTTCACTAATTAGGGCGCTTGATCTGTTGTTACACCAAGCTGAGCCGCAGCAGAACGTACCAATCCTGCACACAATGTTTGAAAAAATTTAGATTTTTCTAAAAACAAGTTAATTTTTTATACCAAAATAAACTTCACAAAACTTGCATGACTGAAACGGCTAAAAGAAGATTCTAAGGTTTTACTAAGAGACAGAGTTTGGCAGTAATTTATTATGCAGATTTAGTTTTATGTTCCAGAAGGAAGCATTGGGACTTTTTCTACCATTTCCATCCTATCATCGTCGGTTACTGTCTTGTCATTCGACTCTTGAGTGCAGGTGTGCAAAGCATTAAAATGGGTCGAAGTGTCGCTCGAGGAAAAGGGATATCTAGGTTTCTTCATGAGGCGCTTAATGAAGCACTGTAGGTTAACAGGTTAACAGTCACAGAGGAAGAAAACCGAGATAAAAACCATTAATTTTACTTAATAGACTAAGAAACACTTCATAAGTCTTTCTGAGTTTCCTCTCCTTTCTACCCGTCTCTCTTTCCAGAGGCCATCAACTGTCTAAACCAGGCTATTGACATCTACACTGACATGGTAAGCACTGCTTAAGCCAGTACATTCCTCTGTGTGGGACTCAGAGCTTTGAACAAAACATAATGTGTGTGTTTGTGTTGTTGTAACAGGGCCGCTTTACCATTGCAGCCAAACATCATATCACCATTGCAGAGATTTATGAATCTGAGCTGGTGGATATTGAAAAGGTAAAATTATATTTTTTTTCTTCCTGGTATAAACCTGAGGTGACATTTGTATTAATCAAACTAACTAAATGTGAATGTGTTTGTTCAGGCGATTGCTCACTATGAGCAGGCAGCAGATTATTACAAGGGAGAGGAGTCAAACAGGTAAACATGTTAATAATAAATGTCATATATACAAAACATACCCCCCCCCCACACACACACACACAGTGTCCTGGATTAGCATCTAGATATCTTGTATGTTTTTTTGTTGATACTGAGATTTCAGAGTATTTTCATCAGTAGAGTAATTCAATCAGGTAATGTCCAGTTCTATTGAATTAACATTAACATCCACGTTGTTCAAATATCTTTGCAGTGGAGGACGGTTGTTTACAGCCAGCCACGCATTTTTCAGTAAGCTTCATAGAGTTGGAATGGCACTTTACATATGTCTTGGGCAAATGCTAATGAAACATAGGTTTGGCCAAAGGATGGCAGTGTTGGGTGAAAAATCTATCATAAACATGGAGAGCAAGAGGAAGAGTTTAAATAGAATGGACATAGATCTGTAGTGGTACTCTGGATTCTTGAGAAGCACAAGAATCCAGACCGATACTCTTGATTCCTGGAACACCACCTCCCTGGTGGTTGAGATGCCTGAGCCACCTCAACTGGTTCCTCTTCATGGACAGATGCAGTCACTCTACTCTGATAGAGCTTCTCATCCTGTCTCTAAGGGAGAGTCTAGATTTTCTGCAGAGGAAACTCATCTTCACTTGTATGGACGATCTAGTTCTATCAGTCACTTCCCAAAGATTAGGAAATGAACGTAAATTGACTGGCCAACTCTTTCTTCATCTCAAATAACCAATGCAGTCAGTGCTCACATCACTGCTAGCAGTAGATGGCTTCATTTTATATGATCTATTCAACAAACTTTTACCTCTGGGGTAGTATTTCATATGAAAACTGGCTCTGAAACAAACAATGAGGTTGTCAGTGTTGCTTACACACTTCTTCAGCTCTAGAAATGACTAGATCTGTAGCTACTGAGTAAAGAAACAGCAGTAAAGATTTCAGCATGAAAGGCAGACTACTGTGTTCCACCGATTGAAGTTTTCTTTATGTTTCAGCTCAGCTAACAAATGTCTGCTGAAGGTCGGACACTACAGCGCTCAACTGGAACAGTATCAGAAAGCAATCGAAATCTATGAACAGGTACCCGGCAAGGGGTAGTTCTTCATCCGCTTTGGGATTGTAGTTATGTTCAGGTGTGTTTAGATAAAGATAGAAAAAAATGAAATATGTTTGTGTGTGTATTTCAGGTTGCTATGAGCACTATGGACAATCCTCTGCTGAAGTACAATGCCAAAGAGTATTTCTTCAAAGCGTCATTGTGTCACTTCATAGTGGATGAGCTTAATGCTAAGGTAACACACTTCTGTCCGTGTTCGGTTGTTCCACTGCTTAAGCTTTAAATTGTTCAGTGTTAGCAGCTAGCTCACCTGACTGTTTTCCAGTTGGCCATAGAGAAGTATGAAGAGATGTTTCCAGCTTTCTCAGACTCAAGAGAGCTCAAACTGCTAAAGGTATGTTCCTTTCTTCCTAAAAGGAAACATACCTAAACATTTTCAAAGTAAAAAAACACGCTAAAGCTCTAAGCAAGAAATTAACTGCTATTAGCACATTGACAGATTAGTGCCCACCACTGGGAAAGCTTGTTTTTCCATGATTACATCGTATTTCACTTTGCTGTGAAAGTAACTTTCCAAATTTTGTTTGAACAGAAACTCCTTGAGGCCCACGAGGAACAGAACAGTGAGGCGTTCACAGAGGCCGTGAAGGAGTTTGACTCCGTGTCCCGTCTGGACCAGTGGCTGACCACAATGCTGCTCCGCATCAAAAAGACCATCCAGGGAGACGCCGGAGACTTAAAGTAGAGAAACATCAAAGAAGGGCAGAGAGACGCAGAGAAAAAATCAAGATTGTGGAGAAAAGTGGCAAAAAAATTAATAGGGTTGAGGGATGGTGGCATCGAGAGAGTTTACAAATGTACATATCAGTCTGCATGTGACCCCAGTCAAATTAGCACCCCCTTTAAATCACGTTAAAGCACCCTGTGTCCCCCGTCCCACAGTATTGCTCCGTAAGACTGGACAGAATTACACTACAAGAGACAAAGTGGAAGATAATGTGTGAGTGCAACAGAGAAAATGTGTGCGCGTGTCCACTCCAGTAGGATCAAATCTACTTTTTGATGAAGTGTGCATATATATATGATACTGAAAAATATAGAAATGCTATTTAAGAAATTGTTCATATTTATTGTCAATACTGAAGATATTGTTTGTTATTGTGCTCAGTGTTCAAATTTGTCTAAATATTTTAGGTATCAGCCCTCTGTAATCTCCTCTTATGTTGTTCTTATGGCTTCAGGCCACATCTGAGTGAGTAACATCCCACCTTGTGATTGGTCGACTCTTGTGAGGGCGGAGCAGTTAGTGAACAGCTAGTTTCTGTTGCTGCCTTCTTTGTGCATGTCTGCGTTGACGTAAATGTTCTGTGTTGTGCTATCATGTAAAAACCTGTGTGTAGCCTGATACATTTATGTGAAATCAGTAAATATGTACCTCAGATATTGAGCTGAAATAAAACATCATCACTCTACATGTCGGTGTTTATTCAACAGGCAGGTGAAATTTACTCTATTTATTATGTAACAATGCACCTTTAGCCAGAACCTCTTCCCTGAATGTTGTATATTAGGAGTTCTTAAAGACTTGCTATCTGCTTTACTAAGTTGTGGATTTAACATACTTCCTCGTATTACATGTGTATAACAAATATATGGCTACATTTGGGTAGTAAAAAAGAAAAACTGCACATCAATTTGAACACAAAATCTCCCACAATAAAATGTGGTAGAATCATTGTGTTGGGATGTTTTTCTTCTCAGAAGTAAGAATTCTAGACAAAGAATTCTTACTTCTGAGCCACCTCAAACTCTGAATATAACTAGATGTCTATTTTTTATGATCTAGTTTGTTGGATTTTTATTCGTTATCACACTGCTTTTATTTAGGGTCTTCTTAATAAAATTTCCATTCCAAACAGATGGAAATAATTCAGATCAGTTCTGTTTAGTTGTAAAGTATCAATTTACAATAAATATCACTTCAAGACTTTTTAAAAGTGAAGACAACAACTTTGCCCACTTACAAAGAATGGTGCAGGTACACCTTAGTTGTGAGACAGAATCTAAAAAAACCCCATCCAGAATATTACATTATTTGATTTCTTACATTGATTTCTTACACTTAAAGTGCAATATTGCAGGCCAGTCATTTCCCCCTGATATTCAATTTTATATGCACATGTAGATTTCCTTTTATATCAAAGTATTTTTGAGTTGAAGCGATTGAAATGATACCAAAGAGAGGAGTTTTCTACATTCTAAAATATGTAAAATTATTTGCTTTTTGTTGTAACTGCAGACCTTATGAAAACTATTTTGCAATAAAACATTTTTTTAATAATTTATTTTAAAAAATGTTTTAAAATAACGTCTTTAATAAATTGACTCAATATGAGATGTGATTAACCAAAATCGGTTAAGCTTTTAAATTAGTGTTTTAACATGTCTACTAGTCTGTTCATAAAGTGCGACTTTTATAACTAAAATTATAGACATATAAGATTAAAATGACATGGGAACAAATATGGACGGAACACTCGGACTTTTTTTCCCGAACACCGTCAAGAATTCTGCGACACTTCCGGTGCATGGCGGTTTCTCGTAGCATTCTGCATTTTGTTGGCTGTTAATTTTTATGTCACAAGTTTGACGTTCCTCAGCTCAGGACTTGTGAGAAGGTTGATTATTCCAGTTGTTGAAGGGAAAGAAACGAGCGCGCCTTCAAGATGCCGCGAATTATGATAAAAGGAGGCGTTTGGCGCAACACTGAGGTACGTGTTTACATGATTAGCCTGAAGCTAACTGCTGTTACCCTGAACCAATGGCTAAAGTTAGCATGAAGCTAAACGTTAATATAACGGTATTCTGCTCAAATAGCAACTTTATTTTATTTGCGTCTATGCAGTATAAACAGTTTATACAATTTATGAGAGCCGTAGCTTATGCGATATTGACCAGTAACTTGTTAACCAGCTGGTTAAAAGCGATAACGTCTTTAGCAAAGAGAAATACAGCCCGCAACACTTAGCAGTGTCTCCTAAGTGATGATATATAGACAAATAGCTTAATAGATAAATATTTAAAAAAAAAAAACAACTATGATTGCGTATATTTGCTTTGCATTACTCTTAAGATGTTTTATCATTTCCCATAACCTAAAATATTCAATATTATAGAATTTGCTGGCTACCTTAAGTTTTAGGCAGCATTACACTGAAAAGCAGTGGATTCATTCAGGCATTGTGACAGACTGCCTTTCTTAGTCCCCATCAGATAATTTCCCATTTAATTATTTATTTTTAATAGATAATTAGCCAATAAAACGAACTTTTTTGTGTCAAATTCTCAGGATTACCAGATCTGGTTGTTTCCAGCCCAAACACAACCTCATTTTTGTGCATATGTGTTCTCGCCTGTACAATAACTCTAAACACCATTTGGGGTGTTTATGGTTGACATTGTGGTGACTCTTGATGATGCAATTACTATTATTTATATTCATTTTGAAAAGCGCAGACTCTGTCAAGCTGTACATGTTCTAGGCATTTTAAAATAAATTAACTTTTCTGCCACACAATAACTATTTTCATAGAAATTTCCATTCTAATGTATGAACAGAAATTTCATACTTGGGCAGCCCAAATTTGAGCAGCCTGTCCAAAGATGTGCTTTCAAGTCCAACCTCTTAGAAGCCCAATTGGGTAGAAACCCTCCCAATCTGGCAACGCTCCACATCAAAGCATAGTTTTGCAATCTAGAAATGTATTTTATTTGTTATTTTACATGTCACAATTTACTTTATTTGTCATTTTGCTGGAAATGGAAGTTAATCTGACTGATTATTTGTGTTTGTAGGATGAAATCCTCAAGGCGGCGGTGATGAAATATGGGAAAAATCAGTGGTCGCGTATCGCCTCACTGCTCCATCGAAAGTCTGCCAAACAGTGCAAGGCCCGATGGTGAGTCCTGAAAGACGCATAAATTACTAAAAGATGTGCTTTAATCATTTTTTACTTACGAACAGTGTTACCAGCATTCTTCAGTGGAGCTGACTTGTTTACATCTGAATTGTGAAGTCTGGTTTTGCTTCTTCCTGCAGGTACGAGTGGCTGGATCCCAGCATCAAGAAGACAGAATGGTCCAGAGAAGAAGAGGAGAAGCTGCTTCACCTGGCCAAGCTGATGCCCACTCAATGGAGGACCATCGCTCCCATCATCGGCCGCACCGCTGCCCAGTGTCTGGAGCATTACGAATACCTGCTGTACGACGTTTTTTCACATTTTTCGCTAAATTCAAACCAAATCAGACTACCTGTGGTTTGGAATATTCTACCAATTACACTCAGGATGAATGTGAGTTATATGTGTAATTTTGTGTTTGTTCAGAGACAAAGCCGCCCAGAGAGAGAATGAGGAAGAGGTGGGAGACGATCCCCGGAAGTTGAAACCAGGAGAGATCGATCCGAATCCCGAGACCAAACCTGCCAGGCCCGACCCGGTGGACATGGACGAAGGTGGTCGACGCTCAGGGATTGGATCTACTCTGGGAGCTGGCTTGGCGTGTTAATGTTTGTCTGTGTTTCTGGTTGCAGATGAGCTGGAGATGCTGTCGGAGGCCAGAGCTCGTCTGGCCAACACTCAGGGCAAAAAAGCGAAGAGAAAAGCCAGAGAGAAACAGCTGGAGGAAGCCAGGTTCACACATCTTTGTGTTCTCAGTTATTAAATGAACTCACAGCTGAGGGATTTCAGTCTCAGGAGAATTTCTAAAAAATGTTTTATTATTTTCTCTTTGACTGCAGACGATTGGCTGCTCTGCAGAAACGCAGGGAGTTGAGAGCTGCGGGCATCAATGTGCAGAAGAAGAGGAAGAAGAAGAGAGGAGTGGACTACAACGCTGAGATCCCCTTTGAGAAAAAACCTGCAGCGGTATTTGATCATGAATTAGCAGAACATGTTGATTCATACGTTCACAATGAGGAAGAGGTGAGAGACGATGAGACAAGCTCATTGGTTTGTTTTTGTTTATACAGGGTTTCTATGACACCAGCATGGAGCAATACGATGCTCTGGAACCGAACTTTAAACGGCTCAGACAGCAGCACCTGGATGGAGAACTCCGCAGGTCAGTAACGTTAGATTTGTTCTCACGCATCAGTTGAAGCGTTTACAGATAAAAACCAATGTGTGGTTGGTTGGTTGTAGTGAACGGGAGGAGAGAGATAGGAAGAAGGATAAACAGAAGATCAAGAAAAAGAAAGAGAGCGATCTGCCGTCTGCCATCCTGCAGACCAGCGGAGTGGCCGAGTTCACCAAGAAACGTTCCAAACTGGTCCTACCTGCACCACAGGTACCTGCTGCCAGAGCAGCGCATTGTCACACAGCAGCTTGCAGTGCCTGACTGGAGATCAGCATGCAGCATGATCCTGTTTATACTCTAAACAAACCGCTTCAGTTGCTTCACGCGTCTGCACTCTTAGATCAGTGATGCTGAGCTGGAGGAAGTGGTGAAAATGGGCGTGGCCAGCGAGGTGGCTCGTCAGGCGGCCGAGGAAAGTGAAGGCGGGAACTCGGCCTCCTCCACCCTGCTGTCAGAGTACAGCGTCACCAACAACATGAGCACAGGACTCCGCACCCCGCGGACCCCTGCTGCCCAGGACAGGATACTGCAGGTGAATCACACAGCTTTTACTCCCATTGTTTGTTTGTGTGCCTCTTGTTGCCATAGAAACGAATCCTTACCTACAAGGACTGACGGAAAAAATAAAAGCAAGTTCTTATTTCTTTAACTGATCTAAAACATCTGTCTCATTTGTAGTTTGCTTGTTTTGTTTCAGTAGGATGTTTGTCATATTTCCAGTGCATAACTGGACTGTTGTGTGTTTTCTCTGTCAGGAAGCCCAGAACCTGATGGCTCTGACCAACATCGACACGCCTCTGAAGGGAGGCCTCAACACGCCGCTGCACGAGAGCGACTTCAGCGGCGTGACGCCCCAGAGACAGCAGGTCCAGACGCCCAACACCGTGCTCAGCACACCGTTCAGGTAGAGGCAGCTGGTTCAGCAGACACTCAGAGTCAATTTCATTTTATGAAGAACACTTCATACTGGAACTGTTAGATGCTTTGAATATCCAAAATAAAAATCAACCTGGAACCGTAAATTAAATAAGAAGTTTAGAAGCAGAGTCTAAACTGTCGGCTTGTTATTTTGCTTTATGTAAATGTTGAGAAATGGTGGAAAAGTTTCTTTTTTCACGTCTCATTTGTGTCGTTTTCTTCTTATGAATTCGACATCCTGGCCTTCATGGTTCCCTTTGCTCCTCCAGAACCCCCGGACCGGGCCAGGCCTCTGACGGGATGACCCCTGTGGCTGGGGGGATGACCCCTCGGGGTACTCCGGGGCTGACCCCCGCCCGCACGCCGCTGAGGGACAAACTGAACATCAACACAGAGGACCAGCTGGCAGACCCGGCGTTCGCCAAACATGTGGTAGAAAACCTGAAAAAAACACGAGCCTCTTAAAACATTGATTCCCTTCTGAGTTTTCATATTATGTCGTGTTACAACCATAGAGTTTGATCAATTTTATTGGGAATTTCTGTGATTAAACTGACACATATGATCAAGAAAAATAAAGTTCCTGGTTGCAACCTCACAAATAAAAACCCGTCAATAAATTCTACTGGATCATAAATTGTCCAGTAATTTTTGCAATAAACAATAAAATTGATGTTTGCAGATTACTGTCAGGTATTATTATGTAATTATTTTCCCCCTCAAAACCCAGTAAACCTTTTATTTTGTAAACAACACTTCACACTATACCTGGAAGACTATAAATAAATATTCAAAATAAAATGGACATAAAACCACGCTCGACTGAAACTGAAATAAATTGAATCATGAAGTCTCAAAACAAAATGATCAAGATCATTTTAATCTATCATGTAGTTATGATAAATTAATAATTGATTAATTACTTTTTGAATCTGGCTTATTTATAAAATATGAATGACTTGAATGGGTGTGAATACTTTAGCATGTGTGAGTGATTGATTTAATTTGCCTACAGTAGGAAGTTCATTTGTTGGGAAAAACAACATGGAGACTAAAGGTTGTATGTTTTCTCATTACAGCAGAAGGAAAGCCTGCAGCAGCTGAGACAAGGCCTGATGTCACTTCCTGTCCCCAAGAACGACTTTGAGATCGTTCTTCCTGAGAACGCAGAGAAAGAACTGGAAGAGACGGAGATGGAGAGCGGATTCGTAGAGGACTCTGCGGACATAGAGGCACGCAAGCAGGTATGTTACAGAAACACTCAAAGGATTTGGTGTAATTCAGATTTTTTGACTCTGTTTTATTAAAGTCTACTGATTTGTTTCATCAGGCTCAACGGGACGCAGAAAGAGAGAAGGAGCTGAAACTTCGGCACACATCTGTTCAGAGGAACCTCCCCAGGCCGACTGAGGTTCGTTTTGATTCGTTATTCAAATGACCAATTAGTGAAGGTTTAGTTTCATCTTTGTAATCTGCGTTTGCATCATAAATCTGCACAAATCTTTGTCAATATTGTGCTAATGTAAAAAAAAACATTTTTTACATTGTTTCCAATAAATAACACCAGCTGCACATTATCTGCAAAAAAACAAAAAACCCATCATCCTCCTACCACTTCCTGTTGTCTTCTTTGTCTTTTCTGCCAGTACTGACACCTGGTTGTTGATCATGTGACTCATGTTTCCATTTTGTGACATACATCTATTTTCATTGTAGCAACAAAACTTTTTTAATGAAAAACGTTTTTTTTTTAAATTGGCGTATTTCCATTAAGCAAATTTATTTTGGTAAGTTCAGTTTGTGTCAATCTACAGTTCATAGAAACTCAGCCACAGATGCCAGCGTGTGAACCTAGATCTGTTCATGGTGCAGGTTAACGAGTCAGTGCTCCGCCCTGCGTCCATGGAGCCGCTCACCGACCTGCAGGTGGCCGAAGAGCTCATCAAACAGGAAATGATCACCATGCTGCACTACGACTGCCTGCACCACCCCTCATCTAGTGCGGTCAGTCAGCTGCAGCGCGGCAAAACCAAGGGACCCACCTCTACATCCAACAACGCCTCACACATCTCTTACCTGGAAACCCACTCATACAAGCCCATCAGCACGGAGGAGATGGAACAGGTCAGACACACCACTGTCTGCAGATGTTCAGTCCAACTCTTAAATCTCATTTAAACTGATGTTAAACATGTTGATGAATAGGCGAAAGCGATCCTGACTGCAGAGATGGAGGTGGTGAAGGCAGGAATGGGCCACGGAGACCTCAGCATGGAGGCCTACACCCAGGTGTGGGAGGAATGCTACGGACAGGTAAAACCCATGATTACAGCAGCACTTAGCAAATGAAATGTTGGTGGATTGATGCTCTAGATCAGAGGTCTTTCAACATGAATCTTCTTTTTTTATTTTTTTGCCCTTGAATACACATTAACAAGAATAACAAATAGTTAAAGTAAGACATGCAAGGGTGTGATCACATGGTTTTGTTGTATTAGCAATTTAACGTTTTAACAGAATTAAAAGGCAGTTAGTATATTGAAGTTAGGTGTAATACTGAATTACACCTCAGGGTGGCAGTGCTTTTGTAAGATGGTTTTGCCCAGCAGCGGAGTTCGCTGAATTTAATTAATGTTTTAAACTTAGAATAAAAACAGCATTGTTTGTATTGAGTTCACAGTAATATAACATGCTTAAAAAAAAAAAAAAAACATCTGTATTTTCAGATGTAGTTAGTTGGGGTTTTCAGGTTAAAAAACATTGGAAGACTGCTCTCGATTCATCCCCCTGACTCAGTTTTATCATTCTAAAGTTTTAGAGTAGTAAAACATGTTTGTCCTGCTGCACAGGTGCTGTACCTGGCTGGTCAGAACCGGTACACTCGAGCTAACCTGGCATCAAAGAAAGATCGAATCGAAAGTCTGGAGAAGAAACTAGAGGTAAAGTGGAGAACATTTTGAAGAGTCTTGTTGGTTTTCTTTTATTCTATGCTGCTGTCTATGTGAGTTCTGATCCAGTACTTGTGAACCCTGCAGGTGAACCGAGGCCACATGACAGCAGAGGCTCGAAGAGCAGCTAAACTAGAGAAGAAGCTGAAAATTCTACTGGGTGGTTTCCAGTCCAGAGCGCTGGGGCTCCTTAAGCAGCACAATGAACTCTGGGAGCAGGTACTGACACTGGATTTTACACCAGCAGATCGTTGCTCTTACAATATGAAGTTTGCAGGAATGTAATGTCTCTGCTGTCCACTAGGTGGAGCAGGCAGCCACCGAGCTGCAGACTTTCAATCAGCTGAAGCAACAAGAGGATCTGGCCATTCCTAGGAGACAAGCGGTAATACATGAAACACTTTCAGTGATTTTGGTTTTTCAATTAGTTGTAGAAAGTGAAGGTTACAGCTACATGATAATAAATACTAAGATGAAATCTGCTGTGTTTTTCAGGCTCTGCGGGAGGATGTGGAGCGGCAGATGGAGAGAGAAAAAGAACTTCAGCAGAGATATGGAGAACTGCTGATGGAGAGGGAGTCTCTGCTCAGCGGCACACAGAAGTTCTGAGCAACACATGTAGAACATAACCTTTCACATCGTTGTATTGAACAGTGTTTTTTTTTTGTTTTTTCCTGATCTTCAATCCTCTGAGAAGCTCTGCCTCTATGTGCTGATGTTGCTGTGATGCCCCAAGCTGCGTTTTGAGCATGTTCAGTAGTCGCCATCTCTGTACCAGTGACCAATAAAGTTTTTCATCAATCAAACCCATAAGTCCTTGTATGCATGTTTAAATCTTTATTGCTAAAAATAAACCAAACAAGAAAATTGACATAAACTCTGATGCTTCAGCAGGTGAGGAAAGCCATCCCACTCCTCCTGTATGCACTCTGAAAAAAAGAGACTTGGGTCACCATAGGGTCAAAGTTCACACAATCTAAATGGTAAAAGTTAAAAATATTAGTCAAATATTACACTTTCATAATCACAACTGACAGCTGTTAGTTTACAACTCTCAATCTACTTGCAGTTTTCTGACCAATCACTGATCTTTACCATTACTGACTGTTGAATAGTCGCTAAATATAGCAACAATGGGATGACTGTTAACTGTAAAGTGGATGGGTCACTACTGCCCTCTAGGCGGAGCAAAAGGTTCACACTAGTTGTGTTTCCATTACAAATGCGACAAAAACTTTATTGCTATTCTGCTAATGTTATAAACAATTTCACTATTATGTTTCCATTAAATAAAATGTATAAGTTTGTTCGTGCTATAAAATAAAAAATATATACTCCTACAACTTCCTGTTGTCTCCCCCCCAGCAGAGACTTTTGTAGTGCAAAAAATAATTTCAATAGGAAATCTGGGAGAATTTATCGGTGAGCCAATGCCACTAATGTAAAGTAGAATTCACATTAGGTTTAAATGTCCACTATCTCCACCGTAATGAAGTGTGTACATAGATTTTCAAGACTGAATCCAAAGAATCTATCAAAAACAAGAAGCCAGTTGTGGTGTTTTCATTATCAAATCACACAACAAGTCACACACCATCGTCTTCCAACTGCTTCCTTACTTCTTCCTGGTTTGGGCCAGTAGTAACATCTGGCCCAAACCAGGAAGAAGTTTGACTAAACTTGTGTTTAGTCGTGTTTAGACTAAACTCGTGTGATGCACAAAAAATGTTTTCGTTGCAGTCATGAAAAATACAATAATTTTGATACAGCTAAAGAAACGCCTTGTTCCAGCGCTGAAATTATGTTGACCAGTGAGCTTTTTCAAAATTGCCATGTTTCCATTAAGCAAATTTATTTTTGAAATTTGAATTTGTATAATGAAAACGCAAGTAGAGGTTTTTTCTGCTGTGTACCCACTGTGTGTCTGTAGTTGTATCGTCTGATGGCCTCTCTGATGTGACAGGGCTGGATGGCTCCACTAGGGGGCTCCACTGTGGCTGGAGAGCTCTGAAACACACAGCATTCGTTTGAGCAGCCTGGAAAATAAAAGGATGACCGACATGAAGGGCACACAACACAAGCCTGCAGCCGGACACCTTTTTCCGTTTCCTCTGTCTGGCTCGGCTGTCCATGCTGCCGTTTCCCTGTAGGAGGGGCTTCGAGGAGTGGGAGGAGCCTGGAGTGGATGGGGGCGTGGCTTCAGGTGAATCTGGATCTTTCTTCACCTGCAGCCACACATTTTACTGAGTGAAATAAATGAAAGAGACTTGCTGAGTGAGCGAGTGGCTGCGGTGTTCTGATGCGTGTACCTCGGTGTGTGTGTTGTAGTGGATGTAGCTGGCTGAGATCACATGGCTGACTGGATTGGTTTTTACCGTCATCTCCTGCTTCACCAGCAGAGACAAATCTACAATCTGGGGAGCAAAACAGGAACATGTCACAACCAAACTCCTGCCGCAGTTTTCATCCAGCTCATCTAGCTTTCTAGGTCTTTACCTGTGCCACTGTCTCATAGGCCAGGTATGAGAGGATCTCCGTGGCGATGCTGTTGGGTTTCAGCTCCAGGCTGCTGCAGTCCAGCCAGTCCCGAAACTTTGACGCTTTCTTGGCTGTTGTAGCATGAAGGTGATAAAGAATGGACGGTTGGACCACATAATGCAATGATCAACAGTAACATGTTCTGCATGTAAGAAATCCATTGTTAGATATCACTGCTGATCTTCCTCTTTTGCTTTTGCTGCTCGTCTTTTAAACTGAAGTTTTATTTGTTTGAGCTTTGAAATTCTAAGCAGCTGATAACTGGAGGGGAAGCAATATGTTATTGTCATGGTTATGCATCCTAACTGCTATTAACTGATATTAAAATTATTTTACTTCTAGAAATTCAATATTAAAGAGAGACAGAAACGGTGGAGCAGAGAAACATTTCCAGCATGGCCCCCAAACATGCAAATGTGAACATTTTTTCTTTTCACATAAATAACAAATTTATTCAAAATCGAGGTTTGAGTCAAAGATGTTGAATTAGGATTGAATGTAAGAATGCAAAATTTATGCCACTGCAATAAAACATCAGCTTTCTTAAGGCTCTTTACCAGGGTGCCAATAAGTGTGGAGGGTATGTTCTAAATATTGCTTTTTTTCATTAACGAATCAGATGTTTTCACAATTTAGTCTTTGTTTTGTGTGTTTTGTTTTTAAATTGCTATGTCCAGTTTTTATTTATTAATAGAATGTAAAATTGCCACTTGAGTTCCAGCTAAACCAAACTGAGATGATTATTTTTAACTTCAATAGAAAATGTATATATATATTTAATACAGTTTTGACTTAATTACTGCTCTGAGTTTGTTCTTTCAGCCATTGTTTTTATGAGTCAGTATACTCCAGTCAACAATTAATTACTTGATGATTATTCCCATAATGAATTGTTCCAGCCCTGACTCGACCCCTTCATAAAACAGTGAAAGTATTAGAAAAGCAGTTTGGACTCACCGAAGCTCAGCTGGCGGCTCTCACAGAACTCTGTGTACTGAGCCGGATCCATGTTTCTAGTGTGTCGTTCCAAACGCTGAATATTCATACCCCCCCCCCCCACACACACACACACACACACACGCACGCACGCACGCAAGCACGCACACACACATACACACACACAGCAAACACAGTGTCATTATCTTCATCGTCCATTATGTTACAGAAACACTGATTATATCAAGGTGACCTCTGACCTCCATCCTCTCCTGTTTGACTGGGTCAACTTCCTGTTTCTCAGCCAATGAAAGAAATTCTCCAGTTTGGTCCATCCATGCCAGGAAGTCCTGGGCCAGCCGCTGCCGGCGCTGATTCCCCCCAGCAGCCAGACCCCCTGAGCGGCAAACAGACTGAGTGAGTCAAAGATAAAAATCAACGCTGGTCATGTGATCAAGGTTTTGTTTACCTGGCTCCTGCTGCACATCTTCTTCCTCCAGATTTTTTAATAGTTTGGATTTGTAATCTCTAAACTGAAGATATTTTAACACTCTCGCCAGCTTCCTCTGGTCAACACACATTCAGACAAAAATAGTCAAAAAAAGAAAAAAAAACATCTTTACTCTACAAGGTCACTTTTAAAGGGGCAGTGTTTCTCAGACACAAAGTTACATTTTATTGCACAATCAAATAACTATGTCACCATCACCGTCATAAAAATGCTCAAAGTATGACTTTAAAAAAAGTTGCATCCCTTTTTAACGCCTTGAAAATGGGCCTCTGTCTCTTTAAAAACTGATTTTTCTGAAACTCCATCTTCAGGAAGTCATCACAACATGGCTTCTCCATGAACTCTTTAACAAGTTTTATCAATGTTTCACTGAGAAGAAGCTCAGCTCCTTCAGGAGTTTGCTAATTGCTGCGGGTTAGTTTGAAGGAGCGGAACCTGGGAGGAGATGTGCCTCAAATGTGGGCTAAGTCCACCCGCACATTTTGCACAGCCGAATAGTTGCCACGGAGATTAAATTCAAACGTCAATGAAAGAATCAAGGTTACACTCTAGGCATGTTATTGGTGAGGGAATAACATTAGAACATGATGTAAAGACCAAAACAGTTGATTTTACACAACACTGGCCCTTTAAAACACATTGTTTCCTGAGGTGAGCATTTCCTCTACCTTGTCTCTCCTCATCAGGAACAGGATGTCCTCAGCTGAAATGACCCTTGAACCTCGAAGAGCAGCGCCCTCACAGGCCTGATGCAGCTGTTTCACAAATTAAAACCATCAATTAAATATTTTTTTGAAATGAAAAAACCGTTGTGGTGTCTTTGGTGTTACCATGTTGATGAGCTGTGTGTGTACGATGTCCTCTACAAGGGCTGCAGTTTCATACAGAGGCCTGCGGGTGTCCCCCAGAGCAAACCTGAAACGCAACAAAGTGTTAGTTGTATGAAGCAGAAGCATATTTTTGATTTTTTTGTAGAACATTTTGGTCATAGAGTCAGAAGTTTGTCTATTATTTATGAAGAAGCCATAAAACAACCTTCCTGTCAGTGGAGACAATTCAGAGAAATGATCAAAGTCTAAAAGCCACTTCTCTTTTTCTTGTTTTCTATCACATTTTAACAGTGCATTGTTTTTTTAATTTATCAACAATAACTCAATAATAACTTAAACATGAAAGTGAAAGATTGCACTGAAATGATCAAAACAGTCAGTTTTTTGTAGGACAGGGATCTGCAAATCTCAGCAGGTCCTGAAACATAAACATAGTCATTCAGGACCGTGTTCAGAAGACAGGAGAACAGGCTCGAATTTTTGGGGCACCCAAGTCTGTTTTTGTGTCGAGGTTCAATTTATTACAAATTTAATAGGAATGCAGAAACCTGGTTAACTAATGAGAAATATTGTTCTTTGTCGTATCTAGCATTTTATTTGCCTGTGGAAATGTTCCCCTAAAAATAAAAATGTCCCTCTGCTTCAGCTGCTTGAGCTCAGATACCAGATTTGCCGGGAGCCACACAAAACTAGAGCAGTACAATATTGGATAATCTTATGATGCCAATAATATTAGTAAATAATGAGAAGGCTGTATCAGTTGTGATATTCATGCCTGCTTTCTTCTTTCCTTTATTTCTCATCTGTGCTTCCAGTTCCTCTGTGACATTGTTAGTGTCTGGTGAGACAATCTGCTGTCCTGAGACTTTGAGGACATTAGAATATAAAATGAAAATTCAGAATACTGGGAATACATTAGTCAACAATTACTGCACTCCAAGCAGTCCTCTGTGATATAAATATGAATGCTGACATTGCAATGCAATATATTTGTGATATATTGAGCAGCCTGCAAACGGTCAGAACCTCCATCTGGTTTTCCTCCAGATAGCTCCACCCATCTTCCCAACAGCATCTCTGCACCAGGCTCTGCAGTGAGCAGCAAAACATGATAGAGAGCATGTTTGCTTTTCATCCTAATGCCATGCTACCTTGTTGTACTCTTAACATTGTGACATGTGAAGAGGTTTAAGGTTCTTTTTGAAACATTTCATCATCATCCTCAACCTGAACAGAAGCTCAAGAGATGGAGGTTCCAGAATGGACTAAATAACCTCTTATTCTCCTGTTATATCAGCACAAATATTGATAAATGATTATTTTTTCCAGAAACAAAAGGCTATGCTCTTCTATATGATTTCTGATTATGTTCCTCTATCAGGCTGTATTTGTTTTCCTTTCAGCCGTGGCAGTTCTGATTGAATTATGTTCAGGACACCATTTGCATGGACAAACAAATTAAAAAAAGTGCAACAATGGATTCTCCTCAAAGTCTCAGCTTGGACAAAAACAGAGCTTTGCAAATATTCCCACACACACTCAGGGTCGAAAGGCCACACACACACACACGCACACACACACACACACACACACACACACACCCACACTCCCACGCACGCACACACACACACACACACACACACACACACACACACACACACACACACACACACACACACACACACACACACACACACACACACACACACACAGTTTGACCACAATTTGGTCAAACCTCAATTTGCATCCAGATAGCCCACTTCCATTCTGACAGACCAACCTGAAGCCACATCCTCAACCTCTTTCCTTCTCCCAATCAACTCCCTATCACTTACACACCTGACCCCCCCTCACCCCCCCCCCTCCTTCTGCTGTGTCCCCTCTCTGATTGGCTGGGTGTGGGCGTCAGTCACTCAGGTGAGAGCAGTTCTGGTTTGGGGTTGCGGACGGCTCTGGCCTCAGGCTCCATCGGCGGCTCCAGGCAGAGGGAGCGTTTCAGGTTTTGGGGTTAATTTGGGTTTGGGCCTCTCTGACCACCAGAACCACCAGAACCACTCTGCTGCAAACACGAGGTGAGCACCGCCATATGCATTCAATATAATTTATTAAGAAGAAAGCACAGGCAAAGCAAAGACTTGTTGATAAGATTTATTACATTTTATTTGAACAAGGTAAGGTAGAGCAGATAAAAAGTGTAAATTAAGAAAATGTGTTATTAGAATATTAAATTTCATGTCATTTTCTTCAGCTACTTCTATGACTAAATCTAAACTATACTGTACAATACATTTCAATTTTCCTTTTGTTTACTTCATAAAAATATCAGAACCTGCTACACAAACTGTATTTTCTTTTTCATTGTTTGTGTTTGTTGAGTAATAGTTCAATTGAAGGACGTGTACAAGGATATAAGAATTGGATAAAGTAAAAAATTGTGTTTGCTTCATAGAATTGGACATGTTTACTGAGAAATATTATTTGAACTATTGACAAACATAACTGACACATTTGTTTCTCTACTTTATACACAATTATTTGACAGGGTTTCTGCAGATTTCAAATCAAATAAGACATTTTAAGACCAATATGATTTTGCTGTGGCAGCATGTACCAAGACAGAAATGCATAAAGGAAAATGACATATTTTGCAAAGTTCTCTACAGCTTTACGCAGCACAGTGCCCAGAGAGCCGCTGGCAACAATGAACCATCCAGCCAACAATGAACCATCCAGCCAACTGCCCATAAATTTGCTCTTATCCATAAGACATAACAACCCATTTACTTATCAAAGGTTTAAAACCAGCTAGTTAGCTGTAGCTTCAACTGAGTCGAGTCACAGAATGCATTAAAAATAGTGCAGCCACAGCAAAATGTAAGATTTGTGATTAATGTATTTAAGGGCCACTGTTTTTATCTTTTTAAATTAACTTAAGACATTTTAAAGCCTCAATTTTAGGTACCCAAACATAAGACTTGGATGAGCAGACACCCTGGTTTAAACTAAAGATGAAGAAAAAGTATCAAAGACAAACATATTTACTTTATCTTGAAAACTTTAAATAAATAAATAAATACAAGTTTTTGACCTAAACCTGAAGCTATTTTTGTTCAACTACATTTTGAAAATGATTATTGCTGGAATAATTGTTATTCTTCCAATCCACTGTGATCAGTTGTTTAAGTCAAGTCCATGAAGCTGGATTTATGCTTGAAGCTGGATTTATGCTTGAAGCTGGATTTATGCTTGAAGCTGGATTTATGTTTGAAGCTGGATTTATTTATGCTTGAAGCGTATGCTGCGCTGCACATTCAAGTTACGTCATTTCAGCAGCTGTGCCCCCTCTGTACAGTCCAAATTTTCCGTGACACACATCTGTGAAATTTTGCCACTTCGCTGACAGTTTTGTGCAGGAAAACAAGGCGGACGAGCAAAACCTCCTCCTAGTGGAGATTCGCAAAGACAGACATCTTAATGATTCGCCGTTAAAGACAATAATACCACCACACTCAGACGAGTCGCCTTGTTGCTACTGGCAATGCTTTTTCTTGGGAACACCAGACGACCATTAACATTATCACATAATCATGTATCAAAGTGAAGAGTTGAGGACTGTATTTAGCTCTGACAACGTTAACCAAAAATATCACCCAGTTTGATTGTAACTGTGGCTTTTTTTCTTTTATTCAACAGATTTTCATGGCCTCCAACAGTCTGTTCAGCAGCACTAGTCCCATGCTGTACTGGGGTGAGATGTTTTATTCCACTGTTTGCACGCGAGCGTCTGTGTGTGTGTGTGTGTGTGTGTGTGTGTGTGTGTGTGTGTGTGTGTGTGTGTGTGTGTGTGTGTGTGTGTGTGTGTGTGTGTGTGTGTGTGTGTGTGTGTGTGTGTGTCATACATCATGCTCTGCAGCTCTGGGATGAAGCTGGTTCTGGAAGCTGGGCGCTCTTTAGAACTGGAGGTGACTGAGCCAGCCATGACATCACTGTTACCCACCTGGTGACAGAGACACACAGGTTAACCCAACCAGAACCAGAATTTACTCACACCACATTCCGTCCTGCTTGTGTAATCTGCATGATTATGACAGACAAACATACACATTTATTGTAAGCATCCGTTTGAAACCCATGTTAATTTCTAGGACTAAAATTTTCTGCTTAATTAGTCTAACTGAGAACCAGCCAATCAGAAATTAAGACTCACTTGTTCTGTGTAAGATGCAACTTAAGATAAAGAATGTTTCACGACTGCACATTTAGCCCGTATCTCATTATTATAATATCACTAAACGAAAAAAAAAAATGCAGCAAATTATTGGAGAAAACGGTTCCTATTAATCAAGAGGTATTGAACAAATGAGCACAACTAAACAAGTTTCAAAAATTGAAATAAATTTCCAACGTCTCTGCTGAACCCCAAATATTGACAAACTATTGATGATGTATTTTTGAATGTGCTGCAGCCTTGGTCTATTTGTGCATGAGATAGTCTCCATTTCTTTTATCATAGAGGGAAAAAAAGAGATTTGGAGTTTCACAAATAAGTCCTACAGATGACTGGATGCAGAAAAAATAAAGGTTTGTGTGACATTAAAACTAAAATACTAAGAACACTTTGATTTCCAAAACCAATGAACAAATAAAAAACTCTTTATTCTACTGTGAAAATGTTCTCATTTTAAATGCTCATAGAAGAATAGAAATAGAATAAACAACTTTTACTGTCTGACAGGGAGCTTCAGCAGCAGGTTATACACTAAAGACCCAAACATGTTCAATCAATAATCAATCAATAATACACTGAGCAAGCTGTGAGTGTGCTGACCAGCTTAGCATAACAACAGAGTTAATGTCTCACAACTAATAAACTGTTGTCTTTCCTCTCCATGTCCACACTAACGTCCTCGTGCCAACCATAAACCTGCTGTCGGTTCGGTGTTTTACATTTTTGGGTCACTTCCCCTCTGGAAGAACTCTGGCTGAGACAAAAGCCTAAAACAACAAGATAGCAGAAAAGCTGTGAGGCGAACAAACACCAGCAGACAGACAGGCGGAGGGACAGACAGGCGCTGTGACCGCACTGACTTCCCTCCGGCAGCACAATCTGAATAATAAAGCAGCGCAGCTCCCTCCTATTCAAACACTGCGGCGAGCGACACGACACGGAGGACAGGAGAACAGGAGGACAGGAGGACTGAGAGGGGAACTGAGCACACGGAGAGAAAATAAGTTAATAAAAGTCTCACCGCAGACAAGCAGAGACATTCAAGTGGAGCTGCAAAGTGTTGATTTTTCCTGATTCGAATTTTGTTTGGACGCGGAATGATGACGCTGTGGCTCAGGGACCGCGGGGTGATGGGAAATGTAGTTTTGTTCTTCATTATCCATGAAGAACAACCTGTAACCGGTGACATATCACAGGTTACAAATTTTTTTTGGTAACCTGTGAATTATCACAGGTTACAGGTTGATATATATCACAGGTTACAGAAAAGCTGCCATTACGTTGCTGTATCTCACATTACGCACTAACTCTGTGGTAACTTTGGTGGGACTTAGAAAGTTATGGTTATTGATCCTGGAGGTTAAAAGAAAATGGCTGAACAATTGATCAAATAAACTATTTGATACTTGATACTTGGTTTGTTAAATAAAAGGTTAAATTGGTTAAATGAATTGAGTTAAATGAGTTGTTGGTCAATTAACCCTCTGGTGCCATTTCCTTCTGTCACTCATCATCAGTGTGTGCATGAATGACTGCAGTGTTAAGCACATTTTGGGTCCTCTTGATAAGGCGCTATACAAGCACAAAGCCATTCACCATTTATATTGCATGATTGAAACCAGCGGCATGAAATTCCCAAATTTTAATTAAACAAAGAATGCTTATTTCTAATTTCTTACATAAAAGTAGAGGAACTCAAGTCAAACTTGTCTCTGCATCCTCTTCAGATACTGTGGGAAAATGCCGGCAGGTTCCATCACCTAAACCTCACCAACAGGAAGAGCAGGAGGTGAGGGTGCCGTTGCAGCAGCATGGCGCAGCATCCCAGAGAGGCTTGGTGCACACTGACAGCCCAAACTTCCTCTGCAGCATCCTGCCACCACACTGGAGGTGCAACAAGACCCTGCCAAGAGCTTTCACTGTGAGCTGCCAGACTATTAAACCTTCCCTAAGTCTCTGCCTTAGTTCAGTTTGATGAGTCGTTTAAGATTTTAGAGGTATGTCTGCAGCTTTTAGGATTCTGTGTTTTTGCATCTTGCAGGTAGTTGCTCTGGGTAATGACGTGCCAGACGGTGTGGTTGTTACAGTGATGGCTGGCAATGATGACAACTGCAGCGCTGAGCTACGCAATGCCACAACAACAATGAAGCAAGGTTATGCCCACTTCAACGATCTCCGGTTCATTGGTCGCAGTGGCAGAGGTACACCGCTCACCTCATAATATTCTTAAGATGAATGTTTTCAATTTTTGAGCATCCATGTTATCTGCTGCCACCATTATTTTAGTGATGTTTATCTGGAAAATAACACTTATAGCCAATGTTTATTACAAACAGGCACAGCATCAACATCTGACAAAATTACTCTGGTTGATTAATTCCAAGCTAGTAAATGCCTAATTTGCAGTTAATGTTTTCTTTTTTGACTTTTCTTGCAATATTTCAAAAGTTTCCTTAAAATTTTTATGAGAGTTTAGATGGAAACATATCTACAGTCAGAAAAAGTGCCAAAGCAGAATCTTGTTTTTAAGTGTCACCTCAAGTTGCCTGTGAACTTCTTGTATTCTTCCATGTTTTGGCCTTTTAGGTAAAACGTTCACGCTGTCGATCAACGTGCTGACCTCTCCTCCTCAAATAGCCACTGTACACAGAGCCATTAAGATCACTGTGGATGGACCTCGGCTCCCGAGACGTCAGTGAACCCTGGGAAGAAATATCCAAAGGTTTGATCTTGTACCATCACAGTTTTTGATCAGTTTTGTTTTATGTTTTATCAGGTCAGAGACAGAAGGAAATGAAATCAGGAATATTCCGGCCTCCCAGCAGTATCGGCAGTACTGGTCCATTAGGTATGGGATGTTTAAATAATTATCTTTATCTCAGTCAAATTGTATGTAAAATTCTAGTCAAAAGTTTTACATTTAAATCTATAATTAGATCAATCTACAATTAGATCTGTAATTAAACATCAAGTGACTTAGATGCTATGTAAGATCGGGTTATATGGAGCAACCAGGAAGTATATCATTTTTCCTCATGAGATTCTAAAGGAAGGACCAAAACAATGATTCCTCAAGCACCAGGAAGACAGCTTCTTTTCTTGATAAACCTGCTGTCTTATAAAATGCACCAAATATGCAAGAGTTGTGGACAGTCGGGGCATCCAAGCCAAATGACACGATCAAACAGATTATTGAAAGGAAATCTCAAATTGTACATCTTATTGTAACAGTGTTGAATAAAAGGGAAAATACCTTTGATCCCAGTGAAATATAACAATATAAAACAATGAAATAGATCAGGGCACCATAAAAAATAAACAGTAACATTCACAACTATTCTTTTTTATGTTGATTACTTTTTGATTACTCTTACAAAATGTCAAATGTTCTTTGTTCATCTACTCTGGTAGGTTATTGATTTATGAGGCACTTTTAAACCAAATGCCATTGACCAAAGGCTTGAATATATGATAGAAGAATATAAAATAAAGTAGTGCAAAATAAAATAAAATCAATAAAAATAAGTAGCATAATGGATCATCTTCAAAGTTGTCCAAATCCATCCAAGGGCAGTGAAGAATACCACTGGGTCAAAAGGTCATTTTCATTATGATGTTGTGATTACATCCCTTGAATTACATCCCTTTAATTCAATGGATGTAATTCAATATATTCTCACTTTTGCAAAGTGCATTAGGTGAAAATGGCCCATTGTTCAGGTAGATCAGAATATTATCTGCATAGCGGCTTATCAAAACATTTAATCAGCAATATCTAAATGCAGGCGCCATGAAAAAAGTTAGAAAGCAGATTCTGTTCATGATTGCTGAAAACTATCTGAATAAACAATTTTATTTGGCTTGACTTCTTTTTTATTGTTGTTTTATGTATTCAGACCGCAGATCCTTTTCCTCCTTGTGGAACAACGAATCATCATTTCTTGGTCAGGTGACGTCTCTGACATCCTCCTTCACTTCAGCTCCCAGACTGCACCACCTGCCCAGCGTCCCCTTCTCCACCCCGCCCTACACCTCTTACCTGCCTCCTGCTCCACCTGCTCCCCCTGCGCTGAGCCACAGCGCCCAGTTCCAGCCCAGCACTTTCTACTACGGGTCGAACCAATTGAACCAGAGCTCAGCGGAGGAGCGCAACGTCGCTGCAGCCATGGCCAATTACATGGAAGGGGCGTGTCTTAGCATGAGAGGGGAGGAGCCTGTCTGGAGGCCTTACTGATGACAGACGCATTCAAACTGTTGTTTTATTTCATTTTTACACATGCATTGTCTTGTACTATTATTTTATTTTATTTAAAAATAAATAAATAAACCCAAAGTTATTTTACTAATAAATCAGAATAGGTTTACAAATGACTAGGATTACTAATCCTGTAAACAGGATTACCAATTAGGTCAAAAGTTACAATCACATCAATGTGAAATCCCAAATCATCATGTGAGAATCAGAACCTT
Organism: Poeciliopsis prolifica; assembly: GCF_027474105.1. Taxonomy (NCBI): domain Eukaryota; kingdom Metazoa; phylum Chordata; class Actinopteri; order Cyprinodontiformes; family Poeciliidae; genus Poeciliopsis; species Poeciliopsis prolifica. The sequence continues at coordinate 1,042,951 of NW_026562474.1, read as the reverse complement.
CTAAACATTTTGAGTTCACACAAACAGAAACAGTGAAAAAGCTCAGGCCAGACAAATACATCACAGAAGAGCACAGCAACAGGTCAAAGTTCATTTTTGGAAAATGCCCTGAAGTGTCCTCAGGTACCAGTCTCCTGAATCAAATGAGAAAAATGTTCATGCATTAGTGATCAGGTATGTTTTTAGCTCCATTAAAATGAACTGTATATTTATAGAGCTTGTCGATCACTTGAAGGGGAAATGCCTTTAGCTTATTCTAAAAAGCTAAGAGATTTCATTTCTAAGCCTTTTCTTTTTGCCCAGGATGCTGGTTTAGATTAGTCGTCCTAAAACATTTAAACATCTGGGCAAAGGAAATGTCATTATTTCATTAAGTAGCCAATTTATTAATTAATGATTATTTAAAGAAAATAATATTTAGTATTTTTGATGTATTGATGTATTTCTAAGTTAAAATCTAATCAATGTTACTTGTGTAAACACTTCATTTTATTTCCAGTTTTTCACTCTTTGATGAGCACACTCTGAATTTCACTGCCATCAAAACAAGACTTTCGGTGATGACTCTATACATTATGAATAAGACAGAATGGCAGGATAAAAACTGTACAATGGCAACAATGGAACCAGATTCTCATCCACTCAGTTATAGTACAATAACAGCGTTGAGTGAATTCTTAAAAAAATCTTTTCTTTTTTTGGTTCTGGCCTTCCATCCACACAGAATAGATAGCTAAATGTTTTGTTCTGATTTGTATTGATGTTATTAGCATACTTCACACATTTCTATTTAAATATGTTGCTATAACTGATTATAATGACTGAGCCTGATTTTTTGGGTGCTCAGTGAGTGAGGCACATTGGTAGAGTGACAATACTTAAGATGTGTAGAATTGTTATTTTAGAGCGACCTTATTAAAATTAAGATGATACCATGAATGCAGTTGTATGAAAAAAAAAACAACCTGTAAAGCATTGAGCTCTGACACCGTCTTTCTCCACTCCTCCTCTGTCATTTCTTCTTCTCCTCCATCTTGCTCCTTCACCTGATGTCCACCTGAAACCCAATGTAAAGGGAACCTGTCCAGGCTGCAGTGTGTTTGGACACAACCATAAAGAAGCGTTCTTATTGGCTCTCACCGTGGCACGTCAGAGCAGTGCACACCCAGCTCCCGCAAGCGCACACACACTTGTTGCATTCTCTGTGGGTTTCAGCTCCATCCTCAAACACTTCATCCTCCAAAGCGCATTCTGAACAGAGTACAAACAAGAGCAACAACACATCACTCACTATTTCCACTGTAGCTGCAATATGTTTGCTTAAAATGTTCACTTGTGCCATACTTCTCTCCTGCGGGTGGTAGGTGGGGGTCAGGCAGTTGATGAACTCAGGTAAGCTCAGTTTCCAATCTAAATTTTCGTCTGACATTTCAATTAAAGCATCGACACAAAGAGACCTGGGGAGAGACAACAGATTTTCAGGAAACTGCAAAAGCTGTGGACAAAACACAGCATCAGCAAAAGAGGACCTGAGTAGCCGTGTCGTCCCATCAGTGCTCTGACTGAGACTCAGGAAGTGAAGGAACTCTTTGGAATCCAGCTGGGAATCCCCGTTATCATAGGCCTGCAATGAAGAAAATACTATTATAATAAACAGGGACAAGTACTATAAGATTTTAAGGACTTTCAGAAGTTCTGACAATGTGTCACCTGAAAATACATTTCCAGGACTTCACTGGATGATGACTGTGATGATGAAGATGATGAGGCGTTTGAGGCCAAATGATTCTGTTCCATCTTTGAGTAGATCCACCGGATCGCCTGCTCTCTCAGCCGATCCCGCTCAGACAGAAAACACACAACTACAAGCCACACAAGCAGACAGATCCACTTGCAGATTAAGATGTAAGACAATAATTTACAACGTAAAGAGTTAAAATGTTGATGTTTAATCTTTTACAAAAGCCTCACTTACTTGGACTCACATCTGTCTTTGTCAGCTTAACTGCAAGTTAAAAGAAAGAAACAAAAACGCCTCATAAGATCACAGTTTCTATCATGTCCAGGGTGATGACAGCCTGTTAGAAGAATGTGAACTCACCCACACACACTCCTCTGTGAGCCATGTGTATTTTGGTTTGGGTAATGCAAGCGTCTCTGTGCAGCTCACAGTGATTGCGGTAGGATTTGTTGTTGCTGCCACACACCCAGCGCTCAGTCGTCACAAAGCTGCAGACAGCAAGAATAAAGACAACGGAAAAATAAAGAATGGAAGCATTTTACAAAAGCAATTTAAAGCTGCAGTACATCAGTTTTATTTTAAAAAAGATTTTTTTTGCATATTTGTAACCTCCACTATGTGGAAGATCATAGTGCTATTAATCACACTCAGGTACGAGCTGCTCAATGTGCTAGTGGTGGAGAAACAGGTCTCACATTACAGGAAAACAGTCTATCTGTCAGCAGCCTGATCACTTCATCGAAGGAGAAAGTCAAGAGAACTTTAAAGTGTTTCAATTATTAGTTAGGATTTTTTTGTTCTTATTTTAATTTCACATGACATTTAGAGGTGAGAGTTAAGAAAATTTGGCCAGAAAAAAGTTAGAAAACAGTTCTCACCCTCGCTTGTCAGATTTCTGCAGGGTTTTCTATAGGGATAAGGTTCTGTAAACAATGTTTCAGATTCACTGCAGGATGCAAGATTTATTCTACCTGAGTAAAATCAGAAAACAATAAGAAGAAAAGCTAATAAATCTGTACCTGTAAACAGCGACACTCCGCTCGTCCTCTGTCGGTCGACACACACTCCCTGCCTGCACCACACAGCATCCCGCCGCACACAGGCTGATCCTAAAATACACACACAGGCAAAGTGTGTGTTTAAACCTGTGTGGGGGGTCAATACTCTCTTTCGTCCTCCAGATGGTGACCTTTAACCTCAAGCATGAATGGCAAGGCCCAGCAGAAACAGCTGCATAGCGGAACAGAGCGTTTTTTCTTTTTTTAATTTTAATTGAAACTTTCTCTTTGTGTAAAATTCGATAGAAATCAGATTAGTGTAGAAAATATTACAAATATATAGTTTGGTGGCTCTATGCTGTTAAAATTATTACTAAGAAATTTTTATAACATACATGATAAAGTTAAAATGACTGCAGTAATGTGTTTTTGCTGATCAAGAGAAGGAAAATGTCTAGAATCAACCTGAAATTTGAATTTCAGCAAAAACAGATAAACCCACATCAGCAAATGGAAATGTGACTGAAACAAGAGAATTGTTACATATTTCAGAGGAAAGGACTCTGAAAATCCTCCAAAAAGGTGCAAAAGATGTCTGTGAGCAAACCATAAGAAGTCCTGAGGAGGTCTGGGGTTTAAGTCCAGAAAGCCAATCTAGATGCTTTCTGGACTTGAGTGTTTGGTCTGCAGCTAACAGAGCATCATAATACTCATAATGTCATAAAGATGTTAATGATCACAATGTTGTTTTAAATGTAGCCATGGGGTAGTTAACTCACGGACACAGCGCCCCCACCCTGCGCTGAAGACCTGCTGTCACTAGTCTGCAGGTTCAGCTGGAATTATATCTCTCTTTGTCCATCGCCTCAAAAATATCCATTATCCTCACAGTGCATTGCTATATGTGTGTGTGTGTGTGTGTGTGTGTGTGTGTGTGTGTGTGTGTGTGTGTGTGTGTGTGTGTGTGTGTGTGTTTATAAATGTCGTTGTTTTGAACAAAATGATTAATATTTAGTACGAGAACTAAAGATTTAGCTCATGGTTAAATATTTCGCTTGTGAAATAAATACAGTATTTATGAATACTTTTTTGTAAACTTAATATTTATATTGATAATTAAATATTTAATTTGAAACTGTGACATTTTATGAATGTCATTTGACAGGTTAAATTACAAAAATGATCTCAGTTGATTTTGGTGGAGGAGAAATCCTGATCTCAGAGAAATGCAGCACAAAGAGGATTCTTGTGATCACTAAAACACCATAGCAATCATTAAAATATGTTTTTAAATGTCTGAATTCTGTTAATATTTGATGAAACTGTAACTGTAACTTCTCACTTTGAAGCAAAGAATGTGTATGGAAAGCTTCATCAAGTCCACTGGAGGCACGGTGAAGGCTCTGTGAGTCTGTGGATCTGTTTCTGTAAATCTTGTTCGACTGCATCGTGTCATGACACCTACAAATTACCAAATCAACCCTGATGCATAAAAAACGCCTCTTACTCAGTTGTGTTGAAAGCACTGTGAGGATAGAGTTCACATTGACCATAATTACAGCTGCACAGCCAGATTACTGCAACCATGTTCAAGTCCAGACTTGAGATAACAATGAAAACGCAGCTGGTGTCAGTAAAAACTTAACGGATCAACTAGCATGACTTCAGAGAAATTCTGACTTCTTGCAATAAACTCACTCAAGCTTTGAAAAATGTACAGTATTTCAGCAGCGGTCATTATGATCACGAATAAATTCTTCCAGCGTCTACAGTCAAAACAGTTGAAATGTTCATGGTCAGTGTTTACCTTTGTGAGAGGAGAAGAGGATGAAGGAGAAATGAGGAGTAACAGCAGCAGCAGCAGCGCAGAGATCATCATCTGGAAGACATCAAACGTCCAAAATGCTTCGAAAATCATAAACAAGAAGGAAATGACCAGCATCATTGCCAACTCAGCTATTGTTAAACAGTTTCAGTGAATGTTAATAAATGGAACAATAAAAACTATGAAGAACAAACCTTAAGTTGACTGTCAACACATGCAAACAGATAAATGTTATCTGTGTGTGAAGGAGTTCTGTCAGATCTGTGAAGCTGCTGGTTCTGCAGAGGAACATCTGAGTAAGAGAAAATAAAGGAAAAAAGAAAAGAAAAGGGAGGAGGGATTCAGAAACAGAAAGAGGAGCAGCTGTCCTGGTGCCCCTCCCCAACACCTGCTGTCTCCTCCTGACTGAATGTTAAAGCAGCTGACATGAGCCGACTGCTTTGAACTCACACCAAGACTCACTGATGCACAAACTGCTTCAAACCTACATTTTCAGAGGATTAACTAAATATAATGTCAGAAAGTTTGCTCATCTTTATTTGACCTCCATTGTCCATTACAAGTTTTGTTTTCATCGTTAAAGGGGCAGTATTATGTAAAATCAACATTTTTGAGCTTTACATCATATTATAAAGTTACTCCCTCATCAAAAATATATTTGCAGTGCTGCTTTGATTCTTTCATGCATGTTTGAGAAATCCTTTAATGTCCATGGCAACCATTCAGCTTTGAGAAACATGGAAACTGCAGCTCCACTTCCACCTCACAGAGCAGCCCTCCTCTGACTTCCCCTTTTCAGCTCCTTCAGACTAGCCAACAGTAATTAGCAAATACTTGGTGGAGCATCTACTGAGCTCACGATAGCAGCTACTTCTCAGTGCAGTGCTGGTAAAAACTCCGCCTTCATGACTTCCTGAAGGCGGAGTTTCAGAAAGAGCAGGAGTTTCTTAAAGAGACAGAGGCCCAATTTAAAGGCGATGAATTACAAAGTCGAATGTCTTTTAAGACATATTTGATACAGACAACATTTTATAGTAACTGAAGGTAACATAGTATGCTGTAAAATCCTGTCCCTTTAAAACTAATCATGTTTTTTCTGCGCTTGGTTCTACTGCCAACCTGCAAAACTTTAAAAAGAATCTAAATTGAATCATTTTAACTTCAACTGTTGCTGCTAGAAAACTAGTAACTGTGAATGCAAGTAATTGCCTGTTTATATTGGACTATTAGAAATAGGTGTAAACATCAATTTATTCCTAGTAATGTCTCCCTTCTTGACTTAGTGCAATTCCAACCCTCAGGCCCTCCTGCTCTGCATGTTTTAGATGTGCCTCTATTCCAGGGCAGCTGATTCAAACAATTGCATGACCTCTTCTGCAGCCATCAAGTACTGCAGAATCACCCACCGATTCAATTCTAGTGTGTGGCAGAAGTGAAACACCTAAAACATGCAGTGGAGCGGGACGGGGTGGGGCGTGAGGACTGGAATTGAGAAACACTGATTTTGGGGGAGGAGCTGTTAGTCTTGTAGTTGATGGAAACACTTAGTATTTTTAAGCTCTGAGTTCAAATTGTGTTGTTATTTCTTAAAGTGAGGGATTTCAAATGTTAAGTATTATATATTTATTGGCTTATTAACTGTTCAGCATTTAGTCCTTCCTGCACCTGACATAGTTTTAATGGACAGTTTTTTGTTTCGTTTTGTCTTGTTTTTTTCTATTGTAATCTGGAGCTCTGCACTAATTAAATATTAATTATTGGTGTTTCTATTGTACCTTCTTGTAAAAAGAATTGTCCATTAGGGACCTGAATAAAATCGGAATTAATGTAGTACCATGATATGAACAGCAGGGGGCCAAACCACATTATTTAAAATGACTAAGTTGGGTTGAAACTTAGTCATTACAGAGAGCACTGTTAATTTCAGTAAATATAAACTTAATTTTAACATTATTAAGAGTTAATTCAGCATCTTTTCCATTTAGATTAAAGTGACAACATTGATTTACTGTCTGTGATTTCATCTATTTATGTAATTTTACAATTTCAGACATGTGACACGAGGCCCCATAGTGTGAAGGACTTAGAATAAAGAAAGACTTGAATAGCATATAATGTTCATCAGACAACAAGGCACAAAGAGAATATCAGCATCACATCTCCAGCTGCCTCATCACATAAACAGAAACAATAACACCACAGACTACAAGAAGAGCATTGATGATTGATTAGTGAATATTCTGAGGGGATAAGCTAGCACTCAGAAGTTTTTTTTGTCATCTAAAATATTCTTTTGTAGCTTTTCTTTCATCAGGATTCATCCAGTTTTCTACCAACTTTTAACTAAGATTTTGTGACTTTTTATCTCATTGGCTCACAAGAAGACATTTTCTGCTAATTTTCATTGGCAGATCAAACAACCAAGCATCGACTGTTCAGACCACCGTTTTTAAATGCGTTCCTCATCCTGGAAGCATCCCAGTATCAGAAATTTGACTGCCAGCCGTGTGTCCGAAGAAGGACTGAGCCTCTGATAGACCTACCTTCACACCTCCATCCAGTTTACTGCGACACCAATGGAGCCCTTCCTAAAATTAGTCCAAAGAGTTCAGGACAAATGTGTGCACTTTTTGCCTATGTGTGTGTGTGTGTTCTCTTTTGAGGAAAGGAATGCTATCGCTCTTAGTGCAACAGATAACAGAGGTGTGATGCAGGCAGGAGGACAGTGAAATCTTTCACCAAGACATCACTGCCCACTCAGAGGAGCTGATGAAGAGGTGATGACAAGAAAGTCTGCTCAAATCCTGCTGTTCATCACTGAGTAAAGTTCAGCTTTGCGATATTTTCCATTAACATATCATTAAGCATCAATAAATTTCACATTCAATATTTTCTTTAAATTGTCAGTCCAAAACAAAGCACACTAATATTTCTCAGACTGTTTTCAGGTCTGAAAGAACTCCTGGAAAAGCACAATCTTACTTTCTGTTCAGATTTGCATTATTTTTCACCAAGATCTTAAAGACGAGTTGCAACTTGACATTATGTGCATCAGACCCCGCACCCCTGCAAAGGGGTTTGAGTTATTCTTCAATGGTTTTTCCGTGTTATTTTTCCCTTTGTTGTGGCACACTGTACTAAATTAAAAATCATTCCGTTTCATTTTATTAACAGAATTGTTCTACCGCTGTGGATGGTAAGCAAAAGAATCATCTTTTAGCCATACAGCATTCCTGTATGGCTAAAAGCATGCGCAAAATTTACACATATCAACAATAACATGCAACATGTCTGCAGGGATCTTCTTGGGTTCGAGTCTGGGCTTTGTGGAGGCCAACCCATGTATGCAAACACTTTTTGATGAACCCTAACGTTGTCACCTTGACATCAGAGGAGAATACCAGTGTACTCAAAGAGAATAACTGAACCAATTTAATTGAATCGCTTCAATTGATAAGTAATTCAATTAAATTTATCAAATTAATTTATCATGTTGTGTTAACTTTACACATTTAAGTCATTCTTACTCAAATGATTTAGTTAACCTTAAATACTGAAGTAAACTAGTAAAGGATCTTTTATTAATTTTTGTTTCTTTGGCTCAGGTTGGCTTTATTTGAGAGTAATTAAGAGTAGTTAATAGTAGTATGTAATAAAAGATCATGAGGCCAGGAATCGAACTTGAGACGGCCGTGTCGAGGGCTGAGGTCTCCCTGCGTAGGTCTGTTGGGCTCCTGCACCACAGCCTGTTTGGTTCTGTTCCTGGCGAAGCTTTTGTCATTACATCAGATGTTGGACATTGAATTTAATTGTTTCAAGCAAAGTCAAAGTAAAATAATCCTTTAGATTAAAAATGTGTAACTTTTAAGTTAACTCAACACAAAACAGTAAGTCGTCATCATTAAACCAGAAGAATTAAGTGCGATTAACATAAATAAGTCCATAACATGAACAACAGCCCAAATACATTTTTAGAGTTTCCATCCATTCATGGAATAACCTGGTCACTCTGTACATTCACACGCTGCACTAACCTCATTCTTTCTGCTTGTCATTATTGATGTCAATGAAACAGATGTTTTTTTTCCTCCATCCTGGTTTGTTTATTGTCTGCTTTAACAAACAGGTCATATGAGGCAAAAGCCAATGTGTAAAAGTTAAAAGAGACTATTTGAGAAATTAGTAATGTTTTATCGCATTTGTGTGACTTTTCAATATGTCTTTGATTAAATTTTATGGAATATCAATAAATTTAAAATTCAACTACAAAGTGGAACTTAATAGCTGCCCAATAGCCTGAGGTTGTGTTAACTCAGCAGTCAACTCGCCTTGATATCGTCTGTCATGACACGATCAAGAAACTTTAGCACAGAGCCACCTTCTCAAAATCAAAACTAAGTTTAGATTGTATTATATCTGGTGTAAAATCAAATGTTTGTGGTGGGATAACGTTGCTCCTCTCTGATGTTGTCACATGGTGCCACCGCAACTTCAAAAGTGCAAGATAAAACCCACCAGTAATGGCCTGTGGGAAGTGATGGTGTATTTGAATCTATCACAAGTTCTGTTGTCAAAAAAAAAAAAAAAAAAAGTCGTAACCAAAACAAATTTTCTTTGCATGCATCATTAGAGCCTTAAGCAAAATTGTGGGAGAAAATTCTCTCCTTCCACCATTCTGGAGTCATGAACTCATATCACATGTTGAATCTGTACACATTACGTCTTGGACAAAACTACTCCTTAAATCATTGATCTTTAGATACCATGTCTCAACTCCAGGCTCACACAAAACACCTAAAAATAAATTTTTTGCTTGAAAGAGTTGGAAACAGTTTGAGTTGAATCTACAAATATGGAGACGAAAGCAAGGAAAACTAAACCTCTTTTATTGGAGCCATGTCCTGTGAAAGTATTGCTTTTGTTTCTGCTAATAATGTGGATTGCTGCAATCAACAGTCAGGGAATTAGATCATTTTCACACCTGTTATAAACTGATTGCATCTCTGACAGTGCTGTCTACAATATATATTCTATTTTCATGTATCATCTAGTGGTAGTAAAAGCAGCAGCAACAACAAAAAAACTATTATGTCCTGGACTTAAGATGAAATACTGGGAACAAGGGTGTAAGAAAATGGATAGATGGATGGATGGATGGATGATGGATGGATGGATGGATGGATGGATGGATGATGGATGGATGGATGGATGGATGGATGGATGGATGGATGGATGGATGGATGGATGGATGGATGGATGGATGGATGGATGGATGGATGGATGGATGGATGGATGGATGGATGGATGGATGGATGGATGGATCCACCTTAACCCACAGAAGGAAGGAATCCTTGTGATCTGGATCATATAGTTTGTAAGCAACTAAAAGACTTGCTCCTTAAATTCAGCTGAACTTGGATGGTTAATGAGAATTCTGTCAGTAGCTGTTATTTAAGGCAGAAAAGGGCAACCGGAGACATATAGAGAACACAAGAAGGAATGCAGGACGGAGACCTTCAGCTATTGTGTCCTCATACAATGCACGACTTCCTTCAGATGCCAGAAGCCGCAAACAAAGATACATTAATTTTGAATAGCAGGCAGCGAGGCACCAGGCCCACTTCCTCTAGAGATGTGGATAAGAAAGAGAAGCAGCAAGGAAAGGAGGAGGGGGGAGAGGCGTGTATAAATCACAACCTCCCTCACATTTAGTTTCACTCCAGATCTCTGGATCCAAACAGCAGCTGGTTGGACTCTGTTTGCTCAACTCTCCTAGTTCATCCGTCTTTGCGTTGGTCTCCATAAGTTGTTTTTCTGAGATTGAAGTTGCCGGCCTGGGCTGAGGCAAACTGCAGACAACAGAAAGGCACTGTGGCTTGTGTCAGATACAAACTGTGTTCAGCAAATCTCTTCGGATCACCTGTGAAGTAGGGCATCAAGTGCCTTGTTCAAGGGCACTTCAGCAACACCGACCACAGAGGAAAAAGGCGTCCATCGCTTTACCGTCATTAAACCTTTTGTGAGTTTGCATCAAACTACCAACGTCTACATTTAAAATCAGGTAAAATGTCTTCACAGCTCTTAAGCACCCTGTAGTCCAGAACTTTCTGAATTTGAAAACAAAAACATCCTCAACCCTCTTATTGAGGGTTGAGGATGGAATACAGACAATCCTAAATTTTCCTGCCATTTTTATTGTTAACATCATCACAATCAAGTGATAATGTTACAATCAAGTGACTATGTTAACTTCAGTTGTTGTAAAAATTTTATAATATGACTTTAAAAAACTGATTCAAAATTTAACGTCTTGAAATTGGGCTTTTTTTTTTTTTAAAGAAAGTAGTTTAGTTAAAAAGCTAATTTATTTCAGCAATGCAATTCTGAAAGAGAAACACGCTATGTAGCTTATTTACTGAAGTTTTCAAAGCTTTTTCTCTTAATTATGATGTTTTTCAGCCAAAATAAAAACATGACATTAAGAGTAGAATATTACATTAGACCAATAAAAAAAAGCTTAATATTTGTGTGGTTAATAGAAAATAAGTTAAAAACATTCTTGGAAATGTTTACTTATTTTAACTCAAAAAATTTATTTAATTAGAAAAAAAAAGCTTCATTTGAACACATTTTAATTTATTGAATGATAATTGATTTATTCTATATGTTATTGAAAATTCCATTAATTGTCAGTGTGAAGTGATTTCAAGTCTTGATCATTTTTTAACAGACAGAGGAGGAATCAGAGGAGGAGTGTGTGTGCGTGTGTGTGTGTGTGTGTGTGTGTGTGTGTGTGTGTGTGTGTGTGTGTGTGTGTGTGTGGTGTGTGTGTGTGGTGTGTGTGGGTGTGTGGGGGTGTGGGTGTGCGTGTGTGCGTGTGTGTGTGTGTGGGGGGGGGGGGTGTGGGGGGGGTGCGTGTGTGTGTGTGTGTGTGTGTGTGTGTGTGTGTGTGCGTGTGTGTCTGTGCGTGTGTGTTTGTGTGTGGGGGGGGGTGTGTGCGTGTACGCGCATGCGACAGGATGCAGGACAATACGCTGGTAATGAACACACACATGTATTGACACACAAAGGTCAAGCGAAAGTCTATACCAGGAAGTAATATTGTTATTAATGATGCTGGGAGCACTTGTGAAAGACATGAACACACACACGCACTCAAACACACTATCTGTCTAAAGCTCTTCTGGGTTTAGAAAAACAGGAAAGGAAGGGCATTAAAGTGGTTAAAAATGGAGTTCTGATTCATCTTTGGTTCCTTCCAGACATCATTTAAACAGTTTCTGCAGTAAATTCAAAGTTAAATGTTATCTTCTATTCTCCCCTGCCCCCTTTCAGGAGTTAGAACCTTTTTTCCAATTAAATCACGCCAACTAAATTGTAAATTGTAATAAAAAAGTTAATAAAAGTAATAGATGAAAAGAGTCCATTCAGAAAGAGATACAGAAAGCAAAGTCAGATCATGTCATTGAGTTCAACTGAGGTGCTTCGTAAAATGCTAATTACATTTCAGAGAAATCGGCATGTCTGCTGAGAAATTTTGAGAAGTTCTTTCTTTTATGGAATGAAATCCAGCCGGAGGAGATGGAAAGATTCTTTACTCAGCTGTGTTGCAACTGGCTCCTTAAAACCTGGGAAAACAGGGTTTGTGAAGTTTTCCATTTTTGTGTATTCATCTCTGTTTCTCTAAATAAACTACTTTTCTAAATAGATGAATACGATGCTTTACGGATACATATAGCCAGCTAACTAGTTAAATAAATAAATACATAAAAGCAAATGGAAACTTGAACATAAGATGACCAAAAATGTTATTTACTCTGAATGACGTTCTTTTCCAAGATGAATAATAGACATTTTTATGACCAAGAATTCACCAAAACAGCTACCTGAGATCTCTTTAAGATCTAAAATGTTTTCAAGCGGAACCTGGCAAGATAGGAGTAACATTTACAAGCATCAACATTTACATTCAACCAGAGAAACAGATGCAATTAGCTTTAAAAGCATCAAAGCATAAAATAATAAAACGACATAACTATCTAAATAACTATCTAAAGTGATGACAGTTTTAACTCTGTTTTGTAACAGTGTCTCAGAATCACTTTCTGCCAATTTAGATTTGCTGAAAGTCATTCCAATACGTAAAGAATATTTTAGAAATACATTCGTATGACGCTTAAAAATGTGAATAGTTCATATATTTAGCTTATACTTATATATAAGCTAATATACTTATATATATAAATAGTTTACATAAGCGACTTGTATTCATTCGTTTCATCCAGTTCAACTTCATGGGTTTTATAAAGGGTTTAATAATCGTTTCTACAGGATCCAAATTGTAAACTCCAAAGTTTGCTAAAAAAGAGAAGAAATACATGGAGGTCCTTTTAACTTAAAGAACACAAGAGGGCAATGATACAGTGAAGGCTTTCTGTGTGTGTGTGTGAGTGCGTGTGTGTGTGTGTGTCCAGTTTTCCGTCCCCAGAGGCAGACAGAGAGGGAGTGTGGGAACTGGAATGAGTCTAAACTAAAACTGGGCACAGACATTTTTATAAATGGGGTCAGGGCCAGAGCGGAGATGGAGTCAATAGGGTTAAGATAATAGAAGAACACACACACATATACTCTCACACACAACACAACATGAGGGCAATCTATACTTTTTAATAAAAGTATAGATTGCCTTCTTCACTGTTTAATTTTAGAATTACTTATAAAGGTTGCAGGAGACAGTAAGATCCTCTAAATGACCTTTTATGCATTACGTTTGTTGCTCTCTGTATATATTATCATATCTGACTATAAAGGAAAATCTGCAACATAATCAAAATCGCACCCTTTTCTGAAGGCATGAAAGCCAAGACAGTAGTATGGGGTTCCTTGACGCACCATGTTTCCCCCTGAACATTTTAAAACTGCTGTTTGTTCTCTCTTACTTTCGATCGTCTTGCATCTGCAGGTCAGTGGCTCAGTGGTCATCAGGCGGGTGAATTAAAAGCTCCAAGCGCAGTTTGAGTCAGTCATGGCAGACTGGAGCCTTTTGGGAAACTTCCTGGAGGAAGTACAGGAACACTCCACCTCTGTTGGCAAGGTATGACCCGTCCAAGCACAAAAAGACACGCTGCGTATGTCCACATGACGCAGGACAACACTCTGACTACTGATAAACATTTATACCCTCAGAATAGAACATGTTTCTCCAGACTGACCTGTTTATGTCCTGGTCTGAAGTTTATGTCTGGGCAGATATAAGATGATGTTAATGCTGTTCAGTTTGCTTTACTGTGCAAAAATATGGAAATCATTCATTCTGGAAGGGAAACACATGAGCTTATATTATCCAACATCTGTGTTGCATAACAGGACAGTGATGCACAATACTGTGTTTTCATTGAGTTAAGCTCAATAAAAACTATTCATGAAAACTCTGAGAAAAGTGAAGATTTGACAAATGTCAGTGTTTGTGTTTGTGCAGGAAAAACAAAATTTTAGGGTTCAGCACATTTTAGTCTGTGACTTAATGTGCTGTGAATAAAGTCTGTGAATAAAGTGCTAATAAATCCACATACTTGCCTTGGTGCAATTCAAACACAATTGAAACCTCCAGGAGCCCAGTTTAATTCCAAGCAGGAAGTTCTGGTGGTTTTACAGCAGGGGTGCTCAAGTCCAGTCCTCGAGAGGAACCATCCTGCAACTATCAGATGCATCTCTGCTCCAACATACCTGAATGAAATGAATGACTCGTTACCAGGCCTGTTCAGAGCTGATCCCGGTCTGCTGGAGTAAGGCTTCATCTAAAAGTTGCAGGATGGTAACTCTTGAGGTCTGGACTTGAGCACCCCTGTTTCACTTGCATAGGTTTTAACTTTGTGCTGCACTTCCCTCTAGGGGTTTGGCATAATCCCAAAACGGATTAAAACAGGTGTCGGCTCTCAACAAAGCACCAATGCTTTCAGGTGCATTCAGGTCCTGAAGCTGTGCTAGAATGTGAGTTCTTTCAGTGGAAACACACTGTTGTATGAACAGAAAAACAAATATATGCACTGGAATATTTGTCTTTCTCTTGTTTTTTCCCTTCGGGCACAGGTGGCAACATTACACTCTTCAAAGTAAAATAACTTTATTGGTTGCATGTGAATACGGCCAGGAGTTTTATTCTAAACTGAAGAGGAAACAAAACTTGCAGCGGTGATGTTGTTGTTCTGCTCTTGAGAAAATTAGAAAACTCATAATTCTGAGTCCAAGATGATCAAGAATTTGACTAATGCTGAAGTACCACATCAGTAGCTTACAACACTTCACATAACTACCGACAAGGATAGTAATTAACATTTCTACATGTTGTATTTGCCATGTTGGTTTTGCTTCCAAGCGTTTTCATATGGATTCTGCTTGTTGATTGTCGTTCCTCAGGTGTGGCTGACCATCCTGTTTATCTTCCGTATCCTGGTGCTCGGTACGGCAGCCGAGTCATCATGGGGCGATGAGCAGGAAGACTTCAACTGTGACTCGGTGCAGCCGGGCTGCGAGAACGTCTGTTATGACCGAGCATTTCCTATAGCACACATACGATACTGGGTAATAACCTGAACACACTGAATCAAAATTTGTCTTCACATCAATTAATATTAGGACTCTTACACATCCTGACCCAGAAACTCAGAAACTGATTTGAAATCTAAGACAAATTATCTGTAATTATCTGTTCAAACGGTCTGAACTCTCGGCTATTGAGAAATGGAGGTGATTTTACTCAGTCGATGAAGTTTGCCTGTGACGTGAAATGTGCCAATTTGACTTTATGAAGCTTACAGGAAGTTGCCTGTTCCATAGACAACCATCCTGCACTGCAAAGAGAGAAGAGCTGAGTCGAATGAAAAAGCTTTTCATGTTGGTGGCCAACATGGACTGACTGCTTCGTTCATTTCCTCAGCTCCCACTGCTGAAACTAAAGGCAGACATCACCATTCACAACTCTTTCTGTTGGCTGACCCGGTTAAAATACTTATAGATTTTGAGAACATGAGAAATCCCAGACTGTGCTGTAAATCAGATTTGAATCATGCAGGACTGCATAAGAAGGTAATGGCCAAGCTAGTGTGATGCCATAAATTCACAGTGTGTTAAAAAGCATGAACTTGAAAGGTGTTTCCACCTTTTGTGATGTTACAAATGCAAATATGTGTATGTGTGCACAACAAATGCACAACTGTGCAGAAATTCTCCCGTTGTGCTTTGGCACTCATGGCTGTTGTCTTTTCAGGTGCTGCAAATTGTATTTGTGTCGACTCCGAGTCTAATCTATATGGGCCACGCCATGCACACGGTTCGCAGGGAGGAGAAGAGGAGGAGCAGGGAGGAGGAAGAGGATGCGGGTGGAGGAGGGAAAGAGGAAGACCAAGGAGGAGGTGGAGAAGGAGGAGGAGGAAGAAACAAGCAGGGAAGGAGTGCTGAGAAGGATGAAGGAAAGGAAAAAGATGAAGGTTCGTCTGCAGGTCGAGTTCGGCTGAGAGGGGCACTGCTGAAGACATACATAATGAGTATTCTGATCCGTACCATCCTGGAGGTAAAGCTTTACTGATTATACTTTTAGCCTGGTAGACATCTTAAATCACCTCACACAACTTTATACATCCTCAAAACCTTTTAAAGACATCTTTGCTTTCTGAAAGCTTTTCTTTAGACTTTGGCTGCTTTTTAAAATATGCATCAATTCTATCTACTACTTGATCATGACTGCATGTTAAAAATCTTGAGCAAAAAAGCATGTTTGATAAGCACTAGAAAATGAATGCCCATTGACTGAGCTCTTCTCAAACTGGAATCAAAGCTTGATTGTTTTTGTTCTATCTAGGTGGTGTTTTTGTGCCTGCAGTACTTTCTATATGGCATCTTCCTCCATTCTCTGTATGTTTGCAAGGTAAAAACAGAAATGATCAAAATCATCTCATAAAGCCATATCCTCAAATTCTAACTTGAGTGTATTTTCTTGTCCTCGAGGCGTTGCCGTGTCCACATCCAGTCAACTGTTATGTCTCCAGACCCACTGAGAAGAATGTCTTCATTGTGTTCATGTTGGCTGTTTCGGTCGTCTCCCTGGTGCTCAGCGTGATCGAGCTGCATCACCTGGCATGGAAACACTGCTGCAGGTAGAGGAGTGGATATCTCAGGAAAATAATCCTTTTGTTGGTCTGCATCTCGAAGCAACACCCTAATTATTTATTCTCAATAGGACTGTAGAACTGGTGTTATGTGCTCCATCTTCCTGGTTTTAGTCAGAACTCCAGCAGCAGAGTTCTGGATCAGCTGCAGCTGGAGGATTTTATTTTTATGCAGACCTGTGAAGACACTGTTGCAGTAATCAATGTGACTCTAGAGAAACGCATGGATGAGTTTCTCTAGACCTCGCTGAGACATTAGTCCTTTAATCCTTAAGATGTTCTTTCGGTGACAGAAGGCTAACTTTGTAACTGTCTCTGTGTGGCTCTGAAGGTTCAGGTCTGAATCAATCACTAAATCCAGATTTTGAGCCTGATTGCTGGTTTCAGCTGTATCAGGTGGAACTGTGCATTGACTTCAGATCATTCCTCTGTAGGTCCAAAGATAATAACTTCAGTTTTGTTTCTATTCAGCTGGAGAAGGTTTCAGCACATCCACATCGGATAAATCCAGGCATGGAGTATACTGGCTGCTTCTAGCTGTAAAAACATAGTTTCAGAATCAGTTCGCAAAAAACAAAATTTCTGCTTTTAACTCAGAACAGCTATTTTGAAGACTATTCAAGGCCATGTAGCACCCCAAGATAGTTTAGGTTAAATCATAGTCTTATATTTTATTGGTTTGTGTTTATTATCAACAGGAAATATAAGCAGGAAGGAGTTTCCATTTGAAACTAACTCCTTTAAAATTTCTATTACAGGAAGTTCTTCTCCTCAAAGAGTGTCACGTCTGCTAACACCTCCATGGGCCGACAGATTTCCATGTCTCCACCTCGACCATCAACCCCACCTCCTGATTTCAATCAGTGTGTGACTGGCTCCTCGCACTTCCTCCCGCTCCCCTTCCCTCACAACGGACTGGCCTCTCAGCAAAACTCAGAGAACATGGTGACGGAGAACAAGAGGACCGCTGCGGTCAAGGAGGCAAACTTTCTCCACATGAATTACTATTCAACCAAATGGGAGAACTGTGGAGACGGCCAGATTCAAGATGGAGTGTACCTGAGTTCTGACAGTAACAGCTACAGTCCTGAGAGCAAAGACATGATGTGCCTCCAGATCCAGAGCAACGGCACAGATGGGCTGCTGCTGAAGGACAAGAGAAGATTCAGCAAAACAAGCGCAACAAGCAGCCGAATAAGAGCGGGCGATCTCTCAGTTTAGAAATCTAACCGCAGATAGACTACAGCTACAACTCTAGCTTTCAACAGGGTTCATGACTCTTGACTTTTTTCACATTGGCTGTGATTCCATTGACTTCACAATTGGGGATGTTGGATTAGGAAAATAAATGCTTACTGGAAACACGACAATTTCAAAAAACTTTAGTTGTTTTATAAAACGTCTCTGCTCTAGGATGACATGTTTTTTTTGTTGCATCACAATGTATCTCTTTTGCTAAAGTATAATGAGATATATTCATGTTTCAAACATGGCCCTAGTGTTGGCATTAGCTGTCACAGAAGACATTTGCGTTTTATTCAAATTTTGGGTCAACAAGCACCTGATAGTTGGGAACAACTCGGTATGCGGCATTTTGAGGAAATTGTAGCCATGGATTCAACACTTTGGAATGACACAACTTTGCGATGCTGTAGAGCCATGCTGGTGGAGCCAGTTACTCAGTGTCTGTAAAAAGTCAAGCCTTCATTCTCCTACCACTTGCTGTTATCTTCTTTGTCATTTTAGCCAGTGGTAACATCCAGCTGTTGATCACACGAGTTGTGTGATATGACAAAAAAGTGCCCTGTTTCAATGCAATTTCAAAGTACCTCTATTTCAAGGGAGCCATAAAAACACCTCATTCTAGTGCAACACCTTTTATAAAAAGGTATGAGATTTTGAGAAATTGGCGTATTTCTTCCAATGTATTTTTGTACTTTCAATTTGCACTTTTCTATGGTTAATGTAAACATGAGTATTAATAGCCTCTCAAATGATTTCTGTAGTTCTTTTTAGATGAGGTGCTGTGAAGTTATTAGTAGGTCCCTTACCAGTTGCACAAAACATAATATAAGCATGTGACTGTTGGTCATGTAAGCACATTGTTGGTGTGGGGGAAGCTAACAGCTAGCCACACATGTACCATCTGTTACACTTGGTGCTGTTTTCTTTTAGATTTTGAAATAGTAATAATAGTATTGTCATTTGTTATTGCATTTCACCTGTAAATCATCAGTCTGTTCTAGTTATGTCGAGAACGGAGCAAATCATTAGATTTTGTATCAGTTGTACTATAGCATAGTTTGGTTAAAAACAAACAAACAAACAAAACAAATATTGTTGCATCATGTTGTGAATACTTTCAGTTTGAGTCCATTTAAGTTTTAATTTAAAGTCATCTAAAACAGGCGGCGTTTGTTCGATTAGCATTTAGCTTCCACCACACAGCATTTATTTAATTCCAACATGCTCACAGTGTTGTAACATCTTTTGACCATATGTAAGGGAATATTACTGATAACAACCGTTTAATCATTATAGGCTGCACCTGAGCCAGTTGGTTTTGTGACAATGTGAAGGCCTGAAAATGTATATAGAGTCCAGGAGCACCATTTATTTTCCTTGGTGCTGTGGAAGAAGGCAGATGTTAGCTTCTGCAGTAGCGCTAATTTGGTTTCCATTGTGAATATTAAGATATATTTGGCATTTAAAATATTAAGATAGGCAGTTCTAAGCATTTTTATGGGGTTTCTGAAATGAGGATTTTAGTAATTTATGTGTGGTTGAAGTCCTCAACAGCATACGATGAGCAACCATCATACGCTGTACTTACGATGATATTTTTGATGATGTGTCAATATATGTCACAGAATCAGAGATGTTTTTCACTATCGCTTCCTTGTTTTCAGCACATCAGTTAACAACTCCTATATAATTTTTAAACCATCTGTCAAATGTTTTTATTTAACATTTTATTGGAAATATTCCCAAATAAAAATATACTCTCACACTGTTTATCTGATATGAGTGGAATGTTGAGACAAAAATGAATGTAACTTTACCACTTAGGTTCAACTGAAGCCTCTCAGACTTTTCTTGTTCGCTGAAGAAGAAAAAAGAACTTGAGTATCAGACAGTAAGCTGTGATAATGAAATTTGAAGAAGTGTACTCTGGGGTTACAAACAAATCTTCCCAAGCTGGTTCCCATGACCAGCGTCCAGAACGGGAATGTGGCTGATGGGAGAAATTCCATGAAGCTCGTCTTAATTTAGCAAAAGTTTGGGAGCAATAAAAATGTTGCTTCTCTTTTCCTTTGTTTCAGTGTTTTTACTGTTATGGATGAAAAATAATTTTATGTGTATTTCAACTAAAAATAACAATATATAATTTAAAAATATATATTTTACCTCTTTGTAACCAAATGATACTTACAAAATAGCATTTTACAAGAAAGACCTGGCCGAGAGGCAGCAAGGGTTATACAGCCATGACAAGTAATTACACAAATAATTAGTAATAAACAGTCATGATTTCAGGAAGTCATCCCTGTAGCTCTGACTCTGGACTTAAAAGTTTTTGATTAAATCAGTTAAGTTAATTTTGAGTTTTTTGCAAAAAAAAAAAAACCAAATGGACTAGTACTAGTTCCCTTTGCAGGGAACTAGTACATGGTTGGATAAAATAATAAAAATATTTGTAGAGGAATTAAATTAGAAATAATTTTTCTTTATGTTTGTCTTTATATTCAAAGAAAGAAAAGGATGAAATCAACATTCAAGTTGAGTTTCATGGCCAGATTCAATTTACTCCATTTCAGTTGATTTGGTCTTCCTAATGTTGTAGCTCTTGGTAATAAATAAAAACTACTTCATGTAACTTTTTCAACAGCACTCTCAGGTGGCATTTTTATAATGACTGAATGAGTTCAGGGATAACTGTCAACAAACACATATAATTACAAAGTATTTAATGAGAATAATTGGAAAATTATTAGTTTCCAATAATCTTTCTTTTTAGATCATGGACTGATCAGTGTATTTCTATCAACAATTGGCTTCTTTTTACTGCTCTTCCTTAAAGGTCAGGTTTGTAAAGTGCACTGCTAATAGTTCTGTTGACAGATTTTCCCACAGCTGAACTCTGAATGTTCAAAGCTTGGGATAGTGTTTCACAGACTAAACTTATCCTCTTTGTAATGCTGTTTATTCAGTCATGTTCCCAAGCAAACCTCTCAGACAGAATGCTTGAATTTATTCTAAGATTACATTCAATATTATTACCTGTTCAATAGGTGACTTCTGAAGCCAATTGGTTGCAGTTAATTTTGTTTAGAAGCAGCAGAGTAAAGGCTGCGGAGAATAAATTTACTCCATCCTATTAAGAATTTCATTGGTAGAAAATTGACAAGGCTACTAAATGTAAGGTTTGGTTGATTGATGTAAATCCATCCGCCCTGGTCCGTAGAGAGGTCAGGAGGTGCTGGTCTATCTCCAGCTAACGTTCCGGGCAAGAAGGAGGGTCACCCTGGACAAGTGACCAGTCTGTCACAGAGCAACAGAGACATACAGGATAAGGTTGTTTGTCAGAAAATCTGACAACCAGCCATGCACACGCACATGCACACACACACACACGCGCACATACCAAGGGAGAATTTGGAGAGACCAATGAACCTGAACCTGACAGACATGGTTTTGAACTGTGGGAGAAAGCCAGAGCATCCAGAGAGAACAACACATGCGGAAAACATGCAAACTCCATGCAGAAAAACCCCGGGCCGGGAATCAATCCCAGGACTTTCTTGCTGCAAGGCAACAGTGCTACCAACTGCGCCCCAACTGCGCCACTGTGCAGTTGATTGATGTAAATGTAGTATGAAAATCAACTAGTTTTAAGAGCAGCAATTCTTTGGCCAACACCGCCCTCTGGTGGCCTTAATGTTAATAAATCAGACCAGAGTATCTCCCCCAAACACTTGATTTTCTTAGAACAGAGGTGGGTAAAGTAGTCAAACATTTTACTTAAGTAAGAGTAGTACTAACTCAACATTATTTTATTTAAGTAAATGGAAAAAAATACACTCTATAAAATTATTTGAGTAACATTCAAAAAGATATTTGGTAAAAGTGGGTACTTAGCTACTGAGAAACTGATCCTTACATCTAATTTAATATTAAAAATGTCAGAGTTTTGCTAATAGTTATCTCGTGAATAAGTTTGTCTCTCCACTCTAAGCTGGAAGCAGAGTGAGATGGACCATCCTGTTCTTGGAGAAACCGCTTTCAGCTAGTTCAGAAACCCCTCTACTCCTTATCTTTAAGTTTCTGTTTTATGACTGACCCCTGACCCCACTTTCAATAAAACCAGGCTGGAATTGTCCTGTGGTACCACTGAGACTGTCCCCCTTTGCAAAGGCTGAAGTGATAATACTTTCTGTGTGGTTCTTTATATGAACAGGTTAAAATACCCAACAAAAAATGTCATCAGACAAATAAAAACATAATGTTTTGTGAATATTTAGAGATTTCTTTTAGCATTTTGCGGCCTACTTTCAGGGTTAGCTTGCTTAGACAACCAAACTCAGGCAAGTTATTTTGAATGTCCTCCATTTTTAGACTATTTTCTGTTCAGTTGGCTGGTTGCTTTTAGATTATTCTCTTTAAATCCCTCAGCAGACTCATAAGCTGCTACAATATTGTTTTGAAGGCCTCAGAAAGCTCTTTTGATCACAACATGGGATTTAGACTCACTTCAGCAATAGTTGTGCTTCCATTAAGCATAACATCGAGCAAATTAGAATTACAAAAATAAATGTGCTTCACCAAAACACGTCAATCAAAAATAAAAAATAAAAATAAGATAAGATGTTTATCTCATGGATGAAGTGGTTTTTAAGCCATATCAAAATTGGTATTTTTCACATAACTTTTTTTCGAATCACTCCAGTTTGTATACAGCAGCGATGCTCTTATTTGTGGGCTCAACAGAAGTTGTATGATGGCAAAGTGTTGAATCTATGGCTCCTCTCTAAAATCTACAACTACAATGTCCTCAAAATGCTGCAGTGTAGTCGCTCCCAACTATAAGGAGCCTAACACCTGAACAAATTGTTGATGTCTCCTACGATGATTGATATTAGCATTATGGCAATTTGTTTTTGTTTTCTGTTTTTTTTTTTTTTTGTATTGGCAGAATATTATAAGTCTATTGTGAAGCTGAATACAGCAGTGGCATTTCAGGTAAAGTCAAAGTAAAAAGGTCTTATGATAAAAAAAAAATTAGCTTTTTCAAAGCTACAAATTTAATTGTTTGTTTGATTTAATCAGTTTTGGTGAGAGTCAATGACGAGTTGTCCTAGTTATTTTTCAAGTTGCAATGTCTTCTATCTTTTAAGTAATGAAAAGTGAATCTCTTCTGTTTCTATTGCTCCTTCATATTTTAGTTTCTCAGCATTACCAAAATTGATAACCAGTAATCATATGTAAACATTTTTTTTTAATTTCAGGATGGATAAAAAATCACTTTGACACATGAGAAATCACTTGCCGTGTTGGTGTCATCTCTTTCGGCCATGTTCATCTTCTCTCTTTCCCATATTTACACTCTCACCTGTTCGACATCCATATTCTCACAGCATGTTGCAGCTCATGTGTCATCTATATTTATATCATAAACATACCTTGTTTACTGCTGCCTCCAGTCACTACAGTTACATACAAATGAGAAGATTTATTAAAGGAAATTCTTTGAATCTGTATGTCTACGTTTGAGTTTCCAGGCGGTGCTCACATGAAACGTAACCACAGACTCAAGTTTTCTATTGTGACACGTGTCAACATGACTTTATGCCTATAAACTTCTGCTATTGCGCCTCAAAGCAAGTGATTTGCACTTTTGTCCTTCAGCACAAAATGTGTCATGACAAAGCCTTTATTTTGAAACTCGATCAAATTCCCAGCATTCCTGTGACACAGCTGATCCTTCGCTGTAGTCTCTCTGAATGGGTTAACAAGTCAGACAGTTCAGGTTAATGCAAGATAATCTGAGGCAGGTTCAAGACAATTATCTAAACTGTTTAATCCAGACTCATTTAAAAGCCAGGCAATAAATTTAGTTGTTGTTTACAGTAAGTAATTTGCTGTTGCTTGGCCCCAGTTAACCTGTTGTAGTTAATCTGAATGGTGAGTTAGTGTTCTCAATCTTTACCAGCCACTTTTAGTTGCTGTCAGCATGAAATGTTCTAACTTTTCCCTGCTCTTTCTCCCTCTTTTGAAAACAAGAGGGACTGGCTAAAATACTACTGATACTGATTGCATAACTCAAGCAGAATCTGAATCTGAACTCATTTTATTTAACTGCATTGTTTCAACAACAGTTTGGCAGAATATACACTGAGGTGAAAAGGTGCCATAACTAAGTTAGGCCGTCTTAAGAGATTAGTAGGTTCTCAGCTGATTTTACCAAGGTGTCAGACCTTAATGAGCTTTACATGGTTAAAGATTATTTAGAGCTGCTGTGAGGAAAAGCCAGGTGAGTCTAAAACATCTTGCAGCTGGTGCATCCAAAGTGTGGCCCTGGCACCATTTGTGATCCTCTGCCTAATTTTGTGACTGCAACTTCAGAATCTGGCTGATTTAAAAAAAATATTTTACAAACAAGTTATTGTCAAAACAAAAAAACTGCCAGCTACGTCATAATTTTTTTCTCATTTATTTATCCAGGTTTCTGCATGTTTATTAACATTGCACGTTGATTTATCATTTGTCGACTGACTAATGACTGAATTAAGGTCTGACCTGTGAATGAGATTCAGACACCTTGATTCCTTCATTTATTTAGCCTCAACAATGTTGATATGTTGTAGAGTAGGGGTCCTTGTACTACTATAACTCAGCACTGTTGCCTTGCAGCAAGAAGGTCCTGGGTTCAAATCCCTACCTTTCTGCACAGATTTTACATGCATGGGTTCTCTCCGGGTACTTTCTCTCACAGTCCAACGTTAGGACTGGTAGATGAATTGTTGTGCATAGTTGTTTCAGGGGAACACCCTGACCTGTTCGGGTCCCCCTGTAGCCCTGGTACAGACGATGGCTGGATGAAACTTTTAAGCATTTGGCTTCTATGAACTGTTTATTTAAATGCATAGAATCAGGAAGTTAGCTGGTTGAAAAGGGAAGAATTGCTTCAAAAAGCTAAAGTGAAGCTAAAGTGAGGACATTTTTAACAACAAGTTGTTAAACCTCAACAGATCGTAAAATTTAGCAACTTTCTGTTCTTGGAGCTGGGTTAGGGTTAGCGTCTTAAACAAACACGTAAAACGCCTCACAAAAGAATTCAGAACTTAAATTCCATTTTGTGTCACTATGACCAAAAACACTGAAGTATTTAATTAAGATTTTATGTGACTGACCAACCCAAAGCCGTGCAAAACTTTGAAGTGAAAGGAAAATGATACATGTTTTTCCAAATGTATTTTTAATAAAACTGAAAGGTTTGGCAGGATTTTATATTTATCTTAATCCTGCAGGAGCAAAAAAAGACGGTCAAGGTTAATGTGAAGATAGCTAGTGCTTATCCTAGAAGCTGTAAAGACTTGAGACTGAGATGGAGCAGAACAACACCCTCATGCCAGAGCTACAATGGAATAGTTCATTTCAAAAACATATTCATGTGCTAGAATGGTCTAGTAAAAGAATCCAGACATGGATTCAAATGAGAATATGTGGCAAAACCTAAATACTAATGCTGATAGATGCTCTCTATACAATCTGACAGAGTTTAACCCATCTTGAAAAGAACACAGGCCAAATTTCCATCTCTAGATGAGAAGGGCTCCGGAACATTATTGAGTCCGGAGTGGGAGGGAGCTTGAACAAAATGAGACAATTTTGTTCAAGCTGCGTCTTTAAAATCATGTTCAAAATAACAGGCATACAAAATAAAATTCACATTAAAAAAAATACAAAAATAATTTATGCAATTAAAAGAAATTATGTAAAATAACAAAAAAACCTGAACATTATGAACATCCTTCAAGGCATTAAGGCATGGTCAGTTTGGTGCCAATACAAAGACAACATTCAGGCTTTGGTGGATGGATTACTTTGGGTGAGACTGGAAGGCAATAATACTGTTATTACTGTTATTATTGGGTGAGTAACACTGTTATAATAACAGTTTTACTGTTATTATAACAGTAATAACAGTATTACATTCTGTTGTTTGGTTTATAAAATAAAAATACATCACAAACACATTTAGGTTTATGTTTGAAAAACATAGATCTTAAAACATAAATAAAACCTAAAAGTCTTGTTGATGCAGGATCGTTTGCTCCTGATTCTGAAACTGCCAACATCCGAAACAAAATTTGTTGTCTAAGTATAGTAATCTCATTTTTAATCTTGGAAAACAAAAGCCATGCGTGACATATTAAAACTTTTTCGTCCGATCTTCCACCTTCACAGACTTTTTGTCTCGTAACAGCTGAGGAGAAGTGGCCTCATGTAAAACAGATCCTGCTCCTCTAGTTTCTGTTTTTGTTTACACAATTGTCAATGTTGCAAAAGGCCTTTTGTTGTGCAGTACCCACTGTTGTCATTAGGTGTCACTAAAAACAATAAAAACCTCCACAATTTCCCTGTTTGTTTTATATTAATCATCAGGTTACAGAGTTTAATTATATTCACAAAACACAAAGATTTTCACCTGAACCCATAACAATGGATTCAAATCATTATAAAGCTTTATTTCACATTTGTACATATAAAACTATAAAACTAACAACAGCAGCCTTTAAATGCGCTACTGCTGCTGATTAAGGCTTTTCTTTAAAGACATTCTAGTCACGTTGCTGCTATTAACTGGGCTTTGGTGGAAGGGAGGTGACACTGATCCCAGCCAGAGCTGCTTACAGCTGGCTCATTTCCCACACATCCAAGAAGAGCATGAAGGATCGAGTGACACATACAGTAACTAAGCAGGTGTGGCACTCAGATTGTCCAGATCCATAAGTAGTGATTATAACACCTTAGAATAGGTAGCGTGTGTCCAAATCCAAAGATTACGCTGGTGAGATCCTGTCTGAAGAAAACTAATCCTGAGAAATCAGGAAGTTTCAAGTGCCCTGGATTGATCAAGAAAGAAAACACTTCTCTGGAAGAAATAAAAAGAATCTGACATGAACTAGATGTTCATGTCAGATGTCAGATTATTTTTGTATAATCCACCTAGCTTCCAAGTCCATAGATAAAAATGCAATTTTATTAACTTCTTTCAAAATAGAGAGCACTGAACTTTGCATTTTGTTGATCCTTTTGGGCCACCAGAACTATCATAGTTTTTACATACAAATACAAAAGCATATGAAGGCAGCTGCATTGCCCTGCAGATGACTGCTTGAATCTTAGCACATTGCCACCACAAACTTCAATATGCGTTATTAGATTATAAATACTGCATGAAGAATATTTCCAAAATTTTGTTGAATCCATCCATGATTAGCACAGAATTGTGAAGTGGAAGGGAAATGATACAAGGTTCTCAAAAATGCACTACTGCTGCTGATTAAGGCTTTTCTTTAAAGACATTCTAGTCACGTTGCTGCTATTAACTGGGCTTTGGTGGAAGGGAAAACTCTTGGTATTGATGATGCATTTTTAGACAAACTGATAGTGATAGTGAATCATGTGGAGTCACATTGCTGAAGTTACAACTTCGGGGAACGACTCTCACAACATTGTTCTAGACACTGACATTTTCAATGTCCCCATTCTTCTTTGCAACATAGCTCAAGCTCAGTTAGGGCAGACAAAGAGATTTACAAACAGCAATTTTCAAGTATTGCCACACATTCTCAATTAGACTTTAGTATCCCTTATGTCAGTCTGTCAATTCCTCCATCATCCCTCTCATATCCAAAATTTGGATCCAGAGGCGAATAGGTCAATGAGGGATGCCCAGACATCCCTCCAACATCTATGGATCTCATTCTTTTATCTGAAGACCATAGATGAGGGTCGGAACATAGAGTCCAGTAAATCACAAGCTTTGCTTCTTGACTCAGCTCTTTGTTCAGCACAACTGTCTGGAACATTGCCTGAAAGTCTGCAGTTGAAGCCACAAATAATAGGATTTGGAAAAAAAAAAAAAAAAGCAACCAAGATGAGTATCTAATAAAATGTCCCACATATAATTCTTTAAGCTTCTTCTAGTTTTCTTTTATGAATATTATTGTCAAAAGTATGTGCTCTGCCTTTACACTCATGTCAACTTCAGTGGTATCCTGTTGTTAATCTGAAGACTTGAAGAACTTTCCAGAATCTGCTTCCAAGGTTTACGATTGTAATTGTGTCAGTTTTGTACCATTCCTCCAGAACCACATTTGTCATTTTAAACTAATAATTTACCAAAAGCTTTGACACTCCAATTCAGCCCAGAGATGCTGAAGTTAGTCAATTTCTTCCAAATCAAACTCACCTAAGAGATTGTGTCCAACTCTTAACAGTGACTCCCTAATCCCCTGATTCAGTCTACACAATCCAGTCAGGTAGGTGCTATCCTCCTGAGCTCAGAGATTTGAACGGATGAGTCAGTGAATGTCTTTCATAAAACAAAGTGCTACTTTATGTCCCTTTACATATAAAGTGACAAAGTGAAAAAAAGTTTAAGATGTATGGATACTTCTACAAGATTTAGCTAAATGAAGTTAGGTTACAAAAAACAGGAAACAAATCATTTTTGTTGCTTAAGTTTTTTATTTTGACCTTTCAACCTTTCTGTCCAAAACCAAACACAGCTACAAAATCCTTGTCTTTAGAGCACCGAATACAGTAGAATAAATGAAACCGACACTCTTGCAGTCTGTGAAATCAGGTGAATATAATCTGTCGATCCAGATGGTACCCTTGGTAGTTTTTCTGAAAACAGAAGCTCTGGTGACAAAGTTAGGCATGGTGACTGTTTGCCAGCTGATTTCACGCTCTGAGCATAGTTGGTGGTTTTTAAAAGGCCGCGATAAGATATTAAACACTCACAATTCTTCGCTGTGAAGA
Organism: Poeciliopsis prolifica; assembly: GCF_027474105.1. NCBI lineage: Eukaryota > Metazoa > Chordata > Actinopteri > Cyprinodontiformes > Poeciliidae > Poeciliopsis > Poeciliopsis prolifica. Next base: position 1,014,169 of record NW_026562474.1, on the reverse strand, counting down.
GGCAGATAACAAACGTGTGACCCTTAGCATGATTCGTCTCCTTGACGTACATCAAATCCGATGCCAGGCAGGAGTATAAACAAGAGCTGAAAGGAGGGGCTCTTCAGTTGTAACAAAACACAAAAAGAAGGTATTGTCTGAGTTCAGCATGTGGAAATTTAAGAGCGCTCATATCAGGAGAAAGCTTCACTCAGAAACTCCACTCCACACCAAATCCCTACCAGATGTCCCAACATTTCTCTGAATTATTGTTGTTATCTGACTTATAATTTACAATAGTAAAAATAAACCATTGTCATGGAGAACAGAATGAATGACAGGTCAGGCCACCTATCATGGCAAGTAACTTTTAAATGAGATTAGCATTTATTAGGACAGATCCACAAATAATAAGTGCTGCAGTGTTACGTTTGGTCATTTGTACAACCTCCTGGAACCGTTCTTTGCCAAACATGTACGAAATAAATACACCTTCTGCACAAATGACTAAACACAAAACCAGATACTGAACACGCATGGAGCTGAAAATAACCTAAACAAGTACATTAAATATTCTCATCTTTGTTTTGTCTCTCTTCTGACATTTTCACGATGTGGACGACTTGAGGTAAGCGACGAGGTCCTGGCGCTCTCCCTTCTTCTTGATGCCAGCAAAGATCATTTTGGTGCCAGGGATGTACTTCTTGGGGTTCTCCAGGTACTCCATGAGGGTGTCGTCACCCCATACGATACCTGGCAGAATAAAAAAAACAAAAAAAAACAAAAGCTAAATTAGGTAAAGTTTCTTACTTTCTATTGACAATCTGAACACAGAAATTGTCACTGACCTTTGCTTTTGTTAGCATCTGTGTAGGAGTAGCCCTCCGCCTGTCCAGTCTTGCGTCCGAAAAGACCGTGCAGGTTGGGGCCCACCTTGTGCTTGCCCCCGGCCTCCACGGTGTGGCATTGAGCACACTTCTGGACGAAAACCTTCTTTCCTTTCTCAACGTCACCCATGATGAGCTCTGGAACTAGGAAAGCAAAATGAAAGGTAAATTTCAGGGTCACTGATATGTATAAACAAACATAAGTGTTGGGCACTTCTGTCCATTTGTTTCTATAACTTTGAAGGTTACTAAAGGTGACACCGTGTTCCTCATCCGTAACAAGTGCAGCTTTCATGATGCAACACCGGCATCTGGCTGATGTAAATTCAAGAAAACCTGACACACGGATATGGCACTACAAAGCTTTTAGTTTCTTTCCATAAAAAGCAAAAGACGGTTGCCAGCTTTGAGAGGTAATCAAGGTCAGTCTTAATAGTATAAAGTCAGATGGGGACAGCTTTGGTGTTAAGGTTCACGAGGAAAGAAGCCAACACTAATGAACTTAGCTAAAGGTGTTTTAATAATAGGTGCTTCTGTGGCCTCTGGTGTTTTGTCTGGTAAGTAAAGCAGATTAGCTCACACTATATAAGCCTGATGGTCGTGTCTTTACTTTGGTCAAATAAGGTTAATTTCAACTTAAACCCTACTTTCTTCTTTCTTTAAGAGGTTTAGAGTTCAATTCCCCCCAAAACATCTTAAAGTGACCCTGATAAGAGTCAGTTTAAGGGATTACATTTTCTTTAACACAATCACCAAACATAATTATTGCTTAACTACCATATAATATAATGTCAAGCTGAAGACGTGTTACCCTGACTATAGCAATTTGATGCTTTCTAAAACCATAACATATTACATAAATTTATCTCTAACAAAAGGCACATGTGTTTAAGTCTAAAAGCAACTAAAAGAGCAAATTCGACCAACTCTAATAGCTTTTGTTCCGGACCGGCCTGCCTCTCGGTTAGGCGCGTGAACTTCTCCAATAAAGGCAGTCAAGGATGATTCAATGTCGCTGTTCAAGCAGAGCACCGACAAAGCAGTTTTTGATAAGAAATGTCCAGGAGGACCGGGTGGCTTCTACGTAAAAATGAAACGTTAATATAACCGCCAAAATGCCCGCATTGCACCTTATAAAAGCCTCACGTTACCTAACCGTTACACTTTACGCAAAGAGAGCAAGTGAGCTATTCACCAACAGGCAAGCTAACGGTAACGGCACACCATGTCCTTAAATTCGCCCAGTTCCCTTCAGAGCCTTATTCTTAGAAAACCATGTCTTTATCTATCTATTTAGAATATAGTAATTCAATAGAAGGCATAAAAATTACCTTTCGGCTAAAACGTGCCGGTGAAAAGAAATCTCTCGGTACAGAACTGATGTAATTTTGTCACTGAGCAGCGCTCTCTGACTAACGTGCGAAGGTCACACCGCTTTTGAGGCACCGGCTTTTTACGTCATTGCGCAATCACATCACGTGCTAAGGATTTACGCCACGCTCACGCTACATTCAAGGACAACTAGGAATTTTAAAGTTTATCAAACCATACCTCCATGTTTTCACAGATTTTTACCATGTTGAAAACTACTTTAAATGAACCATTATCTATTTAAAGAGAAAATAGGCTGAGTTTTTGTACTAAATTGGAAATAAACTGAATATATTTTATTCAAAAACAGATGGATGGAATGGTTGAAAACACGTGCATAAATCGCGTCCGACAGACAGTTAAGGCGTCTGGGTCGTCTCCATCTGACCCTCGATGTCCCCAAATGACTAAAAACAGCTTAAATTGTTAAACTTGTACACGCTGTAGAGAAATACCGAGGTACCTACATATGTTAAGATAAACTAAAGTAAATATCTCAGGTATCGAAATAAAATTGATATTGAAATTTTATTAGAAACTTATTGAGGTTCATTTGTGTGCAGGCAGAACCAGATTGAGGATTAATCCTTTGGATCAAAGGTTCACAGACTTACCTTGGTAAAAATACTTAGGTTTAGACCAACATATTGACATCTTAAAATAGCAAAAATATTTTATTTGTTGTGCTGTTTCACTAGGATAGAATGAAATACTGAACTTACATATTGGCACTGAAGCTTAGTCTGAATTTTGTGCTTTTGCTTTATTTTCAAGTTTTATTCAAATTTTATTTTATTCTATGTTAAGTTCCAAAGTGACACAATTATAAAATGCTTTTGATATCATTTATTATCATTTTATAAATTTCTTTTTCATTTTGCATTCCTAAACAAACCATTCCATCCCCTTCTACCAGTATTTTTTATCATTATTTTCATTCAGGAAGTTTCATAAATTATGTAGCGAAACTATCCTAGAAATACTCAGATTTCATGCACATTTTAATATGTTCTGACAATTCTGAGAAATGTTGTATTAGCCTTTCTCCCTGTGATGGAATGGCAACCGGTTCAGGGGGAACCCACCTCTCTGGAGACGGGCACCACCACTCCTGGCAGACCCTCCAACGCTGTGTAGGACAGTGGATGGAAAACCTCTCTCCAAAATTTTTGTTTCTTACCTCTCTTTGGACTGAAGACTTACAAAATATGACATGTTGTAATAGTTTTGAATAAACGCCTGCAAGTGAGCTTTTTATGTATGATTTCAAAATGTACATTTCGTTAACATGTAATTAAAAAAAGAAAAAAAAAACTTGAATAGCTTAGTACAAAACATCCCTTGGGAGATGATTCCACTTCATCGGCCAAAAGGTCGAGTACAACATGACCAAAACTATGATGGCCATTTTATCCAAATTTTATTATCATGTTTTAGAGTCGTTTAATGAGCTGTGAAGAAAACTATTGGTTTAAAAAAATGCCTAATTTATAAGCATACTTGTATGCCTGTTCCAGCTAAGGAACCCAAAATTATAGACAGATTTAAAGGCTACATTGATTTTTAATATTTGGAAAATGAAATATTAAATATGCGTACCAAACATCTACAAAAGAAGTAAAGAGAATTTTATGTTTTTGGTATGAACTGACACATTGTTGGTACAAAACTGTCACTTGGTATTTTGTTTCCAAAAAAATACAAAATGACCAAAACTGGCAGCAGCCACTCAAGCAACTCTTTCAGTTGTTATTCAGTTCTACCTTAGTTCGTTTGAGAACCTTGACCTTATATTTTTTTAAATTACTCAGAGTTTAAATATTTACTCATCTTTATAGAGCAAGCTGTCATTGTGTAGACAGTACATTAATTAAGTCAAGAGCTTAGAACAGCAGACATGTTATGATCAAAGTTCTGGACAATTGTACAAACTTTCCAATCAGGAAGGCAAAATGGCTTCTGGTCATTCTAGGAAGAAGTCAATAATCTATAAGTAACCTGCCTAATCTATTAACATAGTTTCATGAAATTGAAATCTTCTTAGACTGTCTGACAATAAACTTGGAGTGATAAATGTGGATAGTAAACTGTGCACGTTTCACATTTGAGCATCACTTCAGTACATCTGCAGTCAGTATAGCCTTCTGTAAACAAGTTATTACTAATCCCTGAGTTAATTAACTGATCTGAGCTGATCTGAGCTGAAGTCTAAATACAATCTAATCTGCCTTAGCAGTAAATACTCTGCTGCACCACAAAAAAAAGAAAACAAAAATCAGAGGACAGGATGACACAATTAGGAAATTGTTATTTTAAATATGATCAAGTCCATGATCTGTTTTTTTTATTTTATCGTCATTATCTCTTCACTTCTCATTCCCGTTTTCCAAATAGACCCTTCCTTTAGCATAACTCATCCACTTTGAAAAGATAAAAAAAACAAAGGAATATTTTGTCTTATAAATAGTGATATTTTACAAAAACATATAAAACCATTTCACACTGTGTAAGTCAACTTAAATTCATAATATTCTTGGATAATCCTTACCCTTGTAACACCTTCATGTTTCATCCCAACCAAGTCAAGATATCCTATTTTCCTGTAGTTGTTTTCTATTTATGTGTTTTTCACTGCACCCAGTTTATTTATTTCTCATATATATTTTATATTTTTCATTTAAGCAACAATGATTTGTTGAAGAACTTTCAAATCCTGTCCTGGTTTTCAGAAAGGCCGTAACTGAAGAGGATTAGCGTTTCAGAGGTAGATCAGATGTGACAGAAAGCATCAACATTCATTACCACTGCTTTGGTCTCTTTTAATACTTTATAACATTTAACATTCTGTAAGATAATTGTTACACAATCTGCTTTAAAGTATTGTGGAAATGTATTTAGGAGGAATTTTGGCCAGGTTTAAACTAAAGGATGAATACAATAAAATTAATTTTTCATCACATTACAACAAAATTAATTTAATTTCATGAAATAGAAAATCTGGTGAAGAAAATCCATATTTTTGGTCCAGAAAAATCCCTAAAGCATTAAAAGTTTGATTTACCGCACTTCTAATTTCATGCCCAAACCCACAAAATAACAAAACGAGTCCTATTTATATTATCTTGAATAAATCATGAGATTTTTCTTAATTCCTTGGACATAATAGCCGCTAAGGGATAATAAAGTTAACGTTTTCACCTGTCAAGGGTTTAGATATAGAATAGGATCAAATTAGGGTGACCTAAAATAAAATACCTAAAATACCTAAAAGATAAACAAGGATGAGTTTTAAGGAGTTGTTGGAGATCAGCCTAGTTTCATAACTATCAATTAGAGGCAGACATCTAAGAAAATGAATGTAACAAAGGCTATGCATATAGTGATATTAATAATAGCTTTAACTAAATAATTAATACGTACATTTATATATGGCTTGACATATTCTTGAAAAGTGGATAAATAAAAACAGTGGAAATTGCATAGGCTGCGCAGCTGGTAGCACTGTTGATTTGCAGCAAGAAGGTTCTGGGTTCGAATCCCAGCCTGAGGTGTTGCTGCCTGGAGTCTGCATGTTCTCCCCATGCATGCATGACTTCTCTCCATGTACTCCCGCTTCCTCCAAAAACATGACTGTCAGGTTGATTGGTTTCTCTAAATTTCCTTAGGTGTGCTCATTTGTCCTGTGTGTCTATGGTGCTCTGGCGAGCAAGAATAAGAGAGTATTAAAAATAGTTAGATGAGAATAGGACTAGTAACTCCTAGTTATTTGGAAACGTTTTTTATGTCTTAAAATGCCCATAGATGCATTGACAGCATCTGTTCAGCAGACAGTAGTAAAGAAGACTAGTTAGAAATCAGTCATCAGCATTATCTAAAAATTAAGTCATGTGTTTCAATACAACAATAAGCAGAAAAGTTTTGTTGAACTTTCTCAGTGAACAAATATGATGAGTAATGAGTTTTTTCTGTATCGGATGTTGTATTTTCTCCAGGCTCCATCCACAGTTTCAGGACAAAGCAAAGAGTTCAGGTTGGAGTCAGTCAGGGTAGCCTCTTGTCACTGATCCTGTGTCTGATGCTCTTAGACAGGATCTTAACACACATCTACTCCATCATGGACTTTTAGGATTTGGACATCAGGCCAACCATTCGCTGCTCATTGCACAATCCTTGCTTATCTGGATGCCAAAAGACACATATGTTCAGACGTTTTAGTTAAATTAATTCCCACGCATCAGGTTCAACGGTAACTGGACCATCTGGGCCTAAAACAACATCTACCCTTGTAGCTCCTGGATTTTATTTTCATCTGGAGAACCGGTTTTACCTGTCAATAGTCAAATTTTGTTGACTGGCAAAAATCTAAAGACATGCACTTTTGAAAAATAAGTTGGATCCATCTGTCTGTTTGTCCATCCATTGACCTCTGGTTGTCTGAGACTGGGTAATGGGGTGATAGGTCCAAAAGCTTTGTTTCTGGGTTTGTGCAGGGCTTTCTTCACAGTGGGATGTTCCTGAAAAGCACCCATTTCCAAGGAATGAAGAGGCATTCATTAGATCCCATGAAGTAAAGGTGAAGTAATGCTTCTGTCATCTGCTTACTCAGATGACAGACCTCACACCCTTTAGTCCAGTCACCCAATAGAGGAATCTCAATTCAGCCTCTTGAATGAAAGAAATTGTACTTTTGATCATGATCCACATTTCATGACCATTGCTTAGAGTCATACTGTAGTGGTAAATCTGGAGGTTTTTATTTCGGTTTTGTTCTTCACCTGAAGAGTAGCATAGAGCAGTGGCTTCTCCACAGCACATAAGACCCCTGTCTGTCTCTTGCTCCATCTTACCATCATTCACTAACAAGATAACAGGATTCTTAAACTTCTCTTCAGTGAAATTTTCTTGAGTTAAATTTTTGGTCCTAGATTGCGTTTGGTTATTTTTGTACTGAATGATCATTTTTTGTAAATAATTTCTGTTTTTATTTCATATCAGGACTGCTTGTCCTGATATGATCAGTCTGGATTATATTTTCATCCAATTTGGATGAAAATTGACGTCCAGTAGTGGCAATCAACCAACACTATATAGACAAAAGGTTTCATCTGAAAGTGAGTCAGGTTGAAAGCAGTCATCAAATGTGAAAATCTTGTTTTTTGGCTTTTACGTCTTGTCTATCCAGTGAGATGGGATTGGACAGGCATCAGGGGCTGACCAGGAACACCTGGGCCCAACGTAGCCTCTATGTCTAAGCCAACTTCTCCCAACATTTTTGGCTAATTTCTACCTTAGATTCCCCTGGAGTTTTGGCCTCTGGGTGTGGTTTTGTTTGATTGGGTTCGTTGGGTTCATTTTGCTTCTGACCACCATACATCACTTGCATATTAGTCATAAACATTCACGCCCCACACCAATACTTTAATGAGTCCTACAGGCCATAAATCACTTGTTTTGGTTTGTATAAATTAAGTAAAAAAAAATTACATCAACCAATTACATCAATTAGTTGATGTAATTATAATTTTTTCCATTGAACGGCTCTAAATCCCCGCACAGTAAATCGTTGAGTTGGAATTTCTACAATATCTGCAATAAAGACCAATAAAAGCAAGGTTCTTATAGAAAACAATTAAATGAAAATATGACGATAATGTTTTCTATGTTTTTATTAACGGAAGTGTAATTTATAATCTGTTTTTGTCGAGACGAGAGAAGTTTGAGACACATTTCTTGTTTTAAACTCATATATTAAAATGTTTATATCAATATGTAACTTTTGGGTTGTTAGGAACACAGGACAAGTCGGAAATATTCACAGTTTGAGATCTGCAGTCGCATCTGCAACCAGTTCACAGAAAGCAGGAGCTTTGAGAACTAGCGCAGGGGTTTTTTTTCTGAGGAGGAAGAGGAACACCCAAACGCATCACCGGCGACTGCAAGAAAAGGAAAGATGGAGGACAGCTCTTCAAAACAGATGCCCGAAAACCTGGACGACCCTCCGAACAGCCGTCTGTTCGTGGTCACCAGTCGGTCTATAACTGAAGACGAGCTTCGGGAGAGTTTTTCGAAGTTTGGGGAGGTTCAGGGGGTCTGGCTGGTCAAAGACAAGCAGACAAAGGAGCCCAAAGGCGTCTCATATGTGAAGTTCGCTAAGTCGTCACAGGCCTGCTTAGCCATGGAAGAAATGCACGGAAAGGTGCTGCAGGAGGGGACTAAACCGATAAAGGTACAACTAAAGGGATGGTAATAACAGAGAAGTTACACCAGCTGACTGAAATATTATCTGTCAATGTTAATGTTTAAGTAAATTTGGTTAAAGCTGTAGCTAGCATGCTAGTGGCTAACATGATAACAGCTAACATGTTATCATGTTAGCTATCAACCCTCTGACGCGTAAGATGTTTCTTTTGACCCACTGAGGTCATTTCTTTATAATGTAACGTTTTCATCTTTTCATATTCCAGGTATTCATCAAAAGTTATGTTGCTGATATTATCCAATTACATTTTTTAATTTATCTTTTATAAATTTTAAGAAATAGCATTTTTAAATTACTACCCATTCTTTCTTTAGTCGGTCAATAGCTTTGTGTTTTCATTGAGATTTCTTTTTATTTTTTTATTTAAAAAAATTAATTCCTGCTTTTTTTAGAAAAATATTTTGTTTTGAACAGTTGTCCTTTCTTATTTTGGATAAATATTTTGCCAATATTTTTTGTATTTTTGCTATTGTGTAATCATAACCATAGCAACAGAGTGGTTTACAACAGGGAGCAGCTGATCAACATTGGAAAAGCTGAAATAATACCACAGCTGAAGCCAGAAAGCCTAGAGGAGTTAAACAGGAAGTGTCATGGATGCAGAGCCGGAGCAAAAAAACCAAGATTTTGGATTTGTTTTATGCCAATGTCAAGGATGCGTGTCTCCAAACCAAGACTTCCTCTGGGGAAATCTGACCATAAACATGTTTTTCTCTGTTCTGAATACAAAACTCTGGTGAGGCGACCTATTTGGAAGATGGCTGTTAGGAAATGGTCACAGGAAGCAGAAGAGCCCCTCCAGGCTTGTCTTGAAGAAATTGATTGGACTACTCTCTGCCAGCCATATGTTGACGACATCATGGCCATGAATGAGTGTGTGACTGACTATGTAAACTTCTGTGTGGACAGCAACACCCCTCCCAGAACAGTGAAATGCTTCCCAAATAACAAACCCTGGATCACCAGTGACTTAAAAAAGAGTATACAAGCAGCTGAAAGTCAGGATTAGAGACAGCAAGGAGAAGTACAGGAAGAATCTGGACAATAAACTGCAGAGGATCAATATCAGAGATGTGTGGTCAGGGATGAAGAAGATCACAGGCTTCAAGCAAAAGGAGAATCAGATTGACGGAAGCCTTGACAGAACAAATGAGCTTAACACATTTTTTAACAGGTTCAGTTCAGGAACAAGTTCAGCATCATCATCATCCTCTCCTGTCTCCAGACATCCCACCTTCCTCTGACTGACAGCTTTCCTGTCAAACCTCAGGTGTCCTATCTTCCACCTCAGTCATGCATTCTTCTGCTTCCACAAGTTTGTCTTCAACCAAATCAGGAGATGCTGCTGCTCCCTTTGCCTCCCCGTCCTACTTTTCTGTATTTAGAAGTGAAGAGGCAGCTGGAGAGACTGAATCAGAGCAAGGCTGCAGGTCCAGATGGTGTCAGCCGCAGAGTCCTGAACGAATGACAATAAAGTTCTGCTTTGTCTTAATTTATGAATATGATTTATTAGACTATAATATGGATGCTGTATTGTGTGTTTTTTAGGTGTTTATAGCACAGTCACGAGGATCAGGCAGACACAGAGATGTTGAGGATGAAGAGCTGACCAGGATATTCATCATGATTCCCAAAACTTTCACAGAGGAGGATCTAAAAAACACATTCAGAGTAATTACTCTGTTACATTATCATTTTGTCATTCATTTTAAATTGTAAAGCAAATACAGTGAAATATTTCAAGCCCTTTTTTTTAGGAGTAACACAGATAAATCTGTCCCAATTTCCTTTGTTTTGGAAGATTAGTGATTTGCCGATACTTAGAAACTGATCTTATTCTATTGAGCTTATCTACCTCTACAAAAGAATGAAAATCAACCACTGATCTGCTTTTGCCAGCTACATAGAAGATGGTGCTGCTGGTCATCCTCTAGTGGAGCCAGTTGATACAGAAACAAAGATGGCAGAGCCATGCCAGAACAGGAAAGAGAAATGGTCCAGAGTCTGGTTAGGGATGCAAAATGATTTTGAGGGCTGTTGTGAGTTAGTGCGCTACCTGGAGCAAAGTTTTAACATTCCTTTAAGAGCAACTACAGACAGTTTCACATATTTAATACTTTTTATCTTTTATTTTTCTGTTCAGCAACCTAAGAAGTTTCTTTTTTCTTAAATTGTTTTATAAATATGTCAAAGTACATTAATGTGAGGAAACCACAGTTTTCTTTTTTTCAGTCAGTATTTCATACAGCGAACACAAAATAATGTTAAAATGTAATGTTTTTGTTTTTTATCATACAAAAATTTATGGAACGTTCGTTAGCCATCTTAGTATAAGAGAAAACTCAAGTTTTTAAGAAAGCTAATCAATTAATTGTTAATCAATAAGACCAATCAACTTTAGATTGCCTTGCATACTTGTTCAGAATATTAGAGGAGCATTTGTTTCATTTCTGTCCCACGGCTGTTTTTCTTCTCTGCATGTCTTCCAGGAGTACGGAGATATTGAATATTGCATCCTTATCAGAAACAAGGTCACAGGTGAAAGCAAAGGCCTCGGCTATGTGCGCTACTACAAACCCTCTCAAGCTGCCCTCGCCATCGAGAACTGTGACAAATGTGAGTCTGTGCCGGTTGGTCCACTGGTTCAGGTTGTAGTGTGGAATTTATCACTTGAAGAGTAGTTTTGGAAATGTTCATAACAATAGACTTCATGAATTAGAACCTCAGCCAGTGTCTTGTTGGTTAAATACAAAAACTGTGGTATCGTCTCCAGCTTACAGAGCCATCCTGGCTGAACCACGCAGTAAAAATAACTCCTCTGAAGATTACTCTGCAGGAGGGACCAGGGGTGGAGATTACAGCTCTGGTGACTCCATGAACCAGTACCCCATCATCACTAGTATGCATTTTAAAAACACATGGAATCAAGCATTTCAAATATGAACTCTTTTTCTGTTTCTTACCTTGTTTGTTTCTGTTTTTTGTACTACAGCTGATCAGGGGAACTACTCCATGATGGACTACCGCCAAAGTGAGTTCACCCGCTCTCTGATGGTGTCCACGCGGGCCGCGCTCACCCAGGAGCAGATCTTTGCTCTGTTTGACCTCATCCCAGGCATGGAGTACTGTGAGCTGCACAGAGACTCGTACGGTATGAGCAAAGGTACTTGCCCCCACTGTGGATTCATTTTGCTGTGAGTTTTATCAGGTCTTATCCAGATTGTTCTCACTGTTCTTATGGCTTTTAGTGGCAAATGGAAGTCGATACATGCTCGAGCATCATGTATGATGTGAGCAGTTGTGAAGTGGGGGGCAGGAGGGACTCTTTGTTACATAGCTTATGACATAGAAATGTGGCCATGCATCTCAGTAAAATAACTTCCAAATAGTGGAAGAGTATGATAGGAAAGTCTTTAAGCTGTTTAAAACCTTAATGCTGGTAACTGGGCCAGTTATGACCAAACCTTGGCGTTAATGATCACACATGGCAGGTCAGCTGTCTTGGATCAGTTTGTTAGTAGATATCAATGGAGTCTAAACAAACCTGTTCACTGAAACATTTTTATATGAAGCAGAAGTTTTGGTGTCAGCAGTTTGTATTGGTTCTGATTGGAGATGACCCGCTTTAATTGGGCTCCTCCATGTGCCTCCAGGTCACGCTCTGATTCGCTACAATAATCTCGGATCAGCAGTTTATGCCAAGGAGAAGCTGAACGGCTTTGAATATCCACCTGGCAACCGAATTCAAGTGGCTTTTTACGATGATGGAGAGAGGTACTAAACACACACACACACACACACACACACACACACACACACACACACACACACACACACACACACACACACACACACAGCTACCTGCATTGCTGAAGATAGCTTTGAATATTTTAGAGAGTGCATTCACTGTCAATAATCTTTCTAATCAACAATCTATTGGCAGATCCTTGAAAATGTTTTCATTCCTCTTGAATGTTATCACATTTTGTTTCTTTACAACCACAAACTTCAGCATGTCATTAATGGGTCATTAAGCAGTACAATGCAGTTGAAACTGGAATTGTACTTACATCCAATAAAAAACAGCCTGAAGTTAAGTCAGACCAAAGTTTTCTTCTTTTAGGTCACTTAGAAATAACAAAAGTATTTCTATTTGTTAGTTCCACAATGACTACAGAATGTGTCAGAGATTTATTTATTCATGTCTTCAAAATCAGAAGTTTACATACAGAATGCTTACTGTCTCTTTAAATAATGAGGCCAGGTGTGAAAAAGCCCAAGTGACGATGTCATGGCAGCAAAAAGTTTTGACAGGTTAACTGACACATTTGAGTTAATTGGAGTCACACTTGTAGATGTTTTTGAAGGCCACATCAATACGCGTGTTTCTTTTTGACACAATGGAAAGCCAGAAGAAATCAGCCAAGATATGACATCAGTTCTTTGGAGAAAATGTGGGCAGGTGTGAAAAAGCGTGACACTGTGGCCCACAAAATGAATTCAGTTCCACCAATTCTGTCAGGACAAACCAGAACTCCAGCAAACTAAGAAGCTTGAGAAAGGAAAGGTTTGATCAGAGCCATACAGTTCAAAGGCAATACTACCAAATACTGAGAAAATGTATGTAAACTTCTGATTCTGAAGACATCAGTTAGTAGAATTGACTAACCTAAAATAAGACGAGTTAAGTCAGATTTAACTTCAGAAAAAAAAGAAATTCTTACTGGGTGAATGTACATTTCTCAACTATACCTGAGGGGGAAAAAATCTGACATTGTTACAAATCTGTTTAGGAAATATATTACAAATCAAAACCCCTTTACTTTGATGCAGCAAAATCAAATCTAGTATCGCAGGTCCTCCCCCTTCTCTCATTACCCATCAAATCAGAAGTTATGCATTTAATAAATTGAGCCTGTCTGGTTGTCATATAATGTTTTCAGAGGCTGTATTTAAAGGTGATTCTACAAACATTTGAAAATGTAGACGGACTGACCTGTCATAGAATTAGGTTAATTAATATGTAATACTGATATGACCTACAATAAATGTTGATATTGTTTCGTAGCAACTAAATGAGAACTTGACTGATGGGAGGTCGTGCAAGAGCGTTTGAGTGCTAGTAACATTGTTTATGTGCAGCCCTGCAAACCGGATGGCCTCTCAGTTTGTTACAGCCCAGATCCTCTCCTCGGTGTGGAACGGAGCCTCCAGCAGTATGATCAAACCCACCGTGAGTTTATTCACTTCCTGTTCTCCTTGCTCCTCCTCTTATTGCAAATACATTCCTTCACAAGACTAAATATGTTTTTGTAATTGTTTTTTCTTCTTACAATCAAAATCACTGATTTTGTGGTGCTACTTTAGAAATATTTGCAAGGAATTTTGTGATCTTAACACTTATGTGTGAAAACCAGTGGGACTTTTTGTTATTTACCATATTGACTCAGCATCCAGGTAGTGTAGAAGAAGTGTGAAATGCTGCCACTTACGGATGGACAGTAAATCATTTTTATCTTTAATAAAATTTTCTTGCTTTGAAGATTTACAGTTTTGCAAAATCTGGATTTCTTTCAACCAACCCAAGAACTACCATCTTTCCCTCAGCCTCAACTCTGACTTCAGGTCATGTGAAGGAATGATTGAAATAAAGCTAGCTTTTAAAGATATTTTCTGTCATTTGTAAAATAAATAAAATAATTCAAGGGGAAAAAAATATATTAAAATTGTAAATCAGATTTTATTCTTATTTGATTGGAGCTGGAATTTATGTCTTCCAGCCATAATGCCACATGCAGGTGGGAGGTAGCATCACTTAACCCTAATGCTTTTAATAAAACTAATATTTCCCGCCCTGGTCTCTCTCCACCAGGGATACTCGTCTGTCTCGCAGATGTCTCGCATTCAGACGGATGTCACTCTGCCACCTCTCAAGAAGCTAGCTCCATCTGACAGTAAGGCCAAAGAACGCCTGTTTGTTGTCTTCAACCCCTCCCCGCTGCCGCTTGACGTGCTGGAGGATGTATTCTGGTAAACGTTGACACTCCACTCCGTCGCAATGTTTCTGGGTTATCCCACAGCTAAAACATGCCTGCTAATGTCTGTCTCTGCAGTCGCTTCGGTTCCCTGATCGAAGTCCATTTGGTTCCAGGAAGGAAGGTTGGATACATGAAGTATGCTGACAAACAGGTGAGTCTCTCAGGAATGAATGAGTAAAATCAAATTTATTTGTATAGCACATGTTTAAAAAAGTGCTTTAGATCATAAAAAGTCTTTATGAAATGTTCTTCAGGTGGTAAAAGACTGACTTTGTAACTGTTTTTATGTAGTTCTGAATTTTCAGGTCAAAGTTCATCACAACACTCAGATTTCAGCCTATCTCTAGTTTCCAGCTGTAAAAACTGAGTGCTGAGGTCCAAAGATAATAACTTTGGTTTGTTTCTGTTCAGCTGGAGAAAGTTATGATGGATCCTTATGTTGATTTGTTCTAAGCATCTGTTCAGTGGTTGGATGGATTCAGTTAAGTAGTTACATGGAAATGTAAAGCTGTGTATCATCTGTGTAATTATGGCAACTTTTTGTCTTGTCAAAACGTGAGTTTGCAGGAGGATGTAGATAAATGGGAGTTCCAGAATTGAGCCTTGGGTTACCACATGTGATTTCTATCTGCTCCGATGAGAAGTTACCTACTGACACAAAGACAGAGGTGTGAAGCCTGGTGGGAAGGAGTTTGTGTGAGTTTCAGTCCTGTGTCTTTGTGCGTCTCAGTGTGCAGATGAGGCCATGGCCGTGCTCCACGGTCGGATCGTCAACGGAGTGAAGATGAAGGTGATGCTGGCTGATCCTCCTCGGGAGGAGTCTCACAAGCGGCCGCGGACCTACTAGACCAGAACTGGCAGGTAAGGGTTACATTTTAAGGAACATAAGCAAACAATGCCTAAATGTTGTACACACTTCTACAGGGTTTCCCACAGAAAACTTGCTAAGCTTGATGATGGAGCGCCAGGGCCTTCACCCTGTGGCCCACCATGTTTTTGAGTTACATTATTTTGTTACATTTACAGAAAATTTGAAAATATAATTTGTAATTATGTATTGTTGGAAGATATTATCAGCAATACCTAAACACCAACTGTAAAATTATAAAAGGACACTTTAATTAGTATGAAGTGCCTGAAAAAATTTTTTTTTTACTGTTGTTTTAGTCACTTCATACTAATTGAAGTGTCCAAAATGTATTGGTCCTTTATCCATGACCTGTCACTTTATTTGCTGAAGTTCTTGGCATGTAGACCAGTACAAGATTGGCAGAAACCTATTCCAAATAAAAGATTGGTAGCCTGGTGGGGACACAAGTCAAGCCTAGTAGTCTGCCAATCTTTTAAAACTCTGGGGGAGACCCTGTATCTAACAACTCAGATCATTTCTCTCATGGTATTGTAGTTAGAACTGTGTGCATGAGTTTCACACAGGGCTGGGCGATAAGGATTAAAAATAAAATTCAATTTAAAAAAACATTTTTTTCAAACCAGATCCGTTTTTTAATTTTAACCATTTTTTTGTCGGCTTTTTAGGCTTTTTTGTCTGATTATTCTTATTTTGCTCTCTCCCTTTTCTAAAATAGAAATTACAAAAAAATATTGTCAAAAAGTGAATTTATTTCTATCATTCCTTCTGTGGGTTGTATGTCTGACTATCAGGGCCATATGAGAATGTTTGTTTAGATCAGAGAATACAGTCATAATATTAGCAGAACCCCTCAGAAAAAAATCATTATGAAATATGAAAATACACATATAAAATTACAAGAGCTTAACTATCAGAACCTCAGTGTGTGTAGTTTTTTTCTTAATAAAGTCAGTTATTTGCATGTTGTTTTAAAGCTTGAATTAATAATTCAATGCTGATGTGATAAAATATAAAATATTATTTTTAAAATTGATTACAAACTATAACTTCTCAAGATGCTTAACATTTCTCATTTTAATAAAAAATTTTTATGTCATAGTTCTCTTAAACTTACTACTTTAACTTTCCTAATAGTATGAGTTTATTCTGATAGCATAATGACTTTAGTCCCGTAATTAAAAACATTTTTTAGCCTGGGTATAATAGTTCCTGGTAGAGGTGACCTGTATTAAAAGTCTAAATAAATAGAAACTATAAAATATGTTTATCAAACAAGATGAATTGGTGAGAAAAAAAATGTCTAAATTTTCCAAAAATGAAGTCTTCAAAATGTGATGAATTGAAAACGTTGATTTATTGCTCAGCCCTAGTTTCACAATAACATATGTAAGTTACAGAGCCTTGCAAAAGTCTTCATATCCTGCAAACTTTTTCCATTTTGTTGTGTTTTGTTCAACAACTTGAGTCTGGTTTAATGGGGTTAAAAACCTTCATTTTTAATAAATGAAGGTGCAATAGAAAATGTTTTATTTAATATTTTTTCTTTGCTCAGTCAGGTTGGACTGAGACCATCTGAATGTGTTTCATTTATTTATTTACAAAGACTTTTCTAAGGCACTGTGTCTGTCAGCTTGCATGCTCTGGCTTTGTTGTTCTGCTTTCATTTAGTTCCTTATTTCTTATTTAAAGGTAAAGTCGACTGACAGCTTGGTTAAATGAAGCACTTTTAAGCTGAAAAGATGTCACCCCATTCCCTGTTAATAACACTGCAGCTTTTTGTTCCCTAGGCGACTGTTGTCATAACAAAACGACACCTGACCTGACAGACCAACAGACACCAACATCATCTCCTGACCTCTGACCCGACCCTTTGCCTGACTCGTATTCAGTCAGTAAGCATCTCTGTGTTTAATGATGTTTCTGTTTAATTTACATTTCAAACCAAGACTTTGTGGAAAAAAATAGGCAAAATTTGGAGTTTAAAAATGAGCTAGATTATGATTCAGAAGATCTGTTTTTGTTAAACTGTAAGCAGGATCCTGTAGTCTAAGTTTAAAGAACTTGACCTGAACAGTCAGATCAGGTATGTAAACCCATACTAAGCTCAGATGATTGTGTTATTTGGACTGATTTTTATTCTTTTCATTAATAAAAAGTACATCAAGGTCTGCATTCAGCGTTTTTTATTCATAATTTATATTGGATGTTATTGTTACAATTTCTGACATCAAGACATGCAAACATACATTGCAAAGAAATTACATTTCAATTAAAATTTCAAACTTTTTTTCTATTATTAATTTTTCATTTCTATGATCCCTTTTGTTGCAAAGTTTATTGGGAATGCACCAATTTGAAAATCTGGGCCAATATACCATATTAATACTGCTGTTATAGCTGATAACAACACTTATCAATATTGTATACATATTTTCCTAGACTTTCAACACTTTGTAAAAACCATCTGCACCTCTGCTTTAATTAAAGACCCCAAAATCCTGATCCATCACTACCTGTCACATGACCAAACCAATACCAAACTAATACTCGCTCCCCTTTCTGCAACCATCTCGATGCTGTTTGCAACAAGATGGATGCAAACTCTAATTCTAATATGTTAAAAAAGGCAAATTGATCGATACCACTATATATTGTACATCAATACTAAAAGAATAGCAGCTGTGTCTTGACCAGTTGGGTCCCATCAACTCCCATAAGAGCACATTTTTAGGTTAAGAATAATAAATTGTCGCCGATGTCTAATATTTTGGTAGATTAGTGATTGGTGGATACATAAAAAACTGATCTGACTCATTGCTGCAAGTCTAAAAATCAGTCACGGTCCCCCTCTGTTTTGCAGTTAACTGATAGAGCTGCCCACCACTTTTGCCAACTTTGTGACTTTTCTTTCAAATAAAATCAGTACCGGCCAAAATCTGGATGAGGTTTTTTAAAAATCGGCGATCAGCCCAAAAACTGCAATCGACTCACTCCTACATAAAACAAATTTCCATGAATAATATTATGCAAAATCTATTTAACTTGCTTCAAAGTTAACCAATAATAGACTTTAAGTGTTACAGTACATAGATGGTCTGCTGACACACTATGACTAAATAAGCCCAGAAATTAAAGCTTTATCTGTAAAGTCAAAGCACTAACCAGGACTAACCAGTTAAATCCATCCTAAGGAGACGCCTGCTAATGTGATTCTAAGGTACACTTGTTCAATGTCCAGGTTTTCATTATTGTTACAAAACCCACCAGATCAAGCCATACAGATCAAAATGTAGATCTCAGTAAATTAGGACATAGCAACCTTTAAGTAAGTATCAAACATTTATCATTAAACCCTCAACTGTATGAAATGAATTTGTTCTGATGTGATACTCTAATCTCTGAAGGAATCAAATGTTTTCCAATGAAGTGGAAAATCACAGAAATAAAGCTTTGAAAAGATCAGTCTGTGTGTATTTGATCTGTCAGTTGTTGCTGAAATAAATGTACTTTTCAAATCTCATTGCTGTGGAAGTGCTTCTGTTTTTCTTACAAGTATCAAATATAGATAAAAGCCTTATGACCACTGTGTAGTCCAGTGGAGAACCAGTCATACTGTATGCTTGTTAGATTGCACCAATCACATTTCTTTTAAGTGACAAATCAGGAGTAAAAAACAGATAAAGGGTGAGTTAAAGTAGAAGAAAAAACACTGAATGTAGTTATTTTATTTCATAAGGAGGCATCTCAGATTATTTACAATATGGAGCTGAGAATGAGAATGAATGTAGTCTCTGAGGGTGATGCTTATGAAGAAAGATCTGGATTTAAATGAAAACCGGTCTGTCATCAGGCTGAAGTGTTAAATCAGTTTAATGAAATTATGGATTTGTTGAGCCAAAAAGTGCATCTTTACTGTGGAACTCCAGCATAAAAGGAAGTGACACTTCATTTCAGATTTATGCCTTGGATTATTAAATATATTACTGAACAAATCACAAAGAGAAGGTTGCAGCCCCAGATTATCGCCCAGCTGTGAAGATCAGCAGAATGATGAAGGTTTGACAGTCGGTGCTGAAAACACAGGGCGTAGAGACAGGAAGTGATGTCATGAGATAATCAGGCTTTTATTACTGGAGTCTCTGAAATCATTCAAACGTCTGGTCTCTTTGATGTTTAGCTCCATGCATCTGTCTGTCGTTCCCTTTAGTCACTTAGTCCTCCTCTTCGTCAGTCCTCCAGCCCCAGCGTGTTCAGTTCTTCATCCAACTCCTCCAGATCTTCTCCTGTGAACAGATTTTCGTCAACAGGGACGTCCTCCTCTTCGTCCTCCCCTCCACTGTCCTGCCCTCCTCCCTCTGCTCCTGAAAGCCCGTTTGCCTCGGCGCCGCCGCAGGCTGAGTTTAGTTGATCCTCTGCAAATAGAAGAAGGAGGTCAGGTAAAAATCTAAACATGTCCACTCTGTGAAACAAAGTAGAAAAACAGTCAAGAATTGAATGGATTTAGGTCAAAGTGGACATTAGCTGGTTTATCCTCTTCCTCACCGTTGTCTCCTGTTGCCGTCTCATTCCTGGAGCTGAATCGGTCTGTAGATGCTACTGTAATACCCGTATGGTCGACCTCTTGTGGAACAAAACGGGATAAGTCTATGTCCTGGACATCTGAAAGATCAGTCTGAAAGAAGGGAAGAAGGAAGTTCAGAGATGTTTCATAATATAGCAACACAATGGCATGAACATGTTTATTTTATGCAGTTTTTATTTTTTTCCCATTAGGGTTGTATAACACTTTGAATTAAGTTTTAAATCCAACAAAAAATAAAAGAAACTAAAATTATCCTCATTTATGCGCCACAGAATCTTTAACCTTTGGCAGGTTTTAATAAAACTCAATGCATCAAACTATATGGTGTTAACCTCCATTTGTAGTTCTGATGTAATTAATACGGAGGTAAATAAGTTGACTGATTCCATCTCTAGCAAAAAATGAGGTAAAGGACGTTTGGTATCAATAAACTACAGTATGGATTGTATTTTAATGTAAATGATCCTTTCTTTAGATTGAAACAAACATGGCTACAGAAGATATAGTCCAATATAAAGTACAACTCTGCCACCTGCTGACACAAATCAGTACTGCAAAATTAGATCATTTAACAAGCTTTGAGGTTTCTAATCACATCTGAAAGATTGAAGAGTTTATTCTAATATTAACAACAATTTCCACGCTACCTGCTTATATGGTTTTACGTCAAACAGTAAATAGTATATTTATAAAATTATGAGGTCATAATAAACCTGGAAAACAGACATCATATGAAGTTTTTATCTCAAACAGAAATAAAAACCAATACATGATCTTTTTTATCCATTTACCTCTTCCTCATCCTCTTCCTTCGTTTCATCTGCGTACTGAGTATCATCAGCTTCATCGTCGTCATCATCGACCAGCTCCGGCCGGAACTCAAACACCTCACGGCCACTCACCTGGACAGATACCACCGGGTTGAAAGCTGCAGGTCCCAGTAGAAAAGTAGTGCCTTCAGAAATAAACATTTACTTACAATGAGTGACTTGCCAGCCTTAAAGTCCGCCTTCTTCTTCTCCAGCTCCTCCCTGGCTTTATCCACCTGCAACCAAAAGCAGAAACTGGACCAATCAGAGCCGGAGAGCAGCTGAATTCTGTAGCAGTAAGCAGGACAGGAACGAAATCGACACTGATGGTGAAGAGAACTCCAACCTTCTCCTGCCTTTTCCTCTTCTTCCAGGCCAGGAAGGTCTCCAGCGTGATCCGAGTTACGTTTACTCCCAGAGCGGCCCGCTGCGCATGGAGACACACGTCAGAACAGAACCAAGGAACCCAAACGATGACATGCTGTCATGTCAGCATGTCATGATACAGCCAAACGTTTGACTCAAAGAAAACCTTTAGCGAGAGATGCAGCGATCTACTTTTTTCACTTCTGTTGCCGATATCTGAGGTTTAGTATTAGCCGATACCAATCTGATGCAGAAACACAGCACTGAAAAAACTAGAGATGCAAATATTTCACAACGAACAAAACTGAGCCGACATGAACAACCAGCATTATTTTTATCTTGTTTCTGGTCATGTTTTCCCCCCATAAGTATTGAAACTATAGTGAAATAATCTAATATTGGTAAATAAAAGTAATAACAATATCAGATATTGATATTAGCCCAAATTTTCAAATCTGTCCATCCCTACATGCATTTCTTGTAAACACATATGCAAATGTACTGAATTAACATTTAATTCATCAATACCTTCCAAAACTTGGTCAAACATGTAAAAACAACAAGTTTAATTTGTTCAGTAAGAGCAAACAGGACTAGAACAGCCAATGGAAACGAAAGAACCTGAAACTGATAAAAACAGGTTGGCTACTTTGGTCAAAGATGTAAAATAAAACAGCAACAAACCTTTCAAATGGTTCAGAAATAAACAATTAAGAATTCTCAATATAATGATAGAAAAATAAATTATGATATCTCTGATCATGACAGAATTAGATAGAATAGATCAGCTCTTATAGTTCAGGCACATTGTCATTAATATCTGGTCTAGATTTTTTTTCAGTATTGTGACTGACACAAATCAACATCAGATCAGTGGATCTCTAGTTTTTGACTCTTTATTTACGAGTGGCCGGCTCACCTCACTCTCTATCAGCTCCTCCAACGAGATCTCCTCCTCTTTCTCTTCCTTCTTTTTGTCTTTCTTCAATACAAAACCGGGTGGCAGGGCGTGCCTGTACATACAATTGTCGCCCCCTGCTGGACACACCCAGAACCAGCCGTACTTGTTATTTTCTATGGCTTCCAAGAAGTACTTACACACCTGCAAAAAAGCAAACAAAGAGAAATGACGGTGTGTTTGGGGGCCGGTAGGTGAAGTGGGACTGTTTCATCACTACTTTTGAACTCAGTTTGACATGAAAAATGAAAAAATACACTTACTATTTGTGTTTTGGCTTTCTTCTTCTCTGCTTCTCCATGTTTTTTGTTGACCACTTCCTCCAGTTTCTTCTCATCCCAGTTCTCCATAGTGTCTGAATGAATCAGAAAGTTACTAATATGAAAGAAGTTTCCATTTCTAACTCGGGAAGCAGCTTTGAAGCTGCCTCACTGAACGGCATATCCACCAACCTTTCTCCAGGTCTTCGTCTCTTTCGTCCACATAGACGCTTCTCTTCTCACACTTCCTCTCCATAGACAAGTCATGGCTGAACTTACACTTGTCACCTTTAGTACATTGGCCCTGCTTAAAGAACGCACACAGCACTGACTTTGGATCGACACCTGAACACAATTCAGACAAGAAAACAGTTAGTTGGGCAAACGATGGTTAGTTTAGATCAGACTGAGGCCATAAAGGGAGTTGTTTTGGCTGACTGTGCGTTACCTTTACTGACTTTCTGGGCAGCAACTACAGGCTTGAACAGCTCATTGAGTTCGTCGAGCTCTTTCTTCTTGTCAGCCTTCTTAGTGGTCTTATCTGCCTCTGCCTGGGCAATCTGAACACAGGAATAAAGATACCGTAGAGTTTTGGATCAAATTAGCTAGTTTTAACAGAGGCTTTGTCTAGATTTCAGGTAAAATCCCTGTAAAATGGAGAACTGGATTATTAGAGAAACACAGGTCATTTGAGCATTAAACAGATAAAGTGTGCTGACCTGTTTGGCGCTCTGCTGTCCATATTTGACCTGCTGTGTGACATTCTTAATGTACTTCTGCTGCTTGGCACCTTTCTTGTTCTTCAAGCCAAAAGTCTTGTCCTGAGAAAGAAACAGTCCCATCATCAAGATATACAAAAAACACTAAAAACCTATCTGGCACTCTGATAATTCTAATTGTTATACTGTTGGATGAGACATGATACAAGACAAATAAAAAAACATAATTTTGCTTTTGTGTTTACATTTATTTTCTAAATAAAGGACAACAACTGACGGAAGGAAATAATTACATGGTGACCACTAGCGTGGCTCCATAAAAAACTAATCACAGGTTTAACTTCAGGGTAATAAAAACCTAGAGAAGCATTTCCAATGTTTGCTAAAAAGTTATTAATTAAATAACTTTTTTCTTTAAATAAGTTAAAGAAAAACAAGTTAGAGGAGCCACAGCTCTATAAAACAACCATGTTTAAAAAAATAACATCTGGTCAGCCACAATGTTCTGTACTGAAAACCAAGTTTTTTTTGTTTTTTTTTAATTGACTGAAGTTATGTTTTAACTATTTATATAATGGTGAGTCAGTAATTATAGCTTCACAAACAATCAATGCCTTTAAAAAATACTAATTGCAATGCGTGTACCGGACACCTGTCAAATACAGAATTGTGATTTGTATCACCAAACTGCAAACAGAAACTATTCTTAAAAATATTGGTATCCATCGATAGTTTTATTAAGCAAGCAGTGGAGAAAATATCACCACCAACAAGGGAGGTTTTAAACATCATTAATTGGAACTTATGAGAACAATAAAGCAAAATTCCTGTAAGAAATGTATCACTATAAGTGATAATACAATAAATACATTTTTAAAAGTGCATAATTCTGTTTTGGACGGAAAATATTGCACATCTCTTATGTCTATGAATGTAGACATAAGAGACATTTGAAAACAAGATATTGCATCTTAAAATGGCTTCTTTCTTAAATATTGTTAATCTTTTGTATTTCATAGCGATACAACATTTATCTATTAGCTACTTAATAGATACCATTAAGCACCAAAGATCTGGAACAAACTTCCAGAAAACTGCAAAACAGCCAAGACAGTGAGTGCCTTTAAATGAAGGCCAAAACCCACCTGGTTAAGAGTTGCTTTTGAAACAAAATCATGAAACAATCAAAAATCTGATGTGTCATAAAGGCAAAATGTAATGTTTCAATTGTTGACTGTGTTCTACGACTTTGTATTTTTGTGTTTTATGACATGAAGCACTTTGAGATGCGTTATGCAAATAAAATTATTTGATTTTTGACTCAGAATTAAAAGGAGCAACATGTACAGCTTTCTGCTGTTCTTCTGATCCCCTGGTCTAGATTCTCCACCAAATTTAATATTTAGGACAAATAAAAAAAAATCCATCTATTTGCTATTTTCACTGTCGGTCTCCAAGTTTCATCAACACCTGACATCAACCCACAGTAGGGGAAAATGTGTATTTTATACTCTGGAGATTTTTCCAAGTGGTAGTATTCAGCACTGTTTATATTAGGCTTGAAAAATAAAAGCTAATCAGGAGTACCTGGGTCATAATGGGTGAATTATTGATCATCACCCCATTTAAAGTCTAACACCTAATATGAACATGATCTTTACAAATGAAAATAATCTATCCTGTCAGGTGGCTAATGGACGTAGAAAGACTTAAACAGTTAAAACGCATTAATAGCCTAATATGTCAGGCGCTCTGCTTAACTTTATTTCTATTTTGGACATTTTTAGAAGACCATTTACACGAAACTCTCAGGTTATCTATTACTTTTGTGTGTAAACACAAAGTAAAACAAAAACAAAAACAGAAAAACAATACATAGACTATCAACATAATCTACGACATGTGAGCATTATCTTAAATATACTGCTAAATCTTCGCTGGACCAGCTTGGGCCCTTAAAGCAGACACTGACCGCTTCAATACGAGCTTCGTGTACAAATGTGAGTTATGACAGCGTCTCAAATTAACATTAACAGTCAGTCAACTTCTTTCTTGACTTAGAAAAAGACAGTAAAGTCAAAATAGCATATAATTGACTATGTAGAGCGAAATAACTTTAATACTAACTTATTATAGCTTCCGTTAGCCAACGAGCTAACCGACATGCTAACTCGTGCTATATTTACCTCAATGATCTTTTCCTTTTTCTTCTCTTGAGTTTTTTTATTTCCCGTAGCCGGAGCGGGCTTCTTCGGTGGCATGTTGGTTTAGGAAACGCTATTCTACGAACCCGTGTGGCTGTTTGAGTCGGGTATGTCGGTTGGAAATGGACATAAACCAATTAATGCTAGCAACAGGAAAGCAACGGCGGCGCCTTCAAGGCCACATGTGAGTTGTTGCTGTCCGGTGACGTCATCACCCAGCCAAAGAGGCATGACGGGTAACGCAGTAAGCGGTACATCTTTCTGCGACGTTCACAAACCCCCAAACTTTTGGGATAATTTAGTTTTATCCCAAAATGTACTTGACCTTATTATATATACACATTCACAGCTTTAGTTAAAGTGAGACTTCTTCTTTGGATACCAGCTTCATTCTCAATCTGCTGAGCCTAATCAGCCATTTAGAGCGCAAGTGAATATATGTAGTTGACAGGATTTAATGTCTCCGCAACCAGTTCCAGATTTCATTGCATTTTTACAATTTGACCACTTGGGGTCAGTATCACAACATTTGTTTGGTGATTTGAAAGAAGCGATCAAGATGGATCATTTCAAACAGTGAAAATCAAGTAACCTAATTTCTTCTAACTCAGCCCGATACTGGAAAAAAATGCATTTATGCTGCAATAGAGTTTTATGTTCACTAATAATCCTCAGTTTCCCCTGAATTTAATTGTTTTTGCTTTGACTTAGTTGATTTACGCTTGAAACGTCCAAATCAGAGAGAGAAATCTGGTCTTGAGTTGTCTGATGCAAAGACTGCACAAACCACTGCTGTATGAATATTCAGAAGATTACCAGAAAAAAATTACTGTTGTATGTGATCACTCCAATAGCTTAGAAGATCATCAAAAATTTATTAATGTCAGGATTTTAATTCAAAATGGGAAACTTATATATTAGATGAGTCTATTACACACATTGTGATGTATTTCAAGTCTTTGATTGTGGCTTATAGTAGTCCCAAAATACATCCCTTAGAAAATTGGAATAGTTCGTATGATGTAGTAGAGTATATGCATTCAGTACTTTCTCAGGGCTCTTTTTGAATGAATGGCCAATCATTACTGACTAGAAATATTTAAAGCAACTTGGGTTCTGTTCTTCTCCACCGTTCCTTCAGACTCTGGGACCCTGATTGCAAAACTGACTTCAGTCTAAAAAGAGGACTTTTGTACAACGGCATACTATCACCAATATAAATAGACATAAATAAATAAATAAAAATAGTGAGTACATTTACAACAGAAAACTCTGAAATTGTGAGATTAATGTTAGAAATTTCCCCCCAAAATTTAAGGACATTTATAAGTTTGAGATTTGCTAGAAAAACTCACAAATTTTCAGATTAGTCTCACAAATCTTGTAGAAAAAACATTGGAAATTTCTGAATCTCAGACGTCAAAGATTTTCAACCCAAAATTCAAATAACTCCCTCAATTTTGCCAAAAGAATTTAGGGTTGCTGGTTTATTGCTCCAATCAGAGCAGACGTCCGCTCCACTTCACATGGAGGGATCCATCCTTAAATAATTATTCTCTAATTCGGAGGCCCACTGGAAGTAGTGGCACCAGGATTGAAAGTAGGAGTTTCTTAAAGAGACAGAGGCCCAATTTCAAGGCGCTAATTACAAAGTCAATTCTTTTAAGTGACATTTAATATACTTAGAATTTTTTAAACAACTGAAAGCAGTTACTTGATTGTACTATAAAATGACACTATATGCTGGAAAAAAAGATAATACTAACCCTTTAAGTCATTTCATAATTAAATAAAAATTAGCTCTAAGATGTGTCTAATCATGACTTAATTGCAGTTAATGATTCAATAGCTTCTTCTCCCTTAATAAATAAAATCTTTGTTTGAAAACTGCATTTTATATTCAGTTGATATATATTTAACTCATATATATTAGAATCTCATTAGTTTTATTGTGACAAAAAGAAAAACCAAAAACGGAAGAAATTTCCCGTGTATTTCCCGCAGCCTGAACACTTGGGGAAATAGAAAACAGGAAAACTACAATACGGCTGCAGTCCTTTGTGTTTCAACTCCTAATCAGTAGAAGTCCCCCTCTTTTCTGTCTTTTCTTTCTTTTGCAACCAGAAGTGTGTGATAGCTGCAGGGCAGTGAGCCAATCAGCAGGGGTTTTACTGCTTCAGCTCGATTTAATGAGATTTTTACTTAAGTTACTAACATAGTTTGATGAGGAACATTTGAAATATGTTGGCCTCATCCTGAAGGAGTTCAGGGGTCAGTTCACCGTTAGTTTCTTTTGTTGTTGTTTGTTAGCAAACCACAGCAGTACCGGGATCCAATATGGGTCACGCGCGCTGCTCCTTTCGGGCTTCTAGTTTGCTCTCGTGCGCTTTAATGAGCTTTGATTCTAGAGGGTTCGGAACAACATTTACTCAGTTTGGGTGCACACATAATGGCGTAGCTAGAAGTGCGCCTTAATGAGTCCCAGAGTGCGAAGTGTGAATTTACTCCAGTAATATCGCTCTCGTGTTACCAAGCAGCGTCAGTGTCGTCACTCCGCCGCGCTCTGGTGTGATTTCCATTCCATGTGATGTGGAGGTATTTATTCATAACACGTTTATCATGCGTGGCGCATGAGAGTTTGAGTGAGAGCGCGTATCGTAACCTATATTGACAAGGTAACCACTAACTTGCATGGCTGAGAGCGTTAACAACAAAGCCGTGTTTTATCGCCTCGGGCTCACTTTTATCTCCGCTCCTGTCTTTGTCTCGCGCCGTCCTCTTCACTTCCTGGGAAGAGATTGTATCTCTGAGAGCAGCCTAATAAATCACAGCAACACTTTTTCCAATACCAACCTCTTCATATTCATACAAGCATTGATCTTTTTTCTGCAGAGGTCACTGGTGTCAGGTGCGCGCGCACGCACTCCAGTGAATGCATTTCAACCTGCAGCCTGCAAATGTGAGAAGCATCCCCCTGCCTAATTAGCAAAGCACAACAGTAAACAGAGCCTGTCCGAGTTTAATGTCTGTCTGAGGTATTAATGATGCCCTGCTTACAGAGACAGCTTGCACAAGTATTCATATTTCTTGAACATGTTCACATGAGCAGCATGTTTTGGTGTATACAATCTGAAAAGTGTGGTGTGCTAAAATGTTTAGCAATTGATTAAACACTTTTATAATATTAATTACACTCCAGGGTTGTGATTAATAATGATTGATCATTATGCCAGACTTTGTAAGCATGACATACGAACATGGACGTAGCTGTGGTTCTTGCAGGAATGGAGTACTGGGCAAGCCCCGCCTTCTGCCACACTTCAACCAATTAAAATGCAAGCAATTATGTATTGTTTTTTTGGGGCAGAAAGCAGGTAATGTGGTGTCCCAGGACTCAACAGAAACTAAAGAAAACTTACTTCACTGCACATGCAAACAAGCAGTAGTGAACTTGTTCAGAGAACAACTGACAGATGAGATATTTTATTTTATAGCTCTTGGTCGCCCTTCCCTTTTCTGTTACCTCCCTGGACAAGCTCCATGTACATACGGACTCGAAACACGGCACGAGAAAGTTGGAAAATGTTCAGCTTTTTTTTGTTGTTGTGTAAAACTGTTCGTCGCTCCCTGCCTGTTGAGTTTATAATGCATTGCTTGGAATAGGTAACCTTAAATAGGTAACCTTAGAGAGGCTTTTAAGTCAAAATCGGTAGATTAATCTGAGTTACATAATATGAACGACTTAAAGTTTCTGATTAACGTGCATTAAAGCTGCTAGCACTGAAAGAAACATAGCAGATATATGCAATTCAAGCTCGTGGTTCAGATGAAAGAATAATAAAAAAAAGTCATATGGATATGGATACTTTTTCAAGACCCTATCTTCAGTCTGGCTCGGCCTCCCGCTTCCAAGGACAAACGGCGTCCACCCTGACTGGACCACAGACAGCTGGGCAGGTCACCGGCTGTCAGCTTCCCCCCTTTCCTCCTTCCTGTCAAGGAGATGCAGCACACCGAGAGCAGAAGAAAAGGCCAGGAAAACATGGCCTCCCATCAGGTACGCCCAGGTAACTACCTGCTACAGAGCGAGAATGAACGAGAAAAAAAACTGTGCTCCAGATGAAAGCAGAGTCAACTGCAGCTTAAAACCCGGACCACCCATCACTTCCCCCGGCTTTTTCTCTGCCCACCGCTGAGATCTCATCATCTCCTGGACATCTTTTTCACTTCAGAATGCTTTCTGAGTTGCAGTCCTTTTTCTCCTCGCACATCTTTCACATCCTCCTTTAAAAAAAATCCATCCCTCCCTCCATTTATTTTTCAATGAGGATTTCTTACATTTCATTCAACCCCAAGAGAGGAGGTGTGCGCTTGTTCTATTTAGTTTTGTGTTTTGTATTCAGGTAATGAGCAACACCAGCAGCAGCGGCGATAGTGACGTGTTTTTTTTTGTCATCCGTGAATTGGATGAATCGTATCCTTTACTGATAACAAAACTCGTCTGCCGGATGCATTGTACCCCCGGTCCCTGGAGGCTGGTGTCAGTCGAGAGATTGTTGTATTCCTCCTCTCTTGGTGGATTTCCTTCTCGCCGTGTGATGGTTGAAAGACTCTTTCGAAATGAAGAGTCGAGAGAGAGGAACGCTTTGCTCGGTAATCCTGAGGGACTGGCACCAAAAACACCATCTTTAGTATGTTGCTGATGTTCGGAGAGAGATGGAAATGGTGTGTGTGTGTGTGTGTGTGTGGGTGGGGTGTGCGTGTGCGTGTGTGTGTTAGCTAGCCACAGAACTCCAGGAAATCAAACAAGAAGAAAGAACTGAACGTTTGAAATACTTGTTTTTAGATAAGTTCAATAAGCTTAAACTGTTTTCAAACGAATACAAGTTCATTTCAACTGAACTAAGACCTTGGGTTTTTAGGTGGACCAGAATTTCATTCATATTTCCCCAAATGAAGCTGTTTGCCAGTCTTTCATGGCAAACAGACTGGAGTTGTATTGAAGAGGACCAAGAAGGGCTGATGGGAATGTGGCAGCAACTGTGGCGATGGCATGGGTTAACCGGTGGGTTGCTGGTTCAAACTGACATATTGCATATGTCACGGATGAACGTAAGTGATTGGTAAAAATTGAAAAATTTAACAGCATCCCTGCCTCCAGGAAGCAATCGCTTCTCAATAGCCCGGAGTCAAGACCCTCTGAACCAAGTGAAGTGTAGAGCAAGGGACTGGCTTCCACCAGGCAAGACATAAACCCAACAACCAAACATTTTCCTACAATGCACCACTACAAACTAGAATTTATGAAGATCATCTACATAGATTATGTCTGACCCATCATGGTGGACCAAAAATGCAATATTTTTTGTCCCAGTCCTCCCTGCATGTGGTCCACCAGATCCGCCATCTTGTTCTAAATTCCTTTACTTCAAATAGAAACACCATGTTGACATATGACCAGATTGACCACAGGGTGATTCTAGCTACTTGAGAAATCTTTTCCATACCAATCTTTATTTATACGCCTGCAAGCATGTTTGTCTTTGGTAAAAGTGACGACACACCTGAAAGGTTTTATTGATTATTTTTACTGGCGTGCCATAAAACCGTTGAGGATTTTTTTTTCTTATCATATTTGTGTTTTTCTGTTTTAATTCACTCCTGATATGCCTTCTATTGTGTATTTCACTTCATTATTATATTGTTTATTCAATTTACAAACTATGCTCCTCTCGGGGGACAACAGATATTGAACAGCGCTGCACAGAATCAACAAAAAGGGGATGAGGGAGGAAGTGGGGCAGGGATGAAAAGTGTTGTTTTTATTGGCTAATGGTTGGAAAAATAAATGAATTTGATAGAGCTTAAAAGAGGTTCAGGTGAAACAATACATTTGTGACTTTGACCATAAATTGTGTTAACACAAGCAGGTTAGATGCCTAAAATGAAGAGGTTTGCATTCATGAAGTCAAACAGTGTGAAGTGTTGCTTTTAGATTACTGTTCCATTAGGTAAAGTAACGTACAAAAATACCCAGAAATAAAACATGGCTAAGTACATTTTTAACAGCGATAATAAAACGAACATAGAAAACACATCTAAAGTTGAAACCAGATTTTTCCATCCACCTTATAAAAGCCTTTTTTTCGGACATTGAATTAGTCTCAGCAGTGTTTTTCTAAGTGGGTGGCATCAGGGGGCGCTGAGGGGCCTCAGAAAACGAGGGATGACCAGAAAGAAATTATTCTAATACTTTTTAAAGAACATTTTGACAAACTTGTTTTTTTAATTAGACAATTTAATCTGTTTTCCAATCGTAAAATATAAGTTAAAATAATAAATCTTACTGGCTGAGTCGATTTGCTCCTCAACTCAACTCTGAAAATAAGAATATTTTTGTTACATTTTTCAGTATATAAATTGTCTTTCTGTAGCATTTATAAATACAAATACAAAATGTTTGGCTACATATGGATTTTTTAAATTGTTTTTTTTTGTTATTATTATTTCTTAAAATTTTATATGCCAACAATGTTTACGTGAATTGGGAAACTTATTCCTTTATTTGCTGCACTGCCCCTATACTTCCAATGAAACCTGTCTGCTGGGAGGGACAGTTTTTAGAAAATAAGGATGATAAAATTGATAGGATTCAAAATTGTACTGTGAGTTTGAAAATGTATGAGCCTTGAATTGCTCAGGAATATTATACATAGAATATAAAAAGGAAAAAATAGCACAGATGTTGATTTGGCCTTTAGTCCTAAATAAATCACTGGCTGTAAGGCTTCATTGGGTCCTAATAGATCTGCCATGCATCCAGATGACACATGGTTAACTGAATTTATATGTTTAGTTCCAGTCGCACAACAACACAATTTCCAGTCTGTTTCTGAATTAAACCTTTTAACCTCAGTATCTTTAAAGCGATATTATACATTTCAACAAAATTAGACTGATTTCATAACTTATTCTTCAATCACTCTACATGCCTTTCTTTACTTCCAGTTACTCAAGATACTGGAGTAATTGTTGAAAATTGGTTGCAGGTTGGCAGAATTTGCATTTCCACATAATGAACAGTCTGTCTTAGAGCTGGCAGGTGAAATGCATTTCCATCCTCCCCACAGGAAAATAGGAAGACCCCAGCTGAAACGTCAGACACCAAACTCCTCATCACTTATTTATTAGAGATGTGGATATAATTTCAGAAGCTGTTTTTAGCAAAAGCTAATCAGTCACTATTGACTCATTTAGCATATTTGCTTAAAGAAAATTAAGTCCATAGTTGAGCTTTCTCTTTGGAAACCAGTGAGTTTCTTCACAGAGTTTTTTTGTCGTCTTGCAGGAATGTCAAGAATATAATTTGTCTTTCTTTTGCTTGCACCACCTTTTGCAAACGGTGCCATATCCTTCCTGATGGTTTCATTTCATCCTACTTTATCCATAGAAACTCCTTTTAGTTTGTAAATTGTGGAGGATTTATTCTTATCCAGCAACCCAGAACAGGATAATTTAATTTTATACTTCACTCAATCCAGAACAGGAATAAAACCTCCTAGTTAGAACAAACCTAGGATCCAGAAAAAACCCCTATTAGTTTATAAATTTGGATACTTATTATTATTCTTTAGAGAAACTCCTATTAGGTTATAATTGTGAAGTATTTTTGTTGTTGTTGTATTCTTTTCTTTTGCTTTTCTTCTGTTTTTTTTTGTCTTGACTCTTATTCATGCAAAGCACTTTGAAATGCCTTGTTGCAGAAAATGTGCTATTTAAATAAACCTCACCTTACCTCTGTAAATGAAAGCTTTATTAAAGCAGTTTGGATCATTGCAGAACAAAATAAAAGTAACTTACCTTTGACATTCTGTCACTGTTAAGTTAGCTGTGGGATGACAAGGATCCGGCAAACTGGTATCAAAATAAAAGCACTTCCTGTTCCGTTTATTTACTTAAGGGGTTTGCCTGATTCATTGTTATTTTATATATCTTATAATTCCTTAGAACTGTGCTGGTCACAAAGATGGCCGAAAAATGTTTAAATTCCACCTTGAAGAGTTTTGTGAGGTCATTAGTGAGCTGAAACTACAGAACTTTACACAACTAGAGGAAACAAATAACTTGTGAGGCATAATCATAATAATAATTAAAAAAAACAATCTATTTCCAAACGGACAAAAGGTGGAAAAAAAATCTATTTTGCCCCCAAAAAATCCATCTTGTGTTCTAGAAGGCCTAACCATCCATCTGTTGTTAGAGCAGCCTTTAGATGATTTGCTTAATTTCACAGTTTACTGTTTACAGCCCAGAGTCCAATCCTGCAGAACCATTCAAGCACAGGGCCTCGCAAAAATATCTACACCAACTAAATATTACCCATCACTCTACAACCACAAACCTTTATCAGTATTCCGTTAATGTTGAAAAACCGCACAAGCCTTCTTAGTTAGTGTTTCCATTAATTAAGAAATGCAACTAAAGTCACATGAATAGCTGCTCACTAGATAAGTCATCGTCTTCCAACTATTTCTTGTCATCATGTTGTTGATCATGTGACTTGTATGATGCAAAAATGTTTCCATTCAGTTTTGACAAAATTGTTAGAAAATGGATGGATGGATGGATGGATGGATGGATGGATGGATGGATGGATGGATGGATGGGATGGATGGATGGATGGATGGATGGATGGATGGATGGATGGATGGATGGATGGATGGATGGATGGAAGAGTTGTCCCCGTGTTGATGCTGATGTGTGTGACAGGTGTGTGGAAATGGGACGTTTGCCTTTGGGTGAATTACGGGGGTACTGGTCCAAAGAAATGTTAGCTCTAGTTGTTCCCCTAATGTAGCAAAATGCATGAAAGGTTGTGCTTGTAACTGAAAAGTGAAAGTGGTGTGACAACGTTTACAAGACACTCCATCTTTGTGTCTCTAATCGTGCACCAGTAACCGCCGCTTATTTATCCGGCTCCTTTCTGCAGAGGTAGGTTTTGATGCTCTACATATTGGCCCTGTGATTTATTATTCACTCAGCGATGAATATTAAAATGAAAGCTTCTTCCTGATACCACAGCTCTTGTTTTTCTCCAGACTTCAGATCTCATCCCTGTACGTAAAATAAATGTCTTCACATTTCAATGATTTTTGAAAATATTTAATGCACAAATGTGTTCAAAATTAAATGCTGTTTCTCCAAAGTCTGGCACAATAGAATGTGTTTTTTCCCCCCTTGCTTGATGTCTTACTTTTGATTTCAGTCACCCTTCATTAATACCCAAAGAAAAGTAATTCTCTTGCTATTCCTTTGCAAAGTTTCTTTGAAAAGTTCATGTTTTGTTTGATTAAAATCTTATTTCGGATTATAACGGCTCTGTTCCCAGGTTAAAAAGCAGCTGGAGATAATTAGAGTCTCTCTTGTTAATCAAAAATTTATGCCTTCATTCCGCGATTAAACACAAGGAACTTGCCAAAAGAAATATTTATATGTACTCTAATGTGTTTTTATGAAAACCAGACGGTAATTGCAGCAGTGAAACTCATAGCTGTCAGCCTGGTCGAGTTACATTAGGAGACGTGAGGAAATTGTTTAAAATTTAGGGCCTTTAATAAACTCTGTCCGCGAAATATTAACAGATTAATTTTAGATGCTGAAGAAAAATTTTGCATGAAGATTAAACCTGTAAATCAGTTTCTGATCTCCGACTGAGTTTTTTCTCTCTCACCCTGTAAATGTCGTTTCTGCTTCTTTGTAACTTGAATGTTTCAAATTAAAAAACAAGTGCTAATATCAGAAAACAATAACCTTTTTTCAGAGTACAAAACACAATGTTCATATGATAATTTTACTTACTAATGGATTAAAGCTATGCACACCTCTTTAGAAAAAGCACCAGCTTCTGTATCAAATTGTAATTCAACAGTGATCACAGCTCATCCATATCTCTTTGGTTGTATTAGTGACTCCCAGACCTGCTCACTGATTGGCTTTTAAAATTAAAAAATGACTTAAACAAAATATGTCTCACAACATTCAGTAGGCTAAAAGATCTAATATCTTTAATAACTTTAAATTAATGAAATTTGTCTGAGGACCAATGTTGGGGAACACTGCCTTCCCTAAGAAAACATATCTGCCAGTGAGGATGGTACACAGATAATTATGTTTATTAAAAGAATGACGAAAATATTTCACCTATTATGTTGGAGCTTGACTCCAAATTATTAGTGAAAACGCTAATAATTTGGAGCGAATATTAAAAACATTAAAAAGAAAATGCCACTTGAAATACTTCAATTAAGCCTGGCCATTGCCTTCTTGTGCATTTGGGCTTTCTAGGTTTAAATAGGTTCATCTTTATCTATAAGCATTTATAGAGAGGATCTCAAGTAATCATGATCTTCAGGTGTTCGTGGGCGGCTGTGGTCCCTAAACACTGAGAACACTGGGGACCCATCCATCCATTTTCTAACACCCTTGTCCCTACTGGGGTTGGGAGGTGCTGGTCTATCTCCAGCTAACGTTCTGAGTCAGAGGCGGGGTCACCCTGGACAGGTCGCCAGTCCATTGCAGGGCAACACAGAGACAGGCAGGACAAAAAAACCATGTACACACACTCACCCAGGGAGAATTTAGAGACCAATTAATCTGACAGTCATGTTTTTGGACTGAGGGAGGAAGCCTGAGAACCCGGAAATAATCCTCAATGCACAGGGAAAACATGCAAACTCCATGCAGAAAGACCCTGGAATTCGAACCCAGGACCTTCTTGCTGCGAGGCAACAGTGCTTCCAGCTGCACCACTGTGCAGCCCACTGGGGATCCACTGAATCAAATTTTAAAGTAATTAATACAATGAGGCTAAACGAGTATGTGTGTTCATCAACTCTGATGTTATTGACTCATTAACCATTTTTGCTAACGCTTGCAAGGGTGGCTTAATAAGTTTAGGGGCGATTGTTCTTTTACATAAAGGCCCAGGTTGGTTTGGAAGCTTTAATAAAAAGAATAATCCCTTCAAACCTACTTTTTATATTTACTGAGGTTATTATTATTTGATCTGAAACTTCTTAGTGTGAGAAAAACGCTACAAAAAGACAAAATCAGAAGAAGGGGACAAATACTTTTTCACTGCGCGGTATGATTAGATGCATAAACTGTTGAATAATAAAGGCAGCGATCCTTATCTGAAGTCCAGTCACGTTTGGTGTGAATGGCGAGCGGCTCCACTCAAACTACTTTGATTAGAGTTGAAATGAACTCTTGCGTTAATGATCTGAGCGTTTCAGTTAAGATCTGCAATCAGCTAAATGGCTCAATTTGGAGCGACTGAAACAAAGCAAATAATTAATTTTGGGACATTTGAAAAAAAAAAAAGAGTAAAAAATTAGTTTTGAGAGTAAACGATTCATCTGAGCAGAATGAATGAAAGCGAGGGATTCATTCAGAGGAGTCGGTTCTAAATGACTCGCATTCTGTTTTCATCCAGGAGTTAAAAATAGGTTTTCTGTGGATGAAGAAAGATCACACACACACACGCACACACACACACACACACACACACACACACACACACACACACACACACACACACACACACACACACGCACGCACATCCACACACACACACACACACACACACACGCACGTACGTAAATGCAAAGATGCACACTGTCACCACACACACACAAACATGAACTTATAAAGGCACAATTATATTTTGTGGATTTTTTAATTAAAAAAAAAAAAACTTGCTTACACACAGACAGTGTCACACTTTCTGTCACCACCAGCCTTTTTTCCTGTTCTCTTACTTGCTGACACACAAATACAAAAGCACACACATTCTCAAACACACATTCACTCGGGCTCCGGCTCATGAATTAAAGAGCAGAGCTGGTCCAGGGGGAAGAAATTATTCAGGCAGATCTGCTCTCTGACAGAGGAGTGGGAGGGAGGGAAGAGGAATGGAAAGGAGAGAAGAGAGGGATGGGAAGAGGAAGAAAGGAGGGCAAAAAAGAGGACGGAGAAAACAAGGGGGGCAAGAAGAAAAAGGCTGTTAATAAGAAATGCAGTGATTTGACATGGAGAGGCAATCAAACCTCTGATGGCACCCCTTTTCTTTCTTTTTTTCTTTCTTTCTTTCTTTCCTTTTTTCTTTCTTTCTCTCTTTCTTTTTTCTCTCTGTGTGTGTTGCAGTAGATTTCTTGTCCTCCTCAGCCCTGACCTCCCCCACTCACTCCTTTATCTGTGTGAAAATCTCAACCTCTTTATTGACTGCCTGTGTAATGGATATGGGAGTTCATGTATCACCTTGCACTTTTCTTCTTGTTTGCAGGTGTGTGACTTTTACAGATGACGCGTTTCCTTTTCTCACACGTGGCTCTGAAACAGTTGACCGAGACGATTTTCTTTCCCATCCAAACTCCCGCGATGAGCTGGAACTCAAAGGCAGCCTGATAAACCCTGGGAACAGCTCAAACCGTGAGCTTTGATTCCGCTCTGTTTACCGTGTTAGTTTGGAGATAATAGCGTCACGAGACGGGACGAGATGAAGCAAACCTGGGGACAATTAAACCGACAAAAATCAAGAAAGGGTTCATTTCTTTCACAGAGATAACTTCACAAGTGAGAGGAAATTAAAATAAGATTAGAAGCTGCCGAGAAAGCGGACGTTGAAAGGCCTCTGAGGCAGTCTTTCAGTCTTTCAACCTGACAATCAGGAAGGCGAATGGTTGAAAGGGAAGCTTCTGGTTGCAAAGTAATTTACCACGGAGGTGTGGTTGACCAGCCTTGCAGTCTCTCTGTCGGGATATTAGAGTCTGTTTCAATATTCCCTGTACTGCTTGTGAATGCCTCTTGTTATGTGTATATGGTGAAAGAAGATATCACATAACAGAGAAATGTTTCTGTAAACAATTCTATGTTTAGTGAGGAATGAATTAGAACATTAATCAAGACTTAACTGTGCATATGTAGTTATTAAAAGTCTGTCCTGCTTTTTAGGCTGTTTTCTCAAACTGGGGTAGCAGAACAAAATACTGGACCCGAGGTGTCTGCCTCTGAATCAAAGATTCCCTAAGTGTAGAATGTGGCTTCAGAAATGGTTTCATTGTACCATTGAATAAAAAAGTCCCCAGATTATGATGTTCTCTCAATAACATTAAGACTAACAGACTCATGTTTGGAGCTTCTTTGCAAATTGAAAACAAGTTTTGCTTTAGGTTGAGGCTTTTTGGGGTCTACCTCTTGGCTTTTTTATCCTTATGCCCTCCATAACTTTAAGGACTGTGGGTTATGGGGTTATTGTCTTAAGTCTTTGGATAGTTGACATAAAGTCTGTTTGAGTTTCAGTTTTCAGTAAATCGCCTTCATTGCTTCTGTCCCTTTCTCATTTCATCTTATTTACATCCAAATCTCTTTCTTTGTCAATATTCTGGCAATGTTGAAGAAACACAATTTAATCATTGCAGCGCTTCCATTAAATGTGAAACGCAACTAAAATGTCAAGTTTGTTCACGCAATAATTAATTAATAACTCATGGTCTTCCTCCCACTTTCTGCTTTCTTCTTCTTCGTGGTTTTTGTTAGTAACAAAAACTCGTGTTTGACTCATGCGATGAAGCCCAAAACCATTTCATGCAAACATGTTTTTTTTTTTTCCCAATTTGCCGAGTATTCATTAAGCAAATTCATTTTCCTAATTTCAATTTGAACAATTTAAACGTCAATGGAAATACAGAATAACTTGATGCAATCTGAAAACTTTTTCAATCTAATTTGAATAATGAACTTGACTTTTTACAACTGTAATGTTAGTGATTCAGCCGAACTGAATAGTTTGTAAAGTGCCTTGAGATTACATGATTTTGTGAAGTGGCGCTGATAAAAATAAACTGAATTAAACTTAACTCACCAAATAAAGTTTTTTTTCTTCTCATAATTCAGTTCCTGTCCTGTTGCAGAACTTTATTTGAATGAAATCGAAAAAAAAATCAACCACTATAAACATGGAAACTAAAGCTGAGCTAAATATTCAGACTGTTTAGAGTTGCTTTTCATTAGTAATATGTGGAAGAGTGATCAACATTTTTAAGTGCACCTGCTCTACCTCTACTCAATTTGCCATCCACTGTAAATAATCTAACTTGCATGAAGCTTTGAAAGGTTAATTTTATTTCTTGTACTTGATCTATGAAAGACTAAGAGGTTTATAACTAACCTCATGTGGACTGGGAGCAGTTAGTATTAATTAATGACCAATCAGGGCAATAATGCAGAAAATCTCATACTTTATGTTGATGCCTTACACCCTCTAACTCACTTAAGAAATATACACACACATAAACACTTCTTTTCCAGTAATGATCAATTCTGACCGATGCAGACTGAGTGATCACTAAAGTATTTCATATATTTACGCAGAGGCCAAGGGCAAAGACAGATTTGGATGATTTATTCATGTTGCACAGCATTCCAATTATTGCACAAGTAAAATATTATCATAAAAAGGCTGTTAACAAAGTGGACTGTCAGGGATTTGCTTTTACACACAATCTGGTTGAGATGATGCATTTATTTTTCACCAACATTATAGGTTTGCATGTGTTAAAGGCATATCAAACCTAGATAAAACTATCTTACATTATTGAACTATTTAAACAGCTGTAATGCATAAATCATAACACGAACAGGGGAGCAGTGAAAGCTCCCGGGTCAGGTGGAGGGTTGGTGGTTCTACAGTCCATCCCTTCTGCTAAACATCGACTTGAAGAATTTCCAGCAGGCGAAAACCAAAACTTCAACACAATGTCAAATTTTATTCATCAGATAGTTTACAAAGCAGCCAAGTAAACTAGCACTTTAGAATTTATCCAGAGAAACTGAAGCTGGGTGAGCTAAATATTCTCAAAGTTACTAATAATGTAACATTGGTTACATTATTGGTAATGTAATGTACAATAATGTATATTATTGTACATTCTTATGTACATTATACATATTAATGTATAATGTATATTATACATTATGTACATTACAGATAATGTACATAATGCTGGTGGTGCATAAACAGAAGTGTACACTTAGATAAAGGAAAACATCAACAGAAATAATGACAAAAAGGAGAATAGCTTTGTTTATATGAGAGACAATTTTAAAATGAAGGGAAAAAACATCGACCTGCGAGGCCTGGATTTGATAACCCCTGTTCTCCATCAAAAACATAAAAATCATTTGTGTTCCTCTTTAAAACTTCTGTAACATCTGTAGATGGATTCATTGAACTGCTTTCAGCTTCTGTCTGTGTTGTGTACTACTGGTCATATGCTGTGTACTCTTCACAAAATAGGCAATAATCACAGAGACACTTATTTCCAATTAAGGCAGAGAATTTCTAAAAACAAAATAGCCCAACTTTAAAGCTGTAAACAACGTCTTTCTTTAACTACTGACAGGCAAATCCTCCATTTTACGCATTGCTGGGGCGGATGCCTCAAACTGTAAACTTGTGAAATGTGTATGTGTAAAATTATTTCAGACGCAGGTGAAAACTGGACTATTTAAAAAATGAAAAACTCCATCTTGTTCTTTAGCAGGGCTGGATTAAGTCGTTTTGAGACCCTGAGCATATTCTCATTTGCCCCCCAAAATGCCAACACTAGATGCCGCATCGCTCCTGATCTACTCGACTAGAATGTGTGCAACATGCCTGCTGTCATTACTGTTATAGTAGTTATTAATGGCCATTGATTTGAACTGAGTTACAAACTGAAAAACATAAATTTGAATTTTGAAATGTATTATCAAGGATATCATTTTAAGTTCTTGCATGTATCGTCAGCTACTCACACTGAACTTACAGTAAGTTAAGAAGTTTAATTCTATTTTCCCAACAGAGCCAGCAGGAAACAACAGGACGAAATGAAGTTAATAATTACGTACCAACCATAAAAATAATACTGAAATTATGTTTCTATGTGTAATAGCATTTGGTTTGTATCATTCATTGTTTTTTTTGATTTTCTATTTTCATCATGCAGGCTTGGTCCTTTTGGGAGCAGCCACTCAACTCACACATGCCTTGGGCTGGCTCTGTTAGTCTTTTATGACTTTTACCATAAAAGCTATATTTCCATTTCATCAATTTTGTCAATAAACAGCAGATATTAAAGGGGAAAGTCTTAAGTTGTCCTGGCTCTGGTAGTTGGTCTGGATCATTTACTGCACACACCCTTCCTTTCTCTGTTCCCTTTCTTTTCCTCCAGCTCTCAAATAAACTGCCACAATATGTGAGGCCATAAAAGGAACCAGTACTGTCAGCCCTCCAAACAGACATAAACACATATTTCAACTTTCAGATGAATTGTATCAACAAGTCACAACAAACAGACACTGGCAGAACCCTACTGATGGAGTTGACAGGAACTCCATCAGTAGGGTTCTGAGGTTGCAGGTCTTCATCGTTGCTGAAGCACATAAAGTTGGTGATGTCTCGTGAAGATAAAGCTAGGCTCAGCTTCGGCTGAAAATTCCCTCTGGGTTTATAACTGGGAACTTGCATGTTGCCACAGGACGTTTGGGTTTTCAAAAACCATCATCTGAAACCATTTGAATTTTTAGTTTTAGGTGGGAAAAGTAACTTTTAAAATTCGGTGTTATACTTTTCTTCACAGCAAAGCCTCGGCCAACAACAAAAGCCTTGTGATAAGCTACATTTAAAAGTTAAGCATCTCTGAAAGTGTAACATTTGAATTCAGCCCAGAGAACATTAATGAAGATAAAAATCACTTACTTCAGTGATGAGCGATCACAGCTCAGCTGTGTTTCTCACAGGTGAAATATCAAGAAAGGAATTTGGAGCAGATATTTCAGCATATTAGAAGTGAAGAGCAGAGAAAACTTATATTCAAGTAACATCTCTAGAGAACACATGGTTAATTGAGATCCAAATCCTGTAACAGGTCCAGCCAAGTTATCTATTGTCTCCTCTGGCTCGGATGTGGGATCCTCAAATGTCACATCTTCTTTTCAATTCGACTCCCAGTTAAATGTGCCTGGAAAAGCCATCACAGGATGGCGTCTTTTAGCCTGGTCATTGCCTTCTTGCCTGACTCAGCTCGATTCTAGTCTCTCTTCACTGCTCTATCTAGCATTTCTCTCTTTGTCTTGGATTTCTCCAGTAGAATTTCCACCAGACAAAATCAGCAAATAGAAGATGTTGTGATCAATCGCATCAATTTTCTGTTTTAGACTTTTACTCTGCCTGCATTTTTGGCAATGGCAGCAGAGGATGCAAATAGAGTAGGTCAGTTTGTGTTTCCCACTCATTCAAATATCAACAGCTGCCTGTTGAGTTGTGCAGATAATTTCTGGTAGGCTTCGTAGCGTCAAACTGGCACATTACATATGTCATGGGCTGATGTGAGCGACTGGGTAAAACGTCAAACTTCAACAGAGTCCACGGCTCCAGGAAGTGGTTGTTTTCCAGTAGCTGAGGGTCTGGACAAGGAGACGGTTTTCACCAAGCTAATGTCCTTTAGACTGCAAAAATACCTGAAAAACATTAAATTCATGACAACTGATCATTGAATATTTGGGCAGATGATTCTGTCCTCTCTGGCTCTGCAATGCTATGCAGTCATGCGTTTTAGCAGTAGCTCAGCTGCAAGAAGAGAAAGTATTATTCCAATTGTACAAGTAAAAGTATCAGATAATTCCTTACCTGCCAGCCTCAACTATATCAGAAATTGAGATTTACTGCAGAACTCTTGTGCCACATGTGAGAAAAGTAACGATCAGAAAAGCTTTATATACAAGTGAAGATTTTTCTGCAGGAGGTAAAAGATGATGATGAAGATTACAATATTATTAATCTTCTATTTTGGGCCACATACCATGCGTATGCCATGGCAACAACAGAGACATATAGAGGTAGCGCTGAAAGCTTATTGTTTGTTTAATTTTTTTCTTGGATTTATCAAAAAAGAAAAGTTTCTTAGAAAATGAGAGACTGCAAAGAAGTTATTTTTAAAGTTATGATAGCGATTGTGAACTGAAGTTTGAATATCTCTGACTGATCTAATAATATTGTATTCCCTGTTTTCAACAAAGTATTATTAAAACCCCCTCCTGGTTGTGAACCCTGGTAATGAGTACTGTGTTGTCAAGTCTGACTGGATTAAACTGGATTGTAGTTTAATCCTATTGCATAAGTCTACAATCAAAACAATGATAAATCAACATCCATCCATCCATCCATCCATCCATCCATCCATCCATCCATCCATCCATCCATCCATCCATCCATCCATC
Organism: Poeciliopsis prolifica; assembly: GCF_027474105.1. Taxonomy (NCBI): domain Eukaryota; kingdom Metazoa; phylum Chordata; class Actinopteri; order Cyprinodontiformes; family Poeciliidae; genus Poeciliopsis; species Poeciliopsis prolifica. The sequence continues at coordinate 970,548 of NW_026562474.1, read as the reverse complement.
CATCCATCCATCTTTTTAAAACATTGGTTTGATTATGGTGGTTTAAATATTTTGTGTCCTCTGACATTTAAAAATTACAAAAAAAATAGAACCACTCTTACAGTATGTGTTGCATTTAATTTCTCTAATAATTTGCAAAGCTTTTTTTTTTTTTAAAATAACCTTGTGAAGTAGTTCACTGTTTGGAAACTCAATAATTTTCTCTTGTCCTACTGATTTCTAGTTTTTAAAGATCCGTTTGAAATAAAATAGGACATGATTTTATATTTTACAGACTTGAGGATACAATGACAGAAAATGGTTTGAGACTTCTGTTTCTTATAAAATGTCTTGAGAAAATATTCATAGATGGAGTGTTGGACCGTCACGTTACAACTGTAAACTTCATGCATTTGGATTTAATCAAAAAGCAGCAAAGTGAAGTGGAGGGAAAAAGTACACACTTTTACTGTGTTGCTAATAGAAATGTGAATAGCTCAATCAGAAAGTCATAACTGAAAGAAACCCATTGGAAATCACCTTTAAACTGTCCCACGGTGGACACAGTGAACAGGTGGAAGATGCATTTGTCAAAATGCATCATTTTAGCTCACATGCACAGTAAATGGCTACAGAGGTTAGCTAAAATCTGCAGTTACCTGAGATCACATCTAAAAATGCTTATAACATTTTAGTTTAATAATTCAACACAAACATGTACAAAGAAAGCAACTGTTATTTAGGCATATAATAGCCAAAGTAACATAAATAATAAAGGAATTGAGATTGACATGTTGACTATAAAGGCAAAACATGTAAAAACTTAACTGCAACAAATCTTGTTTCAAATGGTTCAGAAAGCACTAATTCTATATTAAGAAACAAAATTTATAATACTATGTAAAATACATAACAAAGCACAAAGCATAGAATCAGACTGAATAGATCTGCCCCTATGGATCGGGAACATTGGTGTCAATTAGTTTTTTTTAATATCGGGTTGATACAGATATTAAGATCGGATCGATGCATCTCCATTACCATTACTGGCCCTGAACAAGTTTTAAGCAGCTGGACTGAGAGCAAAAATGTCTCCTTGGATGGTAAGTATTGCAGACGACTAACTAAGGGAGACCGAAGAAAAACTCAAGACACACTTTTTATACTTTTATTTGTAAAGAACAAAAAAAGAAAACAACCTTTTTTTTTCATTTAAGAAAAATGTTATGTTTTTCAATTTCATGAAGCCCCAACTGAATAAATTGACGTCTGTGGATATTCATGGAACCAGGCCTGGTGAACCACCGAGCCTCACAGATAACCTCTGACCTGTGACTCTAAGACCTGTGCTTTCACATCTGGTCGCCAGCTGAGTTCATGACAGCAGCTGAACCCTCACAGTGAGACGGCAAGTGGTCATAATAGCACATGAATCATTTTCTATCTGTTTCATTCTGTTCTGAGTGTTTCTTCCAGCAGAGAGTCAAGGTTGGCACGCAATGGCTTTTTCAGCAGCTTTCAATATCAATAAGAGCTGAGAAGGAAACATTTCCCTTGAAAAGTCTGACCCTGGGCACCAAGAGAAATAATGCTACATGGGATCTGCCACCTTTCTACGCAGCATGTCCTAGAAGTGTTGTTTTCCTCCACGTTTAAAATAAATGTGAATGACTGTGGCCCTCAGAGCGAGTAATGCAGCCGCTTACTCTTCCAGCAACACGCCAGAAAACATTAAACTGTCTGACCAAATGCAGGCAGAACGTTTGACGCATTACGTTGTTTTTCATCTCCACTTACTCATGTTTTTTTTTTCTTCCCTTCCCAAAAAGTGCTGTTTTGGATTGCACTTTTGAAGCCTCCCTCGACAATCATTCTGCCCTTGAGTGAAGTGCTTCACCCGCAGCAGCTTCATCAACCAGTTGGGTCGTACTGGGCAGCTTCCAGAGCTGTAAATCCAGAGGTGATCCACAGGATCGATGCCTGGAACAATCACCGTTTTTTTTTTTTTTTTCTTTCTTTCTTTCTAATGGTTGCTATTGGCTAAGTGGAGCCTGCCAAATCCATTTTCAGTTAACCTATTGCGGTCAGGGTAGCCCAGCTGCCAGGAAAATCCTCGTTGTGCTCAGTTTGTAAAGGCTAGAACAAAAAGCAGGCAATAAAACAAAGAAAGCAGTGGTACGCGTTTTTATTTAAATAGCTTCACACAGACATGACAAAGCCCTTCAGGTGGGAAATAGTCACATATGAATTATTATTTTACAGGTGGGTTCTGTTGAAGACTTTGCTCCTGGCTTCAAACTGTTTAATCGTATTATTTTCTGCAGCTGATGAGATGCTTCGGCGTGAAAAACCTAGAACCTTCCATAACGTTAGATTTAGTTGCTGTTGTTTTATGAAAGAGAACGCTTTAGGGAAAACATAATGGAGGTGGTACTGTTTTTTTTTAATAAGGAAGGTTTGAAAAGTTTTCTAAATTGATAAAACAATTTGATGTGACAAGTTTTGTTTGATTCAGCTGCATTTTTCCCGTATTCTCTTTCCTTGGGGAAATACAAGCGTATAGTGCATTCTGAATGCTTTATTTGATGCGTTTTTTTGCCCTGATGTTTGGAACTTCCTTTTTCCATATTGTATCTCAATTGCTTTTTGTCTGCAGGGCACCTATTGCTGAAATGTCTGTGCTGGAAGAGGGATGTTTCCTAATCTGGGAGAGAAAACCTCTCCCTGAGGTTCTTATTTCCTCTGCCTCTGTTTGTTGAACCCGCCCCGCCCACAGCAGGAAACTGTGTGTAAAGATGCACTCATCTCTGAGAAGACAACCTGACTACCTGATAAAAATATCAATATCAGATGATCCACAAGAATATTACTATTTGTTTGGTCATGTCTTAGCTTCTCACACTGCATTATATTTGACCTGAGGGATTTTATCTAATGATTAAAAAGTTTATATCTTTAGGGTTGACAGTTTTCTATCTTTCACTTTTACAGTTTTGCCATTATTGCCCTTTGTATTTATTGAACATTTGTTTTTGTGTGGAAGATTTGAATTCTCAGAATATATACTAAGAGGCATGTTTACAGGATGTTGTGTTTTTTCCACTGCCTCAACAATCAGAGATGTGGGCAGTGTGGTACAGGAATTGGCCGGTGAGTGGCATCTTTCACAAAACACAAATCTCATCATGAACACAAAAATGATTTGTTTCCAAAATGCATCTGACTATTTATAAGCCGCCAGTGGAGACAGTGACATCCTGAGTAGCTGTGAGCTTTCACAAGTGACAAAATGGGCAATTTGGGACGATGAGGTGTGGAACGACATAATCTGCATTTCATTGACCATAAAGTTTGACTTACAAAAACTGCCTAACGGAAATGTGTCAATTTTGTGAAAACATGGGTTTCTGTGCTAGCATGAGGAGGTTTTCCAGATGTATCAAAATTGGTGTTTTGCAAAACTGCAATGGAAACACTTTTTAATGGCAGTTTTATAAAGTATTAACGTTTATTTGCTACATGCTTATGTAATGTGCGGCTGGCTCCAACAACTCATAGGATCTCTCAGTTCATCAAAAGGTCAGTTCGCCATCCAGAAGTGTTGAATCCATCGCTCCTCTGTAAAACGGTCGGCGACAATTTTCCCAAAACGCCACAGATTTTTATGAACTATCACTACACTTACTTTATAAAATTTATGGCTACTCTTCTTGCTGTGAGTAGCTTCACAGAATGAAGAAGAAACATATTCTACCCATACATTTGTGAGACACAGACACACATTACATTAACATGAGACTTCCTGTTTGTACACAAACTTTGTTTTAAGTGTAATTTTCTATCTAATTGGCCCCTTGAGCCAAATGGAGACCAACTGTAAATGTATTACCATCTGTAAGTATAAGATTCCTAAGTTTTAAATGGAAGAAATGTTTTAATTAAACTTAAAAAATTGACCACAACTTCATATCTTTCCATGTCTAATAAAAATCTTGATTAAATCAGATGTTTTAAGTCATAAGTGCCATAAGTTTTATGTGGCCCTCTTGTTCTCGAGGCATACATTTGAGCTAATTCTTTATTTTATGACTTTAAACATATTGGTATGTTTGGTTCCTATAACTTCCATGGTTTGAATGGATCTGAATCCTACTTCTGAAATATTTCATTTAAAATCCTTTCAAACAGATTCGAAGGAAATTTCCAGACTTTTTCCCGTGTCTTCCATTTTACCTGCCACTGAGCTAATCAGTTAGTAGGAAGAAGGAAAACACAATTTTTCCACACCTAAAAGACAGTTAAAATCTGTGAGTATTTCCTGTTCCACAAAGAAACTAAAAGAGCACCCTGTTCCCTTCATGAGGTAATGAAAACCACTAACATAAGAGATATTCATAAAAGACAAATGTGAACAGAAAATATGTTCTCCCTTTCGAGGATTAATTGTGACTGAGCCATGGTTGAAGGATTCAGATACGTCTCATGTTTAATTGACTGATTCTCTGACTCTGACTGACTGGTCAGACAAAGACAAACTTTACTGCCAATATTCCTCTTGATGAGCTGTAAATTTTTACCTCACTTGCAACCCAGAAATGTAATTACCATCTCTGGTTATTTTTACACCTAATAATAAAAAAAAAAAAAAACTCAGTTGCTCTTGTGGATTAAATGTGCTTTCAGATCGTCCCTTTGTTAATTTTAGATTTTCTATTTTCCTGTAACAAGTTGGAACTTCAAAATCTTATAATCCACTCAAAGAGCTCTGCAAAAGCTACCAGACTACTAAATGTAACTAACAAGTTATTTCTTCCTTATTTCTTCAATTCTGCCATTTCCATTGGTGACCAAGTGAATTATTCCAAACTAAACTATTTAAGCTTTTAGCTACCAGAGATCCTTCCTGTCCTTAGCATCACCATCCACAATAATGAATTAGAAACTTAGACTTAGACTTAGACTTCCTTTATTGTCATTGTACAAAAAAACACAAGGTGAATCTTGACAACGAAATGTCATTACTTGGCTACCAGTGTAGCAGAGCTGAAACCTTATACTACTCAATAAATAAATAAATACAATACAAGTGCCATAAAATACACAGGTTCAGTGTTGTGAACAAAACTAAACTAAAGTGCATGTATTGACCATGTCCATGGGGGGGTGATTTGGTTTGTGAGTGTGTGGAGGGGAGTTATGTGGGGTTAAGCAGTCTGATGGCCCGGGGGAAGAAACTGTTCAGTAGTCTGGTTGTTCTGCACAAGATGCTGCGGAACCTTCTTCTAGACGCCAGGGGGGAAAACAGTCCATGGTTGGGGTGGGTGGGGTCGAAGAGGATCTGGTGAGCGCGAGATAGGCAGCGCCTCTCTGCGATGTCCTTGATGCAGGGGAGCAGAGCCCCCGTGATCTTCTCCCCTGTCCTCACCACCCTCTGTAGAGACTTCCAGTCAGAGGCCCTGCAGCTCCCAGACCAGATGGAGATGTAGCTGGTCAGTTGGCTCTCGATGGTCCCTCTGTAGAAGGTCTGAAGGATGGGGGGCGGGAGGGATGCTCTCTTCATCCGACGCAGGAAGTGCATGCGCTGCTGGCCCTTCTTCACCAGTGAGGAGATGTGGGGAGACCAGCTGAGGTTTTCGTTGATGTGCACCCCCATAAGTGCACCCCCGTTGATGTGCACTCATGACTTAATTAATTATGGCAACATTTACTTTCCTTTTTAAGATAAAGTATTTTTTAACTGAATAGAGTAATTTTCAAATTGCTAACAGAAAACACAGAAAAGTATTATCTTCAAAGTGTCTGAATAGATGACAGCCTGACAGAAAAACCTAAAAGTTTAGTCCATTCCAGCGGGAGCAGACTGACAAATCTCAGCAGATCTGGCAGATTGACGGAACCGGGAGCCTCAACCAATGGAAATCCACACAGGAACGCAAACGTCTTCAGCTCAACAACACAGACTCAGGCTTAGCCATCTGTTGTGAAATTCTACGCTGCTAACATCCCCTAAGATACGTTTTATCTCACTGATATGAACATTTCAGCTTGAGTTGTTTACTAAAGATAGGCAGCAACAGATTAGTCTGACTAGCGGTTAGCTCCCTCTGTTCTGAACATGACCATCTTTCTAGGGGCCAATTGTTGACGACGTCACAGAACGTCACTTCACAAAAACAGAATCAATCCTTTAATTTCACACAATGTTAAAAATTGAGTTATTCCTTTACTTTTTTCCATAAATGTTCAGTGCTAATCTTAATCTTATATCAGGGGTGTTAAACTCAAGATCATGAATGTTCTTAAAGGGCCAGTTGAGACAGAATATATTGGTAAAACTCATTGACACACTGTTAAAATATTTATAAATAGTTGTGTCTGCATTCAATGAGTACTTCTTAAACTCAAATAATATTCAACATCCTTTCATCCTTTCACTCCTGGACTTCAAGATTGTTTTTGTAATTCAAAAAAAATAAAATTTGCAATCAAAACCATCGATTTTGAGGAATTAATTTAGAAATATTTGCAAGGGAATTTGCAATGCTTGGGGCTACTTTTCATATTACTGTGCTAAGTAGCACAGTAATAGACATAAGACATGCTGCCACCTACAGGTGGGAGGTAGAATAACTTTACAATAAAATTTCCAATATACTCACAATTATGCATTAGTGTGAATAAGTGCAGGGGATTTGTTTATTTTGTGGAATTGCAAAAAACCAAAGAAATCAATTGATGTAATTTAACCTCATATAGATACAAAGAACTCTGATTCAATTGATAAAATAACATTTATAAGGACAGCACTATGTAAAATCAACCTTTTTGAGCTTACGTCATCTTATAATGTTATTCCCTCATCAAATTCATATCTGGGATGTTGCCTGGATTATTTCAAGCATGTTTGATAAATACTTCCACCTCCATAGTTTGAATGGTTATTTAGCTGTTCAAAACTCCTGGTTGGATGTTCAAAACACAGCAGGACATTTTAAAGAGACAGAGGCTCAATTTCAAAGTGTCAAATTGTGAAGTTAAATTGTTTTTCAATCATGTGACATATTTTGAGCATTTTTATAAGGCAACTTGATTGTGTTATAAAAAAGCAGTATGTGTCTGGAAAACACATAATACTGTCACTATGAGCAAACAATGATTATCTTAAATGTTTTTTTAAGACATTATGTTTAAACATGAATCCTACATGGTTTGTATAGTAAAACAAATGTAATGTGCCAATGATACACAGCCATTTTGTTTTCATCTTTTAGTGTTTTTTAGAAAATAGCTTCAAATCTTTTTAGTTTTGGAATGAAAGCTCAACTTGTGATGGCAGCAGGAGTTTGGGTTTATACTTGTGTTGGCAGCAGAATATTTTGATGAAAAATAATCGGTATGTTCCACATCTTCTCCTTTTCTATGTATTAAGATTTTGTCACAGTGCAGAGTAATGCTCGTCTCAAAGCTCCTTAGGAACTGTAATGTGTTCCAGCATCGTGACTTTGCCTCTGCGCTCCGAGTATCGGGTTTTATCTCTCCACAGATTTGACAAATACTTTGAGAGGTTTGAAGACAGGAAAGTACATAAAACAAGTTTGTGGCTGCTCATGTTTCTGTCCCCATCATCACCCATCTCATTACTTGGAGCATTATTCATCAATACCCCCCACCTACTTCCACCTCTTCCTCACAAGCAGCACAAATATACCCCCATTGGGAAGGATGGCAGCCCTTGACAAGCCCAGAGTAAATGGGCACCTCACTTTAATGCGAGTGTGTGTGTGTGTGTCTGTGTGTGTGTGACAAGTGCTGACAGTCGAGGAGTCTGGCCTCGTACAAGGTCAGCATCTGTGAGCCTCATCAGTGTGTGTGATTGTGCGAGTGTGTGTGGGTACAAACAATATACCACCTGTGCCCCCTGCCATGTCCGCAGTCAGCAGATGCTCTGAAAGTCAAACTCGGTCTTACACAAACTTGCACAGGAAAAAAAACACACACACACACATCGTCATCAGCTCCATGTGGAGTTATCAAAGTCAGCCGAGGTTAGTTGTAGTCTTACGAGTGTGATAAATATGAACAATTATGGACCATAAAGCCAGCTTATGGAGAGAGGAGGGGGACAAAGAGGTTTGATCCATACAGAGGGAACATGGTCAGCTTTTCTGGATCTCTTTCTGTTTACGTTCTAACAAATGTCACTAAGCCACATAATATGGAACTACATTGGTGTCAAAAAGATTCACAAAGCTTTCAACAAGATTTGAAAAGATCTATGAGTGTACAGCAAGATTTGAAAGTGTACAACATAACTGACAGATGTGTATGACAATACATAAATGTATACTTCAACATTCACATATATTCACAAAAACCTCATTTCACAAACAGACAAGGATGCAAACCAAATATTCCACTGTAAACCTTCAGATGAGGAGATGACCAGCAGCTGACAATCATAAGGATCTGCAGCTCTTGGTGAATTTGCAAATTTGCAGCGAATGTCTTTTACAAGGTAGGAAGATTAACGTTCACATACTTCATAATAGGTCAGATTTAGTTACATGTAATCAGTGTTCATGTTTAACCATTAGCAACCATGGAAAAAAATGCCTCACCATCTATACTTCTGTACTGTCTGCTCTGGTGTAACGCTGTTTATGACACAGGTTAATAAATCATGTTCTGTGAATTCAGGCAGGTTTGATCAAATCAGCGAACACATCAGGAAGGAGAAGGTTTAGGTCAGGCTCTGAGCTAGCTATCAACAACTTTTGTAAATACCCTTCGGTTACTTTTGCATTACCTGTCACCATACCTGCCATTCTGCTCCCTTTCCCAGCTGCATCCACTCACTTATGATTAGCTTCTCTGGTTGTCAGCTATACAGGTTCCCAAATGTTACAGTTCTACGACAACTTTAGTTTAGAGATAAAATCTGGTGCATTTCCATTACAGTTAGTCAAAATGCTACAAATCTGAGCTAATATAATAAAAAAAATACCTTACTTTAACGATGATGCAGTAAATAACCTTAGAAAACTAAACTGAAAATTGTACAAGAGTTTATAGTTTTGCTCCCAGTTGGACCTCTTGAGGCATCACACTGATCCGTCATGAAAGCAGGAACAACACAGATGTTTATCTCTCTCCTCTTAGAGATTTTTCACTAATTCTTATTTATACAGCAGTGCTTTTCAAGTGTAAATGTTTTGAAGCTATCAGGGACCAAAACAAGCATGATGCTTATGTAAACAGTAAATATGAGACCATCAAAAAAAAAAAAAAAACACACACATTTTTGGGTTAGAAAACACACATTCCTTTACAGTGATGAAATAATTTGTTTACTTTGAACTCTGTCATAGCCAAATGGATTACTTTATACAAGCATGTGAAAAAAATTAGGACATCACACTAAAAATATAGTTTTCTCAATAGAAAAGTTACTGATGTTTAATTTGCTTTTGCGTTTTTGTCCTTGGAAAAGAAAGGCTTGTGATGGCATGGAAAGACCAAAAATCTCACTAAAGATGATATATAATCAAAACTAAGATTTCCAGTTGAGGAAAACATTAGTTTGAGTGTAATAACACCATACCTGTCAACTCTCCTGTTTTGGCTGGGAAACCACAGTTCTTTAGCTCCCTTTCCTGTTATTCTCCCACATTAGTATTTTCCTGTAGTAACATTTCAACCCCAACCCGCTCTTACGTCAGTCTCGAATACTTTTATTTCAGTTTCTATTCTTATTTTCTAGTTGAAAATTGGAAAAAACTTTAAAGCCCCAATTCAGTTTTATGAATCTATGGCCTCCTTAAAAAACAACAAAACAATACAGCATCTCAATTAGATCTATTTAAAAAGCTTTGGATTTTCCTGCTTACTTCTTACATTCTCAATTTACCTGAGTAAAGCTGCCCACCTCGTTCAGATTGAAAAAAAATTGGTGTCAAACGTTTGTGCTGGCTTGTAAAAAAAAAAAAAAACACTTTTAGCTTGTGCTGCCATCATTTTAAATATATTAAATGTTTCCAGAGGTCAACAAAGGTCAACCATTCCCTTTCAGATTTAAAAGATCAAACAAATAAGGTGTCATTCTGCTGTCCTATGTTTGGGCAACATAAATTTTATATATAAATTTATGCTATCAGTCTACCCAACATTAACAAGATAAAACCAAATTTATCTTGATATTGTGCAGCTGAAATGCTTGTAGTTATATAGAGTGATTTAGATGTTATAACAGGAACCACTGCCATATTGAATTGGTGGATAAATACAGAACAGTGTTTGTAATCCAAAAAGAACATATAAAAAAGGGTGTGTTACAACTTCCTGGAAAGAGTGAACACTTTTATTTTTCCCAAGGATCCATTCCCTTTGGAAAAGGGAGCAGATTTTAAGTGAGTAGGTGAAAAAGGATTATTTCTACTCTGTTGCCAAAAACACTTTGTTGAAACACTTTTTACCACAGAATTATGGAAATATACTTCATGCGCAACCTTTGCTTTAAGGAGTGGAGCAACATAAGGCTGAGGGATGGAGTCAGAAAGCAGGTCAGGCCACATCTACAACACAGCTGCCATGATAAAACACGAAGCAGGAAGACGTGTTGTTTGTAATCCAAAAACAAACTGCAGTTTTCACTCTCTGCCTCACACTTTCCTCCAGTCTTTGACGACAGCTGCCATCTGATTGTTTATCAGTATTTTAATGTCTTTCATTATCTAAACTTGCAGCCAGTGGCTGTATTTGATATGGGCCATATGGGCGGTTGCTCAGGGTGGCATCAGAATGGGGGGGTGGAAGAGTGGGGGGGCTCATGAGCATCGGGTTAAAAGAAAAAAAAAAATCTTTCAGTTGTACCATAAATAAAGTTTCCAAAGCATAAAAAGTGCATATGGAGCTGGGAATAGAGATAGTATTTTATGTATTATGTGTGTGAGAATGCATGACATTTTGTACTGAAATCTAATATAGACAATATTTTGCATTTTGGTCATAAAAGGCTGCAGGTCTACAAACACAAAATTACTATTTCTAAAAATATTTCAGTTTGCAGTTTATAGAAACAGAATAGTTGAGTGAAATGTTCAAATGTTCTGGACATTCACTACATGTGGGCAACATGCAAATCAGTATTCAACTGACAGACAGCTACGCATTAAATTTATACCATACTGAAACCAGAATTATGAAGTTGAATTGTCTTTTTCTGGAAAGTCAAAAAATAGTTGTTCTATTAGTTTGGTTCACAAGAATATATATATTTCTCATTATAACTGCAAGTTCTTTTGGGTGAAAGTTTCAGTCTTTGGGCATTCGCTAATTACAACAGGACTGTTTTTTATAGCACTAATAATTTGTAACTATAAGAAAAACATCTCCAGCATCAATGTTCTGCATCAAAATATGTTTTCCAGCTTTTTCTTTTTAATACAAAAAGGCTTGTAGATGAACACTAATGTATTGTCATGTTTAATCCCAAACTAATTGTAATGAAGACACGCTCCATTTTAACTAAACAAGCGTTTTAAACCAATTCTAATTGCAGCAAGACTTTGTTGTGATTTGTTAATATTGGTCCAAATCAACAGTCCTCCAGACCTTCTGGACATTCCATACACTTTACAGCCCACTGTGGAATGTGTGCCTTAAAAATGAGGAAAAGAGTTGGTATTTGCTGAACTTAAGAAGAAGAGTAAACCTTTTAAAACTGTCTACAGTCGGTAAAAAGGTTCCTAAAGATCCAGTTAGAAATTGGTTCTTTGCTTAGTTGGTTTAAGTAAATGTCATTCCTTCCTTTGCCTTTTAAACTGTAACATTCAGTATTTGATCTTCAACCAACCACTGTATGAATCTCCTCACTCTGAGACACTGTACATGTACAGCTGTCTGCTACATGATGATGTAGCAGATAGCTGAATGATGCTGGCTCTTAAAGGTATTTAACACCTGAATGATACAAATGTTAAAGCAAAATATGGAACATTTACATCACCATCATGTTGTTGCATAAACTGCAGCAGGTCTGTCGCTATTTGAGTGCGGCACTAATTTGAGTGGTTTCACCAACTCAAATGAACAACTTTTTAAGACCTTTGTGAAAGAAATTTAAGACCTGCAGCATGTATAAAAGAAAATTGCAAAGAAATAAATCGTATGGCTTCACAAGTGAGGCAATGGCCAAGATCAACAGTGTTCAGCCAACTGGCAATAAATTTGCACTTATCTATAATGAACGTAAAAAAGCTATCTAGTTTTACCCCCTTTAGGTAGCCGCGAGGAAGGGTATATTAGCAGGTGGTTAGCAATAGCCACAACCGCCTTGAGTCACTGAACACAATGAAGACATTTACAAGCCACTCAAAGTTTTATACAGCAACAAAGTCCGAAAAGAGAAAAGAAAACTGCATAGAATATGAGCTGAAATAATGAAGCCACAGCAAAATGTAAGAGCTGTGATTAACGAATTCAAGTCTCATTTATGGGTTTTGAATAAATAAACAGAAAAATTAACCAACTACAGTGTTCCTGTTCACAGACTTTCCACTTAAACATGCAAGTGTTGACTTGGCCGTCGCTACAGTGTTGTTTCCATGACAACACTGCAGCACTAATATTGTCAGTGCACTCCAGATTAACTTCTGTAAATAAATATGTTTTTATGGGCCTGTTTTTTTCTTACTACTGTCATTATGTCACTGGCAGCTCTTCTCCCTCAAAAACAGCTTTGTGGTTTCAAGCTTTGAGAATTTCCATAAGGCCCAGAATATCATCTTTGTTTTGTTATTTTTTTATTTTTTTTAGAAGTGAAATAAATCACAGAAAATATAATTTGAAGTAAAAAATTTGATATTGTAACATATCAAATTACAATAAAGTATTTGTACGCTGATTAACTGGCACTTTCTGAACAGGGCAAGTTATTCAATCATCAAAGATCATTTGTTCAATTTAAAGTTATAATCCAAACCTGATATTAAAATTAAGCAATGTTTAGAGGATTCTGAGAAACAACTTCTCCTCGGTTTAAAATGTAAATAAAGGGTCCCAGATTTAAAGCTTTTAAACTGCTGGATTTGTCCTACTTTCTAACTCACATAGTCATTTTATTTTTTATTTTTTCAGATAACGTGGTTTTTCCAGAATTTATTTGACTTTACTGAGCAGATGATGTAGCAAAAATACATCACTCACTATTTTTTTCAGAAATTGATTGTCTTTCTTTTATTTCTCCATTTGTCCTGTAGGGATTTGTTCCTAGTTTTCTAGTTCCTAGTTGTTGTTCCACAGCAAGATTGAGATAAAATTGTAGATTCTTATTGTTAGAATGTTGTTATCATAGAATTTTGAATGGATGTTCTGTGCTTTTTTTGAGTACCAATAATATAAAATAGTAATTATTCTTTTTTACCAGATCAAAAAGTAGAACAGACAACATGTTAGAATTATTAAACTATATGCATATTGTTAAATGTAAAATATTATGATATGGAGCTAAGGCGTAAATTCAAGCTGGGAGACAGAACACAGCTGATCCACAACACAGCTGATCCTCTTCAATCACGTCACACCCTGCTGCGGCCAATCAGGATCGGCGCCCTTGCGCGTCCCAGCCAATCAACGTCAAGCCGGTCCATTCAAGAAGACGAGCTTCCGGGGATCTGCCTGCTCGTCAGCTGTGCTTCGCCCACCTCCTCCCCATCTCCACCTTCAGCACGATGACCATTCTTCAGGCGCCGTACGCGCTCCTCCATCCAAGGCTCTGCTCCATCACCAGTATTCGGACCGGGGGGTAAGACTAGTGAGCTTCGCCGGACTCAGCATCTTCCCCGGCGATCTACGCTCACTAGTCTTCCGCCGGTTCGAGCGCCAAAGATTTGTTCATTAAAATCCTCTAACTGCTTATTTTTCTCTGTGTGAGTTGATCCAGATTGAAATGCTTTGTGAAAGTATCAAACTCGCCTAGAGGTTCTACTTAAATATTGCAACCTAATAACGTTACATAATGTGCAGAATGATGAAGATTTACTCACATCTACATGCTAAATGCTTAGTGCTAACTGAGATTTTTTATCCTTACTTCTGTAAAACTATTTAAGTAACAAAAAGATGATAATTCATAATGAATGCTTACAGACCCATTTGATAAATTATAATATTTTCTGAATTCTTTTATTTCAGGAGCTTTGGCTATGTGAATCCATGATATAGATCAATTACACGCAGATCAATGTCTGAAAGCCTTTATTTTCTATAACTTTCCTCTTACAGCTATTTAAAGCAGGACTTTTAAAATTAGAAAATTACATCAGACCAATAAAAAAGTAAAACATGTTTAATATGTTCTTAATGTCTGCTTAAAGGATGTTATTTTCAAAATGGACGTTTAATCTGTCAAATGGGATTCATCAGGAAATATATTCTAATTTATTGAACATGACTGTAAGAAACACGGGGACATCAAAAACACATCAAATATTCTTGATGACAGAACTTACTGCTCCAGAGAATATGTTTCTTCACATTCAGAGAAACAAAACACAAAGTTATTAGATCCTCCCACATACAAAAAGTGTGACAGAAACATTTGTGTCACACAATCAAACTTTAGATTGAAGCTAAAATCTTCAGCTTCAGGATTTTATGCTTGAAGTTGAAGTATGAAAGTTTTATAAAAAATATAATTATGTCAATGACAATGGCAGATAATCATTAATAAATTATATTAATAATGACAGTGAAAAAAAAGGCAATACAGATTATCTGTCTCATATTGTTCTTCACAGTGTGGGGACAGCTTTAACAAATATATATAACAAAACATTTATGGAAGAGTTACTTCCTGCAAATTTAAATTCCATATTCTGTTTGATTGCAATGAATAAACAACAACAACAACAAAAAAAAAAATGCAGGCCGAGTGTAACAAAGAACGCTCAGAAAGCCTGAGGAACTGGTGATAAATACCACCTTAAAAGAAAACAAGAATGTTTGACTCACTGTAAAACAAACATGAAACTTTATGAAACTTGGATGACTAAAAGTTTGAAAGTACTCTCAACAAACAATCATAAAAAAAATAAAAAATGAAATAAAAATCCTTTATATTTTTCTGTTTTTTCCCCCCTTTGAGTCTAACAGACACTCTAGACCAGGGCCCTTTACCAGGCACGAACATTTGATTGCAATTTTATTAACACTGCAATAAAAGCTTCCAGTATGTCAAGACTGAATTGTTTGAATTTTAAGCAGGGTGAAAGCGGCGGCGCTCAGAGGGAGGCGATACTGTGACAGCGAGAGCCAGAGGGAGGCATTATTGTCTTTGTGTCCCTCGGTGGCGCCGCGGCGGATCAGCATAAAAATAAAATCAGATTAAATGCACATGACAGGAGACAGAAGTCTCCAACTGGAGTCAAGAGCATGACAAGACTCCGTGATTCATAGTGACTGTGTGATTTATTTGGTCTTGCTAGGAGCGGCGGGGCCAGCTGGGAGTTTTATAATTCCTTTTTCCATCATTCCTACAGCCATCAGTCAGAGCCGGGCCCGGGCCCCGGACGCTCAATAAATGAGCTGTTAATGCTGCCAACTTAGATTTGCGGTCTTTTCTTAGGAGTTGCGTTTTGAAATTCCCGTTTCATCTGTTTAATAAGACAGAGAAGTCTGACTTATTTTCTGCCTTTTCTTTTTTGTTCTTTTCCCATACAGACGAATCGCATCCAGAGATCAATCCTCAGCTTACGGCATGATGAGACTGAGATGGATTTATTGGATCTGCACATTTTATTCCAGCACATCCAATTCAGATCAGAGTCCAGCAGTTTTTGTTTTGCATATCCAGAAAGAGCTGCTGAGAGTCAAGCAAGCAGGACTGGCAGTTTACTCTGACTTTGAGATGTCTGATGGCCCTGGTGAAACCTGCGTTTAAACTTTGAACTGTTAAAGTTCTACTGTACCATGTATTGCAGCCATAAATTGTTGTGTTCCTGATGTCCCTAGATGCCAACAGGCTAGAAGAACATATTTAAATTGTTGAACAATGTGTATTATTTTTGTCTTAAAGAGCTCCAGTAACGTTGGCTTTGGTCAGAGACTCTAAGTTTGTAATGGGAACACTTTTTTCACATCACATGAGTCACGTGATCAACAACTGGATGTTACTACTGGTAAAAACCACAAAGAAGACGACGACAGGAAGTGGTAGGAGGAGAATTTTTTTTTAATGACTTATTGGGAACAAACTGTGATTTTAACTGGGTTTCTTATTTAAGGGAAACACTGCAATTGCAAAGTAGTTTTACCAACGTTAGCAGAATATCAATTAAGTAGTAAGTACATTTCTAATGGATCTTTGACACACGTTTGTATGAGCTTAAACCAGACACACACATTTTTTTTTTTTAAATTATGATTAGGCTTTGACACCCTGATTTGTCCTTTCAATGAGAACAGTTTCCTTTTCATTCGAAAATTCAATTCCATGACCTCAACTGCACAGATTTTACAACAAGATGTCTACAAAGTTGCAGCTAGTTGGAAAGATGGAAACAAAATGTTGTGTCTGTTTACAGAGCAGCTCCTTAAACGAAGCTGACTGAAGGAAAGCTATAGCAGGCTGATTATGTTTTGGTCCATTAAGGAATACCATTGTCTGTTTTGTAATATTTGTAAAGGATTTTTGTTGTAACTCTTTGTGTGGACTCCAGGAAGAACAGTCTCTACTACAGTTGAGACTGAAATAAACAAACAAATAAATAATCAGAGCTGAAAACCAATAATTTCTCATTGCATTTCAGCCCTTGGTTAGAAGGATTTGTTTGTTTTTTTATATTAAAGCAGTTTTTTATTATTATTATTTATTTGTAGTCCTAAAATAGAATGATCATATTTGCAAGACACTATAAGACTCAGACCTGAACAGAAAGTGAAATCCTCAAGACAGACTCAGTCTTGCTTCAGCAGAACCAAACACATGGAAAGTGTTAGAATTAGGCTCTAATTTGTCTAACATGCAGTAAAGGAAAGAGGACAGAAAGCTGCACCTCCCCACCAGCACAAACATGCATCTCATGCGCCCTCCGTAGTTTTAGTATTCTGTTTTAAGCTCAAAGATTCCTCACCAGCTCTTAGTATAATCTAATACTGACTTGACCTCATATCAATAATTAATTTAGCCTAGAATTTTTTTTTTTTTTTTTTTCCCACAGTGGCTTATGAGCTAAAAAGTTTGAATTTACAGAGTTAGCACTTCTGGTGAGGCAGACTTTAACTTTAGAAGAGTTACATCCACTGTTGTACTGACAAATAAACTCAGGCTGGTTGGTTTTACTTTCTCATTTCTTACATCAGGCTTTCACATGACAAACAGTAAATAAGATCAAATTTAGCTAAATTAGGTGGATTTTCTGCATTGTGTGAGTAATAACGTATTTCAATCGGAGCTCATCTTCATTAGTTGAAAACTAATTCTGACTAATTTTTTAATTCCTCAGACTAAACCTTGTTTTCCAACAAGTAATTGGTAATATTTTTATTTGTTCAATTTCACTGTTTTTACTTTTTATCCAAACATAATTATTTTTGGCTAAAAGAAACACTAAACTGTATGGCTATTGTGCACTGATTTGGTCATTTTTATCTATAGTAAATTATTCAATTTGTTAATGATTGCCTTTGATATTCATAACCATTTTTTTGTGTAATTTTCTCTTCTTTAATTAAACAGTTAGTGTTTGCCACTTTTCAGGAAGTTTTGACGTAACTGTCTTGCTTAAATGGGTTGATATAAAATTTATTTAGCTTTTTTTGTACAGAAAACTTGAAGATGTACAAGAGGTTGAATTCTAAAGCTGTATTATTTTACAGCAGTGGCCAATAGCAGGAAATGCAGAAAATCTTCACTTCACCCTTTTTTCCCCAAAAAAATCTCAAAACAAGTTGACAAGTTGCATCGTTTTTCTTAGGTTAAGGAGGCGAGGCAAAGTCGTTGCAGTTTTGCTCTACATTCTTTGTACTTATAAACACACTGAATGGTGAGAACCCAGCCTCTAAGAACTGAAGCAAAAAGATTTTTTTGTTTTTTTTTCCAGTGTAACAGAAAACAAACTGTAGGTGTTAGGAGTGTGTGGGAGATTTATATGTGTGCTTATGAGACTTGTTGGCGAGTAAAAGAGCTGATCTCATTATGCAGCAGGTTTTGTTGCTGTTAAATGTTCCAAAGAGGATTTTTATTCAGTACAGAGTGTTAGCTTGAGTATTTCACAGATACACATGGAAATATAGAAAAACGCTGCAGGAAAATGTGCAAGTGTTCACATTTCTGTGTGTGTGTGTGTGTGCGTGTGTGTGTAGGTGTTTGACAGGGCAGCATATGGCCAACCCTGCATGTAGTGAAATATTAATAAAAAGCAGCGTCAGCAAAATAACCTATGTGTGTATGTGTGTGTGTGTGATTGGACAACAGCGTGTCCTCGAGTGTGTGAGAGCATCCCATCGGGAGCAGAAATCTGCCGGACATGGACAACTGGGCATGACAAGCTCCCACTGTGACACACAGAAACGTGCTGTCTCTCCTCTGTCCCTGCCAACATGTCCAGTTAGCTTCATCTACTAGTGAGACTAAATGCTGTCTTAAGCTCTTTTTTTATCCCAAGACAAAGGACAGCATCTTGTTTGAGATTTCTCATGATAACTGAACTATTCAGGATGTATTAGGAGGAAGAAACAAGGCAGACTGAGACAGAGACGTTCATTTCCTCCCACTTTCTCCTCTGAATCACACACACATACACACACACGCATGTACACGCACACCCACACGCACCCCTTCCCCCAACACACACACGCACACACCCACACACACACACGCACACGCATACGCACACACACACACACACGCATCCTCTAGGATGGGCTACAGCCAAATCTGTTCCTGCAGAATCATTTTAAGGACAAAGAAATATTTTGTCAGCATTTGCTATTTTTAACGAATGTCATGCTCCCCTCATGTCCCATCTTTTGTGACTCATAACAAAGACACTGGACCCAAGCTGTAAATTCTTCTCCACACTAGCGATGCTAGCCTGGGCATTAGCTTCCTATGCTACTATGTTTGATTTAAATCTCATATCACATTGAAGTGAATTTAACGGTGCCAATCAGCAGTAAAGTTAATTTCCTACTCTGTTTTAAAATTGTCGTCTGCCTGTAGCTTTAGCAACAGCATCAGAGGAAGTGAACGAAGTCGTTCAGTCCATGTTGGCCACGCTTCCAAATATTGAATTAATATTTATAATCGCCTCTTTTGACTGAGCACCTCTCTCTTCGCAGGGGAGGACGTTTGTTCAGCGGAGGCAATTTCCTGTAAGCTTCATAGCACCGAATTAGTGCACTAACACATCACAGACAAAACATTAGCTGTTGGGTAAAATTTTAAACTTTGACAGAGTTCACGCCTTCAGGAAAGGCCGAGAGCCCAGACCTTCTGAATGAAGTGAAGAACAAAGAACAAAGAGCTGGTTTTTAACAGGAAATAGAAATGCAGATTTTAACTTTGTCCTGCTCACAAAATGAAACAGTTCATGGTTTTGGCTTCAGAAGAACAAGATGAGATTTGGACAATATGTTTTTTGTTTGTTTTTATGATTTTATTCTTTACTTTAATGGAAGTGCTCCATTACCGAAAAAAATACAGTCATGTTGCCCTGGACTCTTTATTTGGGAGGAATTGTCTTTAATAACCATGAAAACAAGAGTTCAGATCATCAGCTCAACTTATTAAAGCCAAATAATGATAACATTGATTAGGAAAAACAGAAAAATAGTTTACAGTTTCAGAGCTGGTCCAACACCAGGCGCCCTTCAGAGAAAACACAGATTTCTGGCCCTGTGGGCTTTACATGAGCTACGCCTTAAAGAGGGCGTTCGCCTGTGCAGTCTTTTTGTATCCGAACGCGTGTATGTGTGTGTGTGTGTGTGTGTGTGTGTGTGTGTGTGTGTGTGTGTGTGTGTGTGTGTGTGTGTGTGTATGTGTGTCCATGTGCATGTGAGGAGTTAAAATAGATCAGATAAAAAAACATAATCATTTATCCATAACAGTCATGTTCAATTTACATTCAGATGTTGACCGTTTGTCAGATTATTACTACCTTTTCAAAATAACCTTCAAAGCTGCAGTATGTAGCTTTTATAAAAAAAAGGTTTTTTTTTGCATAGTTGTTGTATAAAGTCACAGCATTACAAGAATAAAGTCATAATATTGTGACTAGTTTCACATTACAACTTCATTATCATAATTGTGACTGTACTCACAATTTTGACTTTATTCCTGTAAATGTTTGATTTTCTAAGTTAGGCCCTGCTGCTCTGTAACTACCTTAATTGACTACTAGAAGTTTGCATTTCAATAATTTAATGACAAATGTAATAAATAAATTATTTATGCATTTATTTATTGTAAAGTATTATACAGTATTTATTTCATGGTGTTTTTAATGACATATTAATATAATGTCCCTTTTAGCGCTCCATAGTGCTAAAGATGCTGCAGAAAAGCTTGGTACTGTGGCCACTTATACTACAGAGGGATGCAGGGAATCTGCTCCAGGTTTCCTTTAACTACATCTTTCTTTTTGCGGATTTTCCATAAAGGCCAGATTTTTTGATTGCCTCACGAATAAATGTGGTTTGATTAGATTCCCCCATGAGAGCTGTGGACCACGGGCCTCTTGGCTTCTTTCCTGATTATTGCTGTTTGTTCACTAATGTTCTCTAATAAACCTCGGAGCCCTGCACAGAACCGTTGGATTTGTACTGAGATGAAATTACTCTCAGGTGGACTCTGTACGTTAATAGGGTAACTTTTGAAAGTCGTTGGTTGCACTGACTTTTTTTTTCTTTTTTCAGCTATATTGAAGTCTGGTTGTCATAAGATCAGTTTGACTACTTTGTCAACTAATCAAGGAATTGGTTACACTAAAGGAATTACAAAACTAAAGCCAATGAACACTGATTTTTTTTTTTACATGTCCTTTTATTGTTGCCCTCAGATTTGTTGTCTGAGTGTTAAAGTGACACCAAACCAATTTGCTTTGCTCAAAGCTCCTCCTGATCCGTAATGCTCGAGTGGAGTTTTACGGCTTTCTCCATGGTGCTCTACTTAATATACAAATAAAACTTTATTATAAATTTCTTTGGGTTTATTCCAAACACCGTGAGCATAAAAAGGAAAAATGAGAACAAGAAGGTAGACAAGGCTTAAAAGGGAAGAAGATGGGAGAGAAGGAGAATGAAGCCAAAACCGATGAAGTCTGCCTTCAGGAAGAGAGAAAACAAAACTGAGAAACCACAACAACAAATGCTAACAAATATAACATATTATTATTGAAAAGTACACAAACATTTATTTATGAAATATTTTGTTGAACATAAAGATTAAACCAAGGCAATAGTTAAGTTTCGACCGCAATCTTATCTGCTCATTCCCTCTCACTCCCCCCCTCCTCTCTGTACCGCTAACGCTACAGCTAGCAAAGTCTGTTGTGAATGCTAAAGCTAATTAGCATGGCCACAGATGATGGTGGACAAATAGTTTTCCTGTAACAGTAAGTTTTTTCAATGCCATTAGCACATTTAGCAGCGACTATACGAGGATGATTGACCGCGGTAAGACCCTTCTCCTTGCTCTGGTTGTTTTTGGTCGGGAGCGATGCATTCCTTTAAGTGGTCATGGTAACTCAGGGAGAAAGTGGAGGAGATCGATCTTTTCACAGATTATATGCCTCATATTACAGTGTCAACATAGCGACAATTTAAACAAATATGTGAAAATATATATAGTTTTAATAAAGTTAGTTCACCATAATAGCTTTAACTCTGAAAAATAATACTTCTAAACTACAAAGTTAAACTTTGTCCTTATGACTCGAGGGCGCTTTAGGAGGTCACCACATGCTACATGAGTCATCTGTGAATTTTCAGAGCAAATATAATCGGACCCTGCTCCGGACAAAATCCTGACAGAAGGAACCGACAGTGACAGCTGGACATCCATCTGCTGCCAGGGCAGCACAGACCAGCAGAAATAGCAATGGAACAATGAGAACTGGAGGAAGACATTACAATTTCCTTAACGAAGTTGAAAACTGACCACAGTGTGCAAGGTTGCCATTTTGACTTATGTTGTGTTCTCTCCATGGTTTGATCCTCCGTGATCCGTAGAAGCATTTGGGATCTGACGGAGGGGCTTAGCAGGCCAATTAGCCTCATACATACAAAGTGAAGTGAAAATGTCAGAGAGTCATATTGATTGTTTTAATAGACTTCCTGCTTGTAAAAATACTGACAAAAACGGCAAGTTACACCACAACTCAGCATGAGTGATGGGATAGAGGATCAATCACATGCATTAATGACAAGATAATCAATATGCAACATAAGCAGTTCAGGATTTCTGTTCTACAAGGAATTCATGGAAAGGTCAGAAATATTCTTTGAGGCTGACATTCAGTCGTCCAGGAAACACTAAGTTCTCCAGATGAAGGAAACCGGACCACTCTTGTTTCTTGTTTCATTTCTCATCCAAAATGATTCTTCAGGTCTGAACATGGTTGAAACCAACAGGTTTAGAAGTTCTAGTCAGAACGATTGCAGTAGTCTCGCCGTCAAAGTCACTAAGGAGACGGTTGGATCCCCGTCTCCACGGCCGTGGCCTTCACCACTTCTTCATATTTTGGACCCGTCTCTGGGGCAACATGGATACTGGCTGCAAATGATTTGATTAGTTGTTATGGTGAACTAAGACCATCCAAATCATGTAAACTGAAATTGAGAACATTTTCACTGACTGAAATACATAAAAATGTTAATTAATATGGAAAAACTTTAACTAACTGGAACTTTGCTATAAAACATACTGGATATGTAGATGTAACTCCCTTTGATTTTGTGTTAATGAATCTATTCTAGTACAACTGATGTGAAATGTATTTATTTATCCCACACAAGCAGTTTACATCACTTGTTGGCTGGTCCGCAAAATGATGACAGCGAAAGTTGGGAGAAAACATCAATCAGTTGGTTGTTCAGAAATAACTGAGTACATTTTTGGAAAACTGTATGTTCTGTTGAGTATTCATTACCAAATCAGTGTTAACATAATCACAAAGCACGACTTTGTGATCATGTTAACACTACACCTGAAAATTTACAGTTCTTGTTCAATCCTCCAAACAACTAAATCTAAAAAACTAAAATTACTGCTATAACTACCAGAAGCTAAACTAAAACTAAACTACTTAATTCACAAAACTAGCAAACACACATTGAAAAGAAAAGAGGTGAGATCTTCTGGTATAACTACTGGACTAAAACTCAGAGCTAATCTTTCTTTTTCAGTCGTGGCTCCAAAAGTTTGAAACAAGTTGTCATTTCATATTAGACAGACTTCTTTAAGCTTTTAGGTCTTTCTCAGAAACCTCTTTTCAGTGGCTTTTGATTCAGCTTCTGTGGCTTTATTGTAGTTTCTATTTTTATTTGACAACTACAGCACATTTTATTCTGCTGTTATTGTTTTTTGCTCTTTGTACTTTATTTTTTACCTTATATCTTGGTTTGATCTGTTCTAGTTTTGTACAGTATGTGGCTGAACATACTGTGTTTAATGTGCTCTAGCAATATAATTGGAATAAATAATTAAAGACCTAAATTTAGTATGACTTTCATCCCCATTGTGAGTAGATGGAAACATTTGTCTGTAATTGCTCAATCGTTGCTCGTAATTTGTGGAATACTTTTCACATAATAATGTTTTTATAGACTTATTTGTTTTCATTGATGTTTCCCTAAATTTTATTTTGGAGAAAAATGTTTCTGTGTTTAATGCCTTCAATCTTTACCCTCCTTTTGCCATCTAGCGTTTTCAGAAAATTTTTATTGCATTTTGCTTTTAATGCTGTTGTCATTTGTTTGTACAATGTGCTTAAAACAAACCGAAGGAAAAAACACAATTTGTCCACTTCATAAATATGAATTCATTGTGTGTGAAACAGCTTGGACTGCATTCAGAGCCCCGGTTCAGAGACAGCAGGAGCCCCCTTTCTTCTCTAATGGCAGCAATAACTCACACACATACACACACATGCTTTAATGGCTTTTATAATGAATGGACCAAGATAGTGGGCTAAATGGGGGGTTGCCATGGTGATAGGGTCAATCGATCAGAAAGTATCGATCGGTCATCGATAAGTTCCAGACGGCGAGCGACTGGAATAGAGAATGAGCTTTGTGTGTGTGTGTGTGTGTGTGTGTGTGTGTAGGTGTGTTAATATGAGGGCTGCAGACATTTCTCCACAGCAGTTTGTAATATTGCGACAGTGCATTGACGTGTCACGGCCCCGCCCTCTGCTCAGTGATTTTGGGAGACGTTAATGTCTACAGTAACCTTAGTGTGGCCTGTTAGTCAGCCTGCATGACGCCTATTTGGAGAATTGAACAAGAACTGTCTTTAGAGCGCTGTCTGAGCCAGATTACCATTACAGGGAAAGGTCTGCATAGAGATATTCAGCGTGCTACACAGTAATTTAACTCATTATGCCAAATGGCATTTTAACCACCTGGAAATTACAGGATGTGGTCTGTAATGGACAAAGACATTAGTACAAGCCTTTAACTCGCCCAGAAGCCAAATCAATTCCCCCGAAATGGAAAGAGAAGACCTATTAAAACATGAGTATGGCCCATTTTATTCAATAGCGTACAAAACAAACCTCCACTGTAACAGGTCATGGTAGGTCGGGGGAGGTATCCTGACAATGATGAACACTTAGTGCTGTTCTAAATGTAGTAGTTTAATGTAGTTTGTGATCAGTGCTGTTCTTTGTGAAGGCAGTAGTTTGAATCAGTTTGTCTGTTTGTCTGTCTCGCTCCACCCGTATTCTGCACAGACGGAGGCAAAGACAAACATGACAGTAAAACATGGGAATAGAAAGCTTCTGATTTCTGTCGGCTAACGACGGTGTTAGAGCAACGTTGTGACGATTTCCTGAAGGTGGAGCTTCTGAGAGAGCAGGAGTTTCGTAAAGAGACAGGCATTAAATTACAAAGTACATTTTTTAAGTCTTGTTTGATAGATATAGAACTTTTAGTACAATTGAATATAACATAGTTACTTGATAATGCCATACTGCCCCTTTAACATGTCTTACTCAGCCACTTTTTAGTCTCAGTTTCAGACTAATTTTACTTTTAAATTAAATCAGGAGAACACTGGCTATGTAAAAATATATATTTTCCATGCAAAGGAAGCAGAAAAGAAAGAGCGAAGCCTATGTAAATATGCAGAGACCAGACTACAGGCACAGCGTGATGATGCACTCTGTTATGCTAATTAACACATCAGAACACATCAACTAGCAAAACGACATTTAACCAAATAGAAGTAGGAGTGTGTGCATTCATTTCGGTATGTATTTATAGTTTGATCCTGTGTGGATGAGAGAAAACCTACAATCGTTTTTGAAACTTCTCATTTTATGTTTCTAAAATATACTTGCTCATAGAAACACCAGTTTATCCGTTTACATGATACGGAAAGCCATGTATTATTTTCCTCCAAATTCACTATTGTGTCCTACTTTCACAAAAAAATCCAAGTAAAACAGGGAAATTTTGTGAAGTTCAATGGTAACAAATGCTTTTATACAGCGCTCTGGATAGAAAGCAGAGGAAACTGTTGAAAAATGGCTTCATGAAAAGACTTGAGTCGTCCCGACATTTTATTTGCTGAAACAGTTACCAGGCTCTGCTTAATTTAAATGCCATAGGGACATATTTTCCTCCCACAGTGGATCTAATTAACCTCACAAAGTGGGAAAAGTCCACATTAGAAAAACGTGAGACACCAAAAGGTGAGTCTGTTAGAGAAATGATCGAGAGCCACATTCACAACATGTCAAGTGTGAAATGAAACAACTTGTAATTATTTTTACTGATCAGTTGGAACTGCAACTCTTACACATTTATCAGAATGCCATCAATATTTCTGACACAATCGCTGACCCCTGTGTTTTGGGAGTGGAGCAGGTGAATTGTGCAGAGACAATTTAATATGTAGGAGAGTGGGGAGGATATTCCCCACTTTACTGGTTTTCATCAGAATAAATACAAAGGTTTTCACATTCGTTCAGTGTTTTGGTGATGTTGGTGCATTTTGTGTTACCATTATCTTGTAAAGCACCACTTTAGGGTGTGTTTTAGTCTTACAGGAAAAAACAAGTCAACATTCAACTGCAGCAGATTGAGTCAGTGTAGCACAGCTAGTCATTATACCATGCCAGGTCTGTTTCTTCCAATCGGTAAAACAATGAATTGTTTGCTAGTTTCTTATAAATACAGAAAGATAATGAAATAAGTATTCAGCATTCCAGAGAAATTTATTCAGGAGGTTTTTTTTTGCTTATAATGCAGAAGGAAAGCTGATTAAACAATTTATTTTTTCAGTGCTGTTGTATAGAACTGGGTGGTGGTGGTGGGGTCAGGGGGTCGCTCACCACTTTTCAACAACTGGGATAATCAATTTAACGATTTGGTTTGGAGGGATGACCTGATACATTTGGCAATACAGTGTCCAGTTAGTAGTGCTTTACATACCATTATGACATTATTAATAAACTGACATTTCCATTGACCATATGATTATGCAAATTGAAATTCTGAAAACAAATTTGCTTAATGTAAAACAGCAATATCAACAAACACTGACTTTTGGTAATAATATTAATAATATTTTTGCACAAGGGAGTAATGTTTTTTCAGCTTGATCGAGAGTAGCGTATAATGAAAAATTGTAATGGAAACATTTTTGCATCACACAACTTATGTGATCAAGCACCAGACCGCTTCATCTTTTCAAATGACTTATTGTATGAACAAACTTATTCACGTGTGATTTCAGTTGTGTTTCTTATGTAATTGAAAAACTGAAGTCCCAAATTGTTATTTTTTTTTACATTCGTGGAATATCAACAACATTTTGCACAGATTTGTAAAGGAAATTCAGCTCCCGATATTCTTCTTCCAGGATATTTTGGAGGCATGAATCAGGAGAGAAGTGATGGACTAAGAGCTGAACATCCAGAGACGCATAAAGACAATCTCAAAGGCAGTCTTTTTATCATCTGAAGATCATAGGACCAACATCCCAACAAGATCTAACAAAACTCAGCCATGCGTTTTCACATTTGTTTAGAGCTGCATTTTATTAATTATAGCTGGTGCATTGATTACTATCTGTGATGATTATTATTTTGACAAAATGTGTTACTTGTTTCCTAATTAGCTATTGTCTGATATTTTTAACATGTAAAGTTCTGAATAGCTTAAATTTGCAACACATGTAAACTTGACTTATCTTGATTTTCAGGCCATTATCATGGATCATATAAACATATGAAATATGTTTATAGGAAACTTTCATGGACTGTGCTTACATGCTCTATTATGAGGTCTGACATCTTGCACTGATTAAACAATTGTTTTTTTTTTCAGTGCTGTTGTGCCACTGAAAAAAAAAAACAATTTCCGGTTACTTAAAGGCTACATTCAGGAACCAGACTGAACATTAGTTTTTTTTTTAAATTGGCATGTTTCCATTAAGCAAATGTATTATAATTCCAATTTATGCCATTTTAAAGTCAATAGAAACATAGCTCATGGTGCATCAATGGAAACACCAATTGATGCATAAATTGGTGTGACACAAGCGTTTGAGACGATATAAATGTCTTCAACGTGTTTAAGGTATTGAAGATGTCGTCTTGAATTCTGCCCTGGTGAGTTGAGCAGGAATCTGCAGCTTCTCTCATTCTGCAGCACAACATCATGGCATCTTTTAAAGAGGTCTTAAAAATAAAACTCCTCTTCTTCTGAGTAAATATCACATGCTTCTTGGCTGATGGAGAGAAAAGAAATTTAACAACTTCATGATTATTGTTGCCTTGAACATTCAGACAAACTGCGTCACTTCTGTCTTCTTAAAGCTTTTGCTTGGTTGTGTGTGTGGACGAGTGGAAGAAGAAGAAGAAACAGTAGCCCTGTTCACAGAGTTATCTCCATGGTAAATGTCAATCTGTTGTCTTCAGCTTCTGCTGTTGCAATTAACTTCAAGAAGACTTAGCAAAAAAAAGAAAACAGAAGGAACCATTGGGTAAGAATCTATTTCTATGGTTACAGAAACATTAAAACCAATTGCAGCCAGTGTATAATGGCTTGCACAGTGTTTCTTAATTCCTTTTTAGCATTTTTCAGTTGGTCAATAACAGCGGTTACACTAATTTACTCAAGATTAAGAAAAAAAAAAATACACACAACTTTCCTAACGCAATTAATCATGAGCCATAATAATGGATCAACAATCCAGGGTACATTTAATTTTCAGTTTTGGTAAATGGCTCCTAATCATCTCTGAAGAGGACATCAGCCATCAGAAAGGACCACTTTGAACTACACAACTTACATTTCATTGGCAGTAAATGGAAAATATCTGAAGAATATCAGTCTGGACAGATTTTAACAGCAGGATAATTTAATAAGTGAACATGATGGGAATGAAAATACCTTCCTGTTATTTTCTTTCTTTTCCTTGCTATTTATGAAGCAGGAGTGTGTTATGATGCATAAGGTATTTACTGATTCAGAGAATTAGACATTTTCAAAAACGTATTTAAAAAAATTAAAATTAGCAAATTTATGTGAAAAGCTAGCAAAATTGCACCTTATTGTACCGTCTGACTGATGGACATTTTATGATTCCGGTCATTAGTTAGAATGTATTCCTGGAAACCCATCCACTGTTGAAAACAACCAAACAGTTCTGAGAAATCTGCCTTTGGAAGAGCAGAAAAATGGCTTCTGGTCAATCATAAACGGGACTTGAAGACGTGTTGTCCAGTGTATTTGCTGGCCTCCAAAATATATTCAATTATAAATTCAGCACAACTCAAAATAGCTGATATATTTTAATGAACACAGATGCTTGTCCAATTGCAATTTTCATTTTAAAAAGTGATGAAGAACTTCACAGCTGTATGGTTTAACCAGTGCTGCATATTAGAATATGTTCAGACCAATTTTAGATGCACAAGGTTCATGGAAATTACTGCATGTTGGTGAGAGCACACTTAGAAAAACTACTCAACAGATATAAAAAGGTCTTCAACAGAGGAAACCTTGGTTTTATTTTCAAAAAGTACAACGTGGATTTGGTGAGGACCAAGATTCCTGGACAACATCCCGAAAATAAAACGAAGCGGCTAATGTATAACCATAAAATAACAATTGCAGGTTGTGCCACATTTGCTTTGCTTTGAATCTCCACAATAGATGCCAACATCTCAGAAAAATGTCTTCATTCTCATTTTGTAGGAGTACTATTTTATATTGAAACCTAATAACACAAATATATTGCTGATTCTATATAAATGAAATGTCTTGTTGTAGGTTTTTTGCACAGTATGTTTATCATAAACTTTTCAAAGGATTGTGTAATATTTGCTCCCCTGAGCAACTTTTATTGAGGGCAAAAACGTCTCTGAGTTGTAAAGTTTGCACATCCCTGGAGAGAATGAAATGTTTTGCAGCCTGTGTGACGCTGTCAGACTCCAAACATAAGAATCAACCGATTTAAAGATTGTTCACACTTATTCAACATGGTTATTACACCTTTATGTTTCCCTCTGACAGATTTCTTTGTTTTCAGTTTAATACGGCAGGAGAAATATAATACAGAAATGGATTTGAAATGATTTATTGCGACCTCATTTTTTGAACTCCAGAATAATTTGATGTTTTAAAAGGAGTTCATAAACTTATAAAAGCATAAGAATAAAATGAACTCCAGATTTTTGGATTTCACCCTCTAATTCCTCTTCTTATTCTTGTCAGACTGTCAGACTGAGCCCAGAAGTAAGCAGAATGAAGTCAGTCACTGGCCCTGCTCTCGCCTCAGTAGAAACAAGTCTAATTATTGATCCGTGATCAGATTATTGCTCATCAGCTGTTTTCTCGCTGGCAAGACGGCAGCACGCTTAATTAAGGTGGTTTCAAATGGTCACAATGCTTCAGCTGCAGCAGCTCCAGGTCCATCTGCGGCGCCTGGAGCCGCTGAAAACCCTTCAGCCTTGTCACAAAGCCACATCAGAGCGATGCAGACTTCCTCAGGTAATTAACTGGGACCGCTCTCAGCGAGGCCATCACACAGCTCATCATGGCGCCGGCAGGGGAGTTTTGTCACGTTCCCTGCAGCCTTAGAAAATACCTTTGTCCTGACACTTTTGACAGCCGCCGCAATTTCAGGAAGATGAAAAGTAGTTGTCGACCGCCGCGTTTTAATAGATACACTGACAAGGCGATGTTCAATGTGGGGCGTTCTCCGACAGAGTGTCTGCTCTCATTTGGTTTCAGGCCGCATCATCATTTTCTCAGGCATCAGTAGGTTTTGGATCACATTAGTGCAGCCAGAGAGAAACTGTAATTGAAAAATTGAAAGGGGTAGAAATAAAGACACTTGATGAAAGAGAGAGAAAAAAAACAAGCTGTCATCTCAAACTGTTTGGTCTGGCCTTCCTGTTCTTACACATGCTCTGTGTTCTCTTCCATGAAAAAGTCCAAGAAACTGAATTTATACCCATTGAACTAATTTAAATTGTTCAATTGAAGCTGCAACAAGCTTCAAAGATGAAGTATGTAACAAGAATATGTTTGTTAAATATTTCCTAAAACTGTCACCATGTTTTGACTGACATGACAGATTATCTTCTCCACCTCCTCCTGGAGCTACTATTACTGACTGAGGAAACGCACCAAAAACAACCAATCAGAGGCAGGAGGCGGGTCTTAGCGCTGTCAGTTTAAACGTGCCAATGGTGGAAAAACAACTTTCCGTTCCATGAAAGCCATTTATTGCCATTGTTGGTGGCCATGCTAACTAGCTGATGGAGAAGAGCTACAACATAAATACAAATCTACTGAAAATGGACCAATGAAAACGAGGCATTGTCTTTCCTCTAGCCGGCACTGCTTCCGGTAGATAATTATCAAAAAAAGTTATTTTCCCATTTCAGGTTTTCCTACTTTCTCTTGAATGTCACATAAATCCACTAAAAATATATGACAGTTTGTAGTTTTACTGTGAAAAAAAAATGTAAGGGGGTATGAATACTTTCTAAAGACACTGTTTATGTTCTGTAGATGTATTGGTCTTGGACTGACATAGAGTAAATGTTTGATTTCGAGATGCGATGGCACCGGCTGTGGCGCTTTAAGGAAAGTAAATATTTTAAATCTTGTGTGTTTGGGAAGCTTCACATCACAAACTCTGGCTTCTCCCATGGCATATGATTAAAATGCTGCTTTATGAAGCAGATTTAACTCATGCAGGAATCTCGTTGCAACTAAAGTCCTCATACTGTTGGAGTGAAGGAACCTATTTGAAAAAATACTGCAGCACTACTTCATTATTTGTTTTTGAAAATGATTAAATACTTATTTATGTTATAGCTTTCACATCATAATTGTGTTGTTGACTATTGCAGAAGCAGCATTCAGTTTTTCTGCTCCTCTAATCTGGAACAAAACTCCAAAACTGCTGAAACACTGATCTGCTTTAACTCAAGTCTAAACACCCACCTGTTCAGAGATGTATTTGATTCATACTAACTGGAACACAGATTAATATACTTCATTTATATATCCTGGAGGATTTTCGTGATACATTTGACAAATTGTAATCTTTATTGTTTGTTTCAAAACTGGTCACTGCAAGATGTTTTTATGATGATGAAGAACTTTGAACTGCCTTGTTGTTGAAATGCGCTATACAAATAAACTTAACTCGACATCTACCATTACATTGATTTATGCAAATATGTAAAAGATATGGAAATCAAATCTAAGAAAACTAAATCAGTCCATGTGGCCAATGGACTCATTAAAATACATAAAGAAAGCCTCCTGAAAGGATTTTCTGAAGAATACACAAATGAGTTTTCTTTTTATTAGTTTGAAACAACTTTTCTTGTTCATTGTTTGGGTTCTTTATTTGTATTTGCAGTGGCTAATTGCAGTCTGAACATTTCCCAGCTAAGCTCTTTGCCTTAGGCGCAGAGAGAACAGGTGCAGAGATTCGCCTTCCAGCCTATTTGTGGGAGCAGGGCAGGAAAAAGGTGAGGATTCTCTCACTGTGCATATAGAAATGCTTTGATCAGCAAGATAAAAAGCCTCTCCTCTGCAGAGAGCGCATTGTAGCATATGAAGAAGGTCAGAAAAAAAATAAATTAACAAAAAACCAAGCCTGTTGAGGATAAGGAATGAAAATAATAGAATACTATGAAGACAGAAGTCTCTAAGACAAATGAACTGTTTGGCAAACGCTCCTCCTGTTGTTTCATCAAAGTGTATGCCAAACAAACACTTCTATTGCAATTGTTAATTTGCCAGTGTTGAAGCAAGTTGAGTCTTCTTGAAGACAACGATGGGCTTCAATGGTTTCTGTGAATTCAGTTCAGACTAAGGGTGTTTTCCCATCTGATGGTCTTCCTGCTTTGCTATGGTCCACTTGGCATTCATAAATGCATTCAAACCACACCAGTTGAGTTCACTTCAGCTAAACTGAGACCAAAGACTGTACACAGACCAGATTCTGACCAGATCAGAGTTTGATTGCACATTCACACCTCTACAAATGAACTTGACTTTCAAGTTCTAGAGTTGGATTAAAGTGGAATAAACAAGCCTGGTGTGAATGCACTGTTAGTCTAAAATCAGAGGTTCCAACTTTTTCATTAACCTGAATTTCTTTCCAAGTCACAACTCTACTGAAGCGATCTCTTGCGGCATCAGGAAACCCCTCATTCAGTGACGCTTGCTGACTTTTGATTGCTTTAATTGGAAAAAAAATGTTCCCCTATTTCAAAATTATGGTTGAAGAGGTGCTTGTATTTACAGTTTCCTGAGTGTGCATTCAGTCTCCACATCATCATCACAACCCTGGTGAAAAGTCATCTGTTTGAGGCAACCAGCGTGCCTGAAGCACAGACTGCTTGTCTAGATTCAAGTCTATGTGGACCAGGAGGAAGTTGAGAGATTGTATATTTAGGCCACGACAGGCCAATTTGTAATTTGCTTAATTTGATTGTTTATGTGTAGTTACTGCACACCACAGTGAGGGTTTTTTGTCACATTGAAGGAAATGATGCATGTTCATCTGCTTGATGTATAACAATATGATGTGGGTTCTATGTCCAACTTGATTAAACAAATTTAAAATTCAAAGCATTCATTTTAACAATTGACAGGTAAAAATAGATTATGGCTGGATTTTTTTTTGACCCTCAGTCAAAATGACGGACAAAAAAAAAAAAACATGTCGCACAACCTTTGTTTGGCAGCTTATTTTATTTAGGGCAATCGGAACAAAGAGAGCAAACGTCCATAGAGGTCAACACATCTCTGTGTAAGAAAAAAAAAGTATCATTTTTTTTACATTTGCTAAAACTTCACTCTACTTTAAGTTGCTCTTTTGCCAGAAATCTGAATAAAACTTATTGAGGTTGGTGGTTATAAAAGGATAAAATATGAAATGTGAAAGTTAAAGGGAATGAATATATTATCTAGTTACTGCATTGGAAACCTTTGAAGGCCTGCATGAACTCACTCCCTGCCTGCAAGCCAGAAATTACAACGAAAACCTTTGCCTCAGTTGGAAATGCACAGATAACCAAAGTTATGGTTAGAAAAGTTTAACTTTTTAAATTATATACACATATTTTTATTATGTAAGCCAATATATTACACATGTGAGAAATATTAGAAATTTAAGAAATAAATATGGAGGTCAAGAGGTCATCTCAAGCATTAACATCACAATTGCAATTTATTTGAACTATGATTTAAAGAGTAGAACTATGCAATATGCAACTTTTATCTAAAAGAAAAACTGGTATTTTATTAGGTGATTTTTAAAAACAACAGGATATGTTGGATTTTATATAAAGGATGGAAGATTAGTTGAACTTGTTGGCCTAAATATGTTGTAATTTCTCTATCAACTAAAAGAATAGCTATTTGTGATACGCCAAAACTCATAAATACTTCAAAACATGTATATGTTCCTTCCGATGCGTTGATGATGCGCTTTGGTCCATTCTGTACTGGAATCTACAGAATAAACACAGGAAGGCTAACTTTATCTGAGTTGCTGTTAGTAATATTGTTTTTGCCTGGTGTAGTTTTAGATATGGCCACACTGTGTCACTGTTAGCTGTAGTTAAAAAACAAAAACAAAAAAGGGAGGTAAATCTTGATCACTTCCCACACAAGAAAAGAAGAGTGCAGTCTTACAACATATGCTGATCTGACAGAACACAAACTGAACATAAGTTCCAAACATTTGTCATCTCATCATTTTTCTCCATAAGACTTCGTCATTTGTACGAGCAAAACTGACAAAGTCTCTAACAAGTGATTGTTACTTTAATAATTTAAAAGTAAATGCCATAGCACAAACTTAATCCACAAAGCGCCTAAACCCTACTGCTGCAGGAACGAAAAATGTCAGGAGAATCATCAGCGACTCTTTTAAATGCTAACGGAGCTCTGTGCCAGTGTATCGGCAACTGGTGCCCAAAAGAAGTATAGCTATCCTTACCAGATCACACTCTCTCATCAGATATTTTAACACAAACAATACAGTTACTTAATTATGCCACAAAATAACATATGTGCCTGGAGAACACATAATACTGCTCTTTAAGAGTATCACAGAGCCAGTTATGGCTCTTCAGCCATAATTTTGAAATAGGGGAACATTTTTTTCCAATTAAAGCAAGTTGAACACCAATTCACAACACACTTTTCAGATTATTTGCGATATAAAACAGCTGAATTTCCCTTCAACAAATATGAGTTGCTTTGTGTTGAGCCATCAGATAAAACCCTGCTAGACGAGATCAAAGTTTGTGGCTAGATGGTGAAAAAATTTGAATTAGCTCCAGAGTATATTTTGGTAAGACGGTAAACGTGTTTATCTGTCATTCTCATTCCTTTACTTATGGCAGATCCGTATCTCAAGATTTTTATTTCCCTTCCACACCCTCCCCTCTTGCAAGTTTTTTCAATTTCTCTCTTCTCAGGCATGAGATTACAGGAAAAGGCGGTGAAGCTACCAGCGGAGCACGCAAACACGCGACGAGCGGCACATGTACATCCGCTTTGGTGAGCGCATGAACATGGGTGATGACACACAAATAGGAAAAGCAGGTGCCGACTGGAACAGTTAGCCGAATGGTGGCTCATGTATATGGAATGGTCTTTTCGCTCCCAACCTGCCTCTGTGCGTGTGTGTGTGGTTGTGGATTTGTGTGCGTGTGGGTATGTGTGTGTGTGTGTGTGTTTTCACCATGCAGAGCTTTGGGAATAAGACACTATTACCTGAGCCAGTCTATGAGAGGCAGTGTAAATATTGACAGAGAAGAGATAAGAGATGGGGAGGAGATATGAACCCAGAGGGGGTTGTGGATTGATAATTTAATGGTTTCACTGGGAGAGGAGATTAGATTGAGAGTAGAAAAAGAAGGGTGGGGGGATTTGAACCCTTTGTGTTTCCATAGTGACAAAAGGCTGTAAAGTTGCAGCATGCAAATTTCATAAAAAATATGTTTCTTACAGATTTGTTTAAATTATTATGAATGCTAATCCTAATTCTCATGGTGACTACGACTGGATAATCAGTTTTCCTGTATCAGTAAGTTGTTCCTCCACGGTTAGCACATTAAACAGCGTTTACACGATGATGACTGTCAGTGTCAAGCCCCTCCTCCTGGCTCTCATTGGTTGTTTTTGGTCGGTGCGTTTCTTCAGACACCAATAGCAGCTCAGGAAGGAGGAGGGCAAGACTGATCTTCCCACAGACATTTGTCTCATATTCTGTCACGACATGGTGACACTTTTAACAAATGTAAAAGCCACATTTGTAAAAGTTACGTACTGCAGCTTTAAGAAGAGTTCAACTGTAGGCAGTTGCAAAGAATAAGCATGGAAAACAAAACATAGTTGAGTGTGACCCGCCACCGGCATCACTGCATCCAAAACAGAAACACAGCAAAAAACATTAATTAACTTTTCTGCATGTTAAATGAGTCTTTTCAGTCTGGGTGGACTTAAGGGCATCTATGGACCTGCTTGTTGTTGCTCTTTGAAGGACAATTAAATGTTCCTGATCAGAAAGGCAGAAAATTATGGGTTTCATCATGAGGTGGGATGATGGCAGGGACTGGGG
This sequence comes from Poeciliopsis prolifica, assembly GCF_027474105.1. Taxonomy (NCBI): domain Eukaryota; kingdom Metazoa; phylum Chordata; class Actinopteri; order Cyprinodontiformes; family Poeciliidae; genus Poeciliopsis; species Poeciliopsis prolifica. The sequence continues at coordinate 934,232 of NW_026562474.1, read as the reverse complement.
GGCCCATCAGACTAAACACCAAGCAAAGGGAGGGTCGCAGGTGGAATCTGGAGCGATGTCATTTTTCACACTTTAAATAGGCTTCAACATCAATAGGAACAATTTGCTCCTAATCAATGTATGAAATCTGTTTTATTGATTGACAGAGAGGGGTGAAAGCTCAGCCACAGCATTCCCAGCCTCACCATTTAGTGCATGGTGCACTGCAGCAAACTTTGTCATAGTTCCTTGATGCTTGGGTTTTAGGCTAAGTTATTCTTGTGGGTTGTTTGTGTTTCATTGTTTCTACTGTCATGTTCATTCACATCGTTCATGCTGGGGTTTGTTCCATCATGTCTGTCTAGTGCGTTCACACTGCAGCCTGAAGTGACCTAACTCTGATTTTTTTGATGTAATGTGACTTGTGTCCTACCTTTTTATAACAGTCTGAACAACTCAGGTCCGTTTTTTTCAAACGTGACCCAGGCCAACTGGCTATCTCATATGTACCTGATTCAAATGTGACCTCACATCCAGGTCACATTCACTGATGCTTGACAAATGTCTTGTTTTTCTTCCGCACCAGCTAGAAGAAAAACAACAACCATGGAGGACTATGAGGATTAGTGCTTGTTCTGCTCAGAAAACTGCTTGAAAATCGGAAGCTATGCTCTACCTTTAGCAACCATGTTTACCTCTGAGCACTGCTTCTTTAAGGTGGTTGGCTCAGTCGCTATGCGTGACGTTATTACGTCCTCTGCTGCACATGCGGGACACTTTTAGGTCTTTTGCCCGTTCACACTGGAAAACACACACAGGTCGCACATATTTGGAAGTATGAATGGCCACGGCAAAAAAAATTCAATTTAACAAAAAATTGGAATTGGGTCACTTCAGGCTGCAGAGTGAACGCAGCCTTGGTGTCTTGGTTTTCTTTTGTTTGTTGTTCATATTTTCTGGGTACATTAATGACATTATAACTGGATAAAAACCATGTTAATGTCAAGTTAATATTAAACGAACTAGACAGCTTTATTCTCTTCCTCTGCTGCCATTGCTGAAACTACAGAGAAAATCAACGTCACAATTACTCCTTCTGTTCACTGATAGGTCCGGTTGAAATTCTAATCCAAACCAGAGGGAGGAAGCCCAGACTGAGCTGTAAGCGAGATTTGAATGGAGCAGAGTAACGCAGCAATGCATTGGCTAGGCTAGGAAAATCCCTGCATCCCAGTCAGATTTCCCATTAGGAAAATAGGAAAGTTTATATATTTGTATGGTTGGATTTAATCTTCTTGTGTTTTTCTTTCTTTATAATACCATCATTTGGTAAATATGACATGGGCGTTTTTGTTGTTAATTGTTTGTAGATATTCTTTTTTTTTTTTTTTTACATAGAACTCTGGAAAGAACTTCAGTCTCCTAAAGGAGTTCACACTAAACTTTAAAGCAGCTGTATAATTTTTCCAGGCTCCCACTCGGAACTGTGTGTGTGTGTGTATGTGTGTGTGTGTGTGTGTGTGTGTGTGTGTGTGTGTGTGTGTGTGTGTGTGTGTGTCATTGAGAAATGTTGCAGCAGCAAAGATAAGCAGTAAATCTGGAAAATGTGGGTTTTACTTTGAGAGTTACAAGCCCATCTGAGATCGACTAAAGCCTTTAAAGAGCTTGTTAAGCTGGAGACGAAGCAGTGCCGAGTGCCACGCGGCTTTTACCGCGTCAGCATGGAGGCCATATTCCCCCTCCTGCCGTTTTAGAACACATAATTAGTTGGTGAACGATAAGTGAAACTCACCTGCGACGTTTCTTTTACATTCAGCTGTACGTCCATCGGCAGCAGCTTTAATGATTCCTTCTCTGGTGATTCTCACCTCCTCCCAGTCAACAGTTTGGTCTGAGTGTCGTCTCACATCAGCAGCTCCTCTGCTAATGAGCTGCCGCTGTGATTGTCAGGCGGCCTGAAGAGTTTCTGGAAGTTAGAGCTGAGTGGTCGATTTCAGGCGAGTCGACACTGAGGCTCCCAATAAAGTCGGAAATGTTTGCACCAGAGCTCTGCTTTTTGTTTGCTCTTTTTTTTTTTTTTTAAAGGTTGAAACTCTACAGCAAAACGATGAATCATCTTATCTGTAAAGCTCCAGAGTCAACAGAAATACCAGGATTTACCACATTATAAGATTAAGGCTCAACCTCCAATATCTAGTGTGGCTTTGATTATATATATATTTGTTTCTGTAAATGGCAGAAAACAGCAAAAAAGCTCCAAGAGCTGAAATAACAATTTAAGTTCAACAAACAGCAAAAGGAAATGAAAGTTGTTTGTTCAGCTTTTCGTTGGAAACGTGACAATTATTTGAGATGTTTGTTTGCTTTTTTTCCTGAAGAAAAATAAAATGAAGCAATTCCATCAGACGGATGGTTCTCATCATTTGTTTAACCTGACAGAACCGCAGAAAGTATGTGCCCTTTACGTTTTCTTATTTGTGAGACTTAAATGTTACAGACCAGATACCAGTTTTCATATCAGACAAAAAGCACCTGAAGAATTATAAATCAGAATTCTCTCAACAAAATTTGTCCCTGTTATTTCTATCACCATTCTGTGGTTAACCACATTTTGTAAAGATTTCATCAATAACAGTCAATATAAAATCAATGAATCACTTAAACAGAACCTTTCAACATGGCTCCCTTGTTGTTTCGTTTATGAGCCTGTTAGCAGTTGTTTTGAATTTCCTGCACCTGCAGATTATTTCCTCTACATTTTCATGTTACCACATTCAAAAGCTGCGACATTCTTCAATCTGAATGCCTCAGGACTCGTTCAGTCTCAGCATGGTGAGTACTCTCACTGCAATAAGACACCAAACATACCAGGTGGGCAAACCTCCTTCAAAATACTAAGTAATGATCATTTCAGCGTTTTTAAATAAGGATGAGGAGGGGAATGTACTTATTTATTCCTCAGTATTGTTATTTTTGAAATTGCATTTTACAGAAAATTTGTAAAGTTTTGTCTCTTAAAATTCCATAATTTAATCTCATCTCTTGATCTTAAAAGAGTAAACTTGACATTGAATTATTTCAACACAATTTTATGGTCAATGGAAACAGCTGCTGATGTAATCCAGGTTCCTTTTTCCTGTCACATTCCCTCTTAGCATTCTGGTTTTAGTTGCACAGCTCTCTCTTGATCCAGCGATGCATTATCTCGGCAGGCAGACACACAGGAAACATGCTGACACAATGACAAGAATAAAAAGGCCTCTCAGTGGAAGTATGATGGAATCAGTGTTGTTGATTTGTCATTTGGTCGGCACACGGCAGGCGGCTGCCAAACTGCCACTGATACGGTTGCCATGGAAAGAGTGCTGGTTTGGTACACGCAAGGCAGAAATCTGGTGGGCTGCTTTGAAATCCAAACTCTGCAAATTCAAGCACTGAAAAACTGAAAGCTGAAGAATTCAAACCTTCAAAAATGTGTCCTTTTCTGTCCTTTCGGAGCACGGCTGTCAGTGAGCGATAATAATAATAATAATAAGAAGAAGCAGCTCTGAGCCGTTCCTGATAAGGAAACAATCAAATCTCAGCTAGAATACCGAAACACACTCAATGTATTTACCTATTATCTAACTGGAGATACAAGATGTGATAAAGAAAAAGGAAGAAACATATATTTCTCCTTCCTCTCCTCTCCTCCATCGCCTATTTTCCATATAACATAGCGATCCCAGTGACCTTTAAGCTTTAAAGTTTGACAAGAAAAATGAGAATTACACTGCATGAGGCTGAGTTTGTAATCTGCATCCGTGGTTTAAATAAGTTAAGTACAGTCTAACATCCAGGAGGCTGGCTGCTTTAGAGCAAGTGGAACAGAAAGTTATATCAGATCTGTATGTTTATCACATGCTTAGATAGGAAACTAAAAACTAGTCAGTTACAGCATGTAGTGACGTCTTTAAACCAGTGAAAGACCAATAAGTAATCTATAGATAATATCAAGATTTGTAGAAGCTATAAAACAGTATCTAATTTAATTTAAGATTTCTTATTTTCTGTCAGCAGCACTGATTCATTGGACAAGTTTAGTTTCTATTCCTTTATGAATGTCAATGTCAGCTTTATTTATAAAGCCCTTCACAACAAACAGGTTGTGGCAAAGAAGAACACAATTAACGCCAGCAGGAGGCAAGAACAAAAAACACAGACAATATCATTAAAATAATGCTTTTGCAGCAAACAGTAGTTCATATTATTGATAATTTTTAAAATTCTTGACCTAAATTATTATTAATAATTATGCTGACCAACAATTGAAGACAAATAAAAAGTAATCTGAGCTGAAGATATGTGGACATTCAGATATGTAAAGCAGAAAATCACAAAATCGGCAAAAACCATTAGTACTGGTGACATGACAACACGTTGACAATGGCAGTGAGAGTTCAAGTGGTTACAAGACAGCAGAAGGCAACGGTGCCCAAAATGATGATGTGGAAATAGAAAGTAGAGGGAGCAGAGGGCACAGAGGAGAGCAGACAGATGGAGGTGAGGAAGAGGAGGAGGAATCTCAGGCAGGAAATTTCGATCATAAACTCTAAAGTTGTTAGTAGTTTCCAGATGTTCGGAATGCAGACTCTCTCAAAACCCAAACAACATGTCGAACAGTAAAAAAAGCATGACAGAAGGTTGATTGTAAATAATTTAAAGAAATTATGCCGTATATTTACTCTCATTATTCAGGCTCGGCATGCAGAATACTAATGATACGCCGACAGGTGGAGCTGAGGATGGAGGGAGCTGTTCAGTGGAAATTTGTGTGATAAGAGTTTGAACTTGAGCTGAGGTTGCAGGGCAGCTAAGCAACATGTCAGGCTGTTGAAAAACACCAAGAAACAGAAGGTTGAAGGTAAGTAATTTGGAGGAATTATAGCATAATGTTCACTCTCATTACTTAGGCAGAGCATGCAGAATGCTTAAACAGATCCTGATTCGTGTCGGTGTTGAGTTTCCACCAAGCCGCATCGTCCAGAATCTCCTGAAGGAAACATAATGTTGCATAAAGTTTGCAAGCAAGTTCCACAGTATTACACATTATTCCTCAGGATGTTAAATGCCACAACTGGCAAAAGCTGGGGTAATATGAGGCTGTGCACACAGTGTAAAAGCAAAGTAAGCTTATGCAATTACAGCCTCAATGGCACAGAACAGCAGCAAAGCAGAGTTGGTGGGGGCTGTGCAAGGGGGACACAATAATTTATAATACAACAATACAACAGCTGTGCAGAAAAATCTGCTCCTGCGATCCTGCAGCACTGACGCTGAGATGAGCCTGAGCTACAGAGAGAATGATGACTCAATGTGTGTGTTATTATAACCCCATCATAATGCTGCTCATCTCCATTGCATTCAATAGCGTTCAAAGATACAGGGCTTTTGAGTAAGTAACAATTCAGCAGAGCCTTTGTAGTTAGAGGCAATTTCTGGTACAGATAATATGACATAAGTGCAGTTCAGGGTAAATGATATATTGAAATAATACAATTTTAAATCACTTTTTTTGTTTTAAAAAAAATTTTTTGTCTTGATGTTTTGGAAACACAAAACATCAAGACGAAGTTAAAACATCAGTTATCAATAAAACTCTGTGCCTGGAGGAGCTACGTTGTGGCATAATCAGGAAACTGGACAAAAATGCAGTAAAAAAGAAAAACAAACAAAATCCAATCACTGATGAGTAAATGTATTGAGTGGAATAAAAATCTGACATTAAATACTTTTTATGAAATCACAAGTTTTCTTCAACATCCAGATCTTTAGACTGGAAGAAAGTTGAACATCTGCCTATTGAATTTGTTTGAGATTTATTTGTTTTACAACAAAGCTACCGGCAATGTTTGTTACTGAAAAGTTCAGGTTCCCATTTATTTAGAACTAGAAGTGCAATTCACACCAACTGTCAAACACACTCTGCTTTAGACCTTAAAGCAGAGTTGAGCTGTTTGGGGCAATAAGCTGAAACACCCTGAAATGTCTGAGTTCAGGCTGAGGATGGGTCTCCACTCTGGGTTGAACCGTTTTCTGTAATCCTCCTCCACACTTTGATTAAAGTCCAGGGCTGCTCGCGTGCAGCAGCCACCTCACCTGAGTCATTACTGCAGCCATTTTATTCATTTTATGCATTGAGTTGTCATCCAGTGTCTTCACGCCTGACTGCGGCTCCGGAGCCCCACGGGCCACGAACACAGAACTGCAGCGAGAGCCGCGGCTTTACAGCTGAAGTGAACGTTTCAGGAAACACTGGAGATAAGGAGTAGGTACTGTGGACTGGGGGGGAGGGGAAGCATCACAACAAATTCAGTAAAACTCTTCTAAGAAACATGGCCGGTACTGAAAAAAACACAGCTTCAGTTTTGCTTCCTTGGGTGGAAGGATATTTCAAAGAACGTAGCTGCATTTCCATTACAAATGTCTGCAAAACTGTGTCGGTATTTAGCTAATGTAGAAAAAACATAATTTTCCATGAAATAAAAAAACACAATTAAAATCAAATGAGAATAAGCTTGTTCACATGATGAAACATGCGGTACCATGTTGGTTGTCTTCTTCGTGGTTTGCGCCAGTGGTCACCTCCAGTTTTTGATAATGTGACTCATGTGAAAAAGCTGTTTTCATTGCAGTTTTACAAAATAAACCCATTTCAAGATGGCCAAAAAATATCCACACCATCCTGACACTTTCTTTTTCAAAATTGACATCTTTCCTTTTAGCAAATTTAGCATTGAAATGTGAAATTATGAAATGCTGAATGGAAACGCAGCTATTGTGGGATTTACTTCTGTTCCCACACATGAACTCATTCCTGCAGCTGCCCACTTATTTCACATATAAAATGATCAAAGCTACTGCCTGGTTTTTGCGTGGCAGCATTGAGACGAAGGCTGTGAGCCAGTCAGATGGGAGTTCCAGCTGAGTCCAGGTCCAGTGGAGGCGAGCCGAGCCGAGCCGAGCCAGGCGGCCTGGATAAGAACAGAACATTCCCACATCCATCTTTTCTTCACATTCTCATTACAAAGTCCCTGACAATCAGACGCTGTCTGTCTGTGAATCCCAGTGTGTTTGTGTCATTGGATCTCCACTCCAAAAAGCTAAAGCAGTGAGTCACACAGCAGGAAAAACATCCCAGAAAGGAAACAGCGAATTTAGCAGCTTATTTTTCCATGAGAGATGAATGCATACATATTGACTTCATGTGCTCTGCATTACTTTCATGTGTTTAGAAATGTTAAAGTGTTTCTCATTTTTTCAATGGAGCATAAAGTAAAGGTAGAAGTCCCAGATTGATTGTTAAAGTGCAGGCTTGTAATTAAAGAGCTGAAAGCTGGTAAACAGTATTTTATGGACTATTAAAGGGAAGTGACTCTGCTACTGTAGAAGTGATTGCATAAGAACATCTGTTCCACAGGATTATATGCTTGCTTAAGAGATTTGTTTTATGCCAATTAATAGTGTCTTGTAGAGACTTACAGGAGATAAACCAACACAAAGTACTTCTGATAGTAGACTGGAAAGAACATGGTGGATTAGGGTGGGCAGGTTGGTGCCTATCGACATCTCTCATTGGCTACTGCAAAACTGTGATCCCAGCAAATTCATTGCAAAATTATGTAAATTGGGCTCCTTAAATTCTCCCTAGGTGTGAGTGTGTGTGTGCATGGTTATTTATCATGTTTGTTTCTGTGCTGCCCTGCGACAGACTGGCAACCTGTCCAGGATGACCCCGCCTCTCGCCCGGAACACAGCTAGAGACAGACACCATTAGGGTCAAGGGTGAACAGGAAATGGATGAAACTTAATAAATTTTGCACAAGGTTTTCAGGCTCACCTGAGGAGGTTTTTGGCTTTTCCCAAAAAAGATTTGATGCAGTAAACGGGAGACGGAAACACTTTTCTAATGAGAAGATAACTGATGGAAACGCACCTGTTTCACATTTCATTTCATTTTGTTTGCTCAAATTTTGCATGACAATTATATGGAAATACATCTGGTGTAGATGTAATTTTGAAATTTGCCATTTCCATCAACCTTTTCTAAGACATTGATGGAAAAATCTTTTTAAAATCTCTGACCTTTGAATTGCAACATTGCTATTGAGGAAATCATTTTGAATTTTGTCATTTCCATCAATCTTTTCTAATACGATGCTTCAAGATACACATAAAATTGTTGAAGGAAACATGTTTAATTTACTCACTTTTTACTTAGATATATTTTTGCATAAAAATATACCGGAGTAATGCTGCTATTACTCCAGTATAGCAGCATTACTTGAGTGCACATTCTGGCCTCTATCCACCTCTTGGATGTTGTTTCCATAGTGTGAAGTTTTCTGCGTGAAGAGCTGGTGTTATGTGATTATGTGATGCTAAATAATCTAGATTATTTCCCTGAAACATTTCAAGCGTCTTAACTTCTCACCAACTCCAACAAACATAATTTATAATTCCATTTTACAGAACAGCTAGTAAACTAACAAGACTATGTATAGCTTTCATTGAATAATATTATTTAGAAAATACAAGCCCATCCAAGCAATTACTTTATGATTGGGGCTTTTTTAACTTATTACCCTTCATAAATTAAATTATCATTTACTTCTTTGTTTTTGCCCAGATTATTCTCATTTTATTCTAAAAGCAGTTCTATGATCTCTAATGTATTAGTGTGACAAAACAGAATGAATGTCCAGTGCTTCCTGCGGCTCTGCTAGGCGGTTTTATCAGAGCTCCTTTGCAGAAAGCAGCCGTCTGGTCCTGCTGGAAGGGAGCTCTATGGACGCGCCCAAGCTGAACCATCGTACCATACAGCTGATGTGCGTCAAATGGGCTGAAAGGCCCTTAAAGCTACAAACAAGAATTTTTTCACCTCAAAGTGGCACATTGTTTTGATTTAAGGCTGTGTAGCTTTTCTTGTGATTATTGGAGGTTGACTTTTGCGTGGCGGGGGTCTGTGCTGTCATTTCCATTGTGACCTCCTGTCTTCAGTAAATGGACACCACTCTTGTTTCTCAAGGTGTGACAGGAGTGTGTTGCATCTACCTTAAGTGCTTCGATGAATTTGTCCCTCAGCTCGCAGATGTCCTGATTGCTGCCATTTGCTGCCACGGCACCCACTTATTGCAGTCCACAAAGAGGTGTGTGTGTGTGGACGTGTGTGTGTGTGTGTGTGTGTGTGTGTGTGTGTGTGTGTGTGTGTGTGTGTGTGTGTGTGTGGAGACACGAGGAAACCAAGGAAGAGGAGGAGAAAGATTGAGGCAATTTGAAGTAAGCAGAGTGTGTCTCCTAATGTTTCTTTGAACATGTGTGTGGATTATTCAAGCAGCAATTTTGGAGACATGCATGCGTGTGTGTGAGGACAGTTTGAACAGCTTTTCTAGTGGCCACTTTGATGTCTGACCCACTTTGCCTGTTGCTGAGCATAAAGCTATTTATTTAGTTTTATGTCAGTGTGTGTGTTTGGTGTGTTGTGTGCATGTGTGTGTGTGTGGTGTGTGTGTGTGGGTGTGTGTGTGTGTGTGTGTGTGTGTGTGTGGGTGTGTGTGTGTGTGTGTGTGTGTGTGTGTGTGTGTGGGTGTGTGTGTGTGTGTGTGTGTGTGTGTGTGTGTGTTGTGTGTGTGTGTGTGTGTGGGTGTGTGTGTGTGTGTGTGTGTGTGTGTGTGGGTGTGTGTGTGTGTGTGTGTGTGTGGGTGTGTGTGTGTGTGGGTGAGAGAGAGGCTATTTATGTGGACTGGGTGAGTCTGGGTGTGTGGACTGTTGATGCCCTCAGCATCTGCAGGTTAAGACAGCAGAACATCTCACACTGCGTCTCCTCCTCACCTCCTTTTTTCCTGTCTTCTCCTCCCATCTTAGCTGTTCTCATCTCTCCTTCCTCCTCGTTTTCCACTTTGTGTAATGCGCTCTTCTCTCTTTTCCTCATTCTGCTCCGTTCTTCCATCTTCCTTGTGTCATTAGCTTTTTCTGATACAGTGGTTAGTTGCGGCTCTTAGCTCTGATTGGCTGAATCCTGTTAGCTGTTGCAAAGCACCAGATAAATCTTTTTTTTTTACTCCCTTCCTGCCATGACTTTGCCATGAGAGTGTTTAGTAACCAGGAATGACTCCACTAGTCAAAGCTTCTGTTCTGTTCTGCAGGGCTTGTTTATAAGTGAAGGATTTACTGCCTCTGCCTCCTGTACTGTCATTCCACTCTGGAAGGAAACTGTAGAAACTGTGGAATCTAGTGAATGTACGTCTGAATGTTCGGTAGAACAAATGTTCTATTGAACCAACATTTGTACATTCGATCAAATGTACAAATGTTCGTTCACATTGAAATTAGCCCAATTGAGCATAACCTGAATCTTTCATCAAACTCTTGCTAGTTTTTTTCTCATAAGTCTGTTTTGTTTGGGAAGGCTTGAATTGACTAAAAGAAAAATCAAACTGGTCTGCCTACACACCTCAGTTCGGTGTTGGTTGAAGTGAACTCTGGTGCAGTTTGAATGCATATGTGAATACCATGCAGACCAGAGACTGCTCCAAAAGCAGGAGACCAACTCCACTACAGGGTATTATGGGTAAATACAATCAAACAAATGTGTGAGTATAGTTCAAGCAGAAGAAATGTCTTGAAATCTTCAGCCAAAGACAAAAGAAACAACCGCTAAAGTCTGACATCTCATAATTGTTTCTATTTCGTGAAAAAGGAAGTTGACTTCTTCAGAAGGCTTTGAGTCATTTCCCTCCTCACCTGTGGAGCAGCATCACCACAGGTGAGGAGGGAAACAGGTTTCTCAAAGGGTTTGGACGCAGTGTGAAAGTGAACCGCACCAGCTGAAAATAGAACAAACGTTTTGGTCACCAGTTGAACTAATTCCACTGGACTGTCAGGTGTTGGACAGAGCTTTAGACGAGTACTTAGATGATGACTCAGTTTGTATCGGCTCATTTCAAAATAAACTTCCAGTTCCGCTTGCTGTGCCCTTTGGGATCCAGCACCCTGTCTAGAGTGGATGTGTGTTTCCTTCATGTTTCTTAGATTAAAGCATATTTATTTGTTTAATGAACCAAAGCCCAGGCTTAAATTAAATCGAGAATGTGAGGCAGGGTTTGAAAATGACTCTTCACAGACGTTTCCATCAAATCTGACAGAGCCTGAGCTTGTTCATGGATTCACTAAGATGTTTTCTGGGAAGCTGGAAAATTCAGAGTATAAAACTGGCACTACAAAAGACTCAGTGAGTGCTCTAATTACTGCAGATGAAGCCTCACTCAATAGACATATTATGTTAACAAATATAGGTTTAAAAATAGTCAGTAAAGGTCACAGCTTGACCTGGAGTCCACCCCACCGTTTCCAGTTGAACAAAATATCAGTAAGTGTTTCAGTGAGCCGGTCTCAGCTTTGGCTGTGACTAAATTACGTTTATATAAAGGCAGCAGAGGATGGAAATGAACACTAAGAACTAGCAGGAAAATGCAGCAGAGATTCACACTCTCTGTTCACACTTAAGTCTGCATGAATTAATAATTCGTTCGGCTGTTATGGTATGGAGATGTATTAAAGATGCAAATGATTATAGGTCTTAAACTTGAACAGATAGTGTCGCTGCCTGCTCTTTGAAAACAATCATTGATTTATTCTTGTTTTGTTTTTCTGTGCATTTGTTCACCTTGCGTCTGACTGTTCTAACGTCAGAACAGTTTGGAGGATGGAGCAACACTGGCTATGAAAACGTATTCACCTCCTTTGGTCTTTTACTTTTATTTGATGTATTTAACTTTTATTTGACCAGGTAAATTGATTGAGAAGAAATTCTCATTTTCAACAATAACCTGTTCAGAAAACATTAAAGCATCGTACAACAGGATATTATACAGCAGAAAACAGAATATCATAATACACAAAAATTGGCTGTGGTGTTCTGAGCTTTTGTGTTTTTTTTGTAAGTATTTCCAATTACTGAGTGCAGTTCAATAAATTGACGATTGACTCTTGGAATGTCAGATTTGTTTTACAAATCAATCATGATCAATAAAAAAAAAAAATGACAAAAACGGTTTTAATTTTAAAGTCAAAACTGATTTCTGCAAAAAAAAAAAAAAAAAAAGACAATTGAATAATTATATGTGACAAATGCACCTATCACAGGGGCAGAGGTCTGAACTTTGACTAGGTCACTCCAGATGATCCACCTGGAGTGGTGGGTAACCTCTCAACCCATCTCTGTGTAGATTTAGCTGGATGCTTTGGGTTGAAAAAATCAACGTTCTTTGAGGGAAACTAATCGTTCTGAATGATTTCCCTATTTTCATTCTTCCTCCCATGGTGGTGCATGGTGGTGCTGTCACCACCATGCTTCATAGTGTGGATGGTGTATTTATAGGGCGGAGCATTATTTGGTGTGCTCCAACCATAGCATCTTGTCTAATTGTCAAAACGCTTCATTTTTTTTCATCAGATCAATCAGTTTCTTCCTCCTCACCATGGAGTCTTCCTCGTATTGTACAGCAAACTCTAGTCTAGTCTTGATCTTTTCTTCAGTGGGGGTTGAGTCTCTGTTAAGAAGCTATTTAACCATTAAAACACAGCTTTTCCAATAATTTTGTTTTATCAGTGCTGTTTTTAAAGCCAGTTTGATGGCCTTGTGAAAGAGACCAACTGAATCAATCCAAGTAGCAGCTGTAAAAAAAAGCAAATGTTTCTTTGAAATTGTCTTCCTGTTTTAGCCAAGATTATGTTGAAGAAAAGACATGCAGCCATCTCCTGGAAGGAAAAATATTCATAGACCATGAAGAAGAAAATGACTAAAGTTGCCAGAAACCTGGCCTTAGCCTTCTTATGTAGTTCTGCTCTATTCTCATCCTCCTCCAGTGTTCTGTCTGGGATTTCTCCCATTGATTTTGATTTCTCACTATGTATTTCATCTCAGCCAATCAATTAACACAAGGACAAGTTGTGAACTATGTAAATTTTCTGTGTTGTTTTAGAATTGAATCAGTCTGCAGTTTAAGCAATGGCAATGGAGGAAGTGAAGGAAACTGTTCAGTCTGTGTTGGTCATACCTGCAAATATTGAACAATTAAAGTCAGAGGGAAAGGAATGTCTAAGACTGTTTATTGCTGCCAAAGATGTTGTTTGTTTCGGCACTTTTCTCTTTTCTGTGGGAATGGTTGCTTATGGCACATACATTTCTGGTAAACCTCATATTGTTGCTTCCTTCACGATCAAACTGACTGCTTATGGCTTGGCTGGATGTTCGCAATTGGGTGAAATCAGATCCAACTGTTTCAAATTTCAATATCTGCCTACGCCTCTCGCAAGCAGTTGTTTTTCAATAGCTGAGGGTCAGACTCTCTGTATGAAGAGAAATGCAGAACAATGGTCTGGTTTTTACCAGGCTACCATGAAACTAGCATGAAACAATTTCAAAAGTGTGTTGTGTTGCATTATCCTACTGGAGCTCCAAACCAAAGATGGAAACATTAAGTTCACAAAGGGAAAAGTCTTGATCAGCAGCAATGCTCTGCTGGTACTCAGAAGCCAAAAGTGTACGAAGAAAATTTTTCCCACACTACTCCACCACAGCTAACAGCAAGTACCATTAATACAAGACAGGATCTGAACGTCCAGACCTTCTGTATGAACGATGTTATTTTTACACAAAATTCTGACCTTACCTTCTGAATATGGTTCATCAAACCAGGCAACAGTTTTCCAATTTGTTATTGTCTGGTTTTGGCAAACCAATGTGAAATTTACCTTTGGTCTCCTGGTCTTATTGGCTCCCAGTGTGATCACTAACAGCCATGGCATGTTCAAAGACAGCTAAAGCTCCTTCTGAGTCCCACTTTTAACTCCTGTAAGTCGCCTTCCTGCCGAAACACATTTGAGTTGCTGTCGTGGGTTTGTTTCCCCAAATAAAGATTCACAAGTGCATTTGCCAATAAAAACATTTGAAAACGTAAAGAAATGTCATTTTAGTTCTTCCATATAACCATTTTCTAAAGCCCACAAGCAGTCCAACTTTCCCCCATCTGAAGAGGAAGAAGCGGCTGCTGCCTGTAGAGACTCACACGAGTTTAACCTTTGATTTAAAATGGCTGTTTCCCCAACAGTGCAAACCTTCCATGGGATTTAAGTCAGGTCACTAGAGTTGAAGGTAAATACACACTTTGATCTGCCAGCTCCGCTCTCTGCGCTCTCAACTTTGCTCTTTGCCAATTTCCCTGTCAAGACTGTGCGACTGTATGTACTGCCTCCTGCTTCACGCAGCCTTTTCATGTCGGGGGAACACATTCCTCTCATTTCTCATGCAGGCGGTTCTTTCCCATCATTCGGCAGATTTCTCCTCGCTTGTTCCAGAGATTCCAGCGGCACAATACATACAACACCTCAGTCCTTTTATTACAGATTTTAGACCAGCAATAAAGATCAGCAACCCACTTGACAGCCAGCTTCACTCTGATCTTAAATCAGCTAACAGGATTTTAATGACAAAGGCTTCTTGTCTTAAATAACTGCTCTCTGGTGGATTTCATTTTCCCTCACCCGCTCTTCCTCACATTTCTCCCCATATTTCTTGACTCTGTTTTGATGTAATTGAGGAGGAGGGAAGGGTGCAGAGAGCGAAACCTCCAATCAGCGATGTCAACACTTTGCAGCTATGCATTGTGAAAAGGAGACCGACTTCACGCGCTCAGGATAATGGCCGTTCCAGGTCCATAAAGCAGAAGCCGTCAGTAAGCGTCTGTATTCCAACTCCTGCGAAGGCAGAAGCGGTGAAATAGAAAGCCTCTTCTCCATGTGGAGATCTTCCTCTTCACGCATTAACATTTAAATTAACATTTATGCGGGCACAGGTGTTCGTTTATCGGGTATTTAACAATGGCTTCAGCTCCACCAATCGGAGTGTAGGACAAGAAGTATCCACTTTATGTGTCATCATTAACGTCGCAGAGCGCCCAGATGTCACTCTTTTCCCCAGAACAGGATGCATGTCCTCAGATTTTATTTTCTAACTCTGAAAGATTGATGTGATTATTTTTTGGATATCCTGTGTCCTTTTGTCTTTTTGGAGAAGGTGGTCTGAAGGGAGGATGCTGAGCAGGGAACAAAGTTAAATGAGAAAGTGAGCTGCGTGGCTTTAGCTGAGGATGTCACAGTTCAATCGTTCTGGATTACAGCTTTAAGAGAAGCTGTCTGTCTAAATGGTCTCTGTTGTGGATGTGTGTGTGCGTACTGTGTGTGTCCTCCACCTGAAGGATAAGCCGCTCTTGTTTGTTTTTCAAAAAGCAATTAGGTGTTTGGTTGACATCAGAACTCCACAGACACAGAGCCGTTTGAACACCAAGTGGACTGGAGACTGCTCTAAATGCAGCTATAGTAGCCATAGCGCAGGGCATTCTGGGTCAGTACAACCCAGAATGCTTTGTATTTTGGTCTTTTCCCAAAGACTAAAGAGAAATTCGATAACTGTTAAAATCTTTCACCAATCCATTTTTGTTTCCATTTTGTGAAAAAGGAAGTTGAGCTCAGTCTCTTCTTCAGAGGTTTTCATGTCGTTTCTTCCGGTAGCTCTTGTTGCAGCGCCACCACAGGAGAGGAGGGGAACAGATTTTTCAATCTGCTCCCCTCAATCTGTTTGGTTGGTTTGATACAGTGCAGTGTGAAGGTCAACTGCACCAGCTGAAAATAGGAATTCAATTCGGTTCCCAATTGAATTGAGAACTAGTTTATCAGGTGTGAAAAGGTGCTAAAATGTAAAAAATTTAAATCAAAATGTTCAAATTCAAAAGTTTACATACACCACCAAGGATTGTCTTTCAAATGGTGTAAACAAGTTGCTCACATTAGTTTGCTGAAATTTTGGAACCCACTCCTGATAAAATAGATTCAACGATAGCTACATTCACACAGTAGGCAACGCAGTTCATATCCAGTGTTTTCATGGCAGTCTGAGGGACCCATCCGATCTTTTCAAGACATCCAAGTGTCACTTCCATATGCGGTGCTAAATCGAATATGTATCCACTAGCTTTCTGATTGTTAAAAATGCTTATCTTATCTTAAAACATTTTACCAATCATCCTGGTTGAATACTCCTCAAAAACATCTCTTGTCCAATTTTCTGCAACAAATCAAGAGAAAATGTGTGGAGCTTTAGAGGAAAGTTTGTGACAGACAAATGTCTATAAGTGCCAGAAACAGAACCTACGAACAGTCACTCTAAAATGAAAGCGGCCGCCATCTTTCTATAATCCATACGAGCTCTCTGGACAATTCAGACATCTGCCTACTGATAATGCACTCCACTGTCAAACCTGGTGAAACCTTTAAGACTGATGTTGATGAGTCGCTGAACTGACAAGCATCTGCCCGTTGTTGCCAGTTCATCCACTCAGCTCCTGAACCATAATCAGCTCATCGTTCCTGCTGCTGCCGCCGCTGCTGGTACAGACCCGAGTGATTGCCTCTTGTTCCGACAGTCCTGGCAGTGGCAACAGCAAGCACAGCCAGGAAACACATTAGCAATTCATCACCAAACTATGACTGAATCACACACTTTAGGCTGATTTTATCCAGTAATCTGTGATATGTGAACTTCACAGCTGTGAGATGCAAAAACAACAGGAGATGAGACACTTGTACAGGCAGGCTTGGTGAAAAGCACCAATATAATTGTAGGATGTGCTTTATTAACCTTTCAAATGAGAAAAAGATAATCAGTTATAGAAAAGGGCATTTTAAATTATGAGATGATTGACTATTCCCAAATGCAAAAACAATACTGCCTTTAAAGAGGCAAGAATTTTTCTCAGTGTTCAGGTTGGGTAATTAGGTTAGATCCTAAAACATATTACCTAATTTATTTTGTGCTTAGACTCAATTAATTTCTGAGGAACAAAGATTAACATGCATACTTTCTGGGAGAAACTGTAAATGAATGCATCGACAGTCCTAGCAAAGAGTAAAGGCCCCCAAAAAGCAAACACCTGTACCCCAAACCAGTAAAGCTTCATTGTAAGTACTAACACAGACCTTTAGGGTGATTTACTGTGGAACCTTAGAGGTGCGAAATCACTGCTCAACGCAAATGATACAAATTTGTACCAGTAGGGGTCACTGTTCTGTCATCAGTTTCTTCCCAGATGACAGAAAAGGTACCAGAAATGTAAAATGGCAGACTGTCCAGTTTGACGTGGCCTTTATTCTTCAAAAACTACCTGATGCTGTAATCAAAATTAATGAAGATCTAGGAGACTCAAGGAGAAGTAATCTGGCCCATTTTTGTTCACTCAGTCTCCATTTCTTTCAGACTGACCTGCTAACAGCACCTAGCATGTTTTATCATGTTAGAGAAGTGAACAATTGTATGTAGTTTAGTACGAAGAGTCGAAATATTAAAACTATATTAAAACTCTGGTAAGACTTGTAATCTATGAGCAGATTTGGAGTTTCAAGTTGGCTAACACAAAGACATGCTAACGTCAGGCTAACTTTTGGGTGCTAAGAGTTTGGCTTTTTAAACACTGTTAGATATACAATTGAAAAAGATTGTAGTGTCTTGACACAAACACTGTACAGACAGTGAAGGAAATTTACTTGGTTCCACTTGCATTTCAAGCAGGATGATACGCAAATTAAACTACAATTTAATTCACTGTTGCCAAATGAGTTTGCGTGGCACAATAATATAATAACCGCTGCATAAGCTCACTTCATCCCTTTGTGCCTTTGTCATGGTGCGCAAAATAATAGCTGCAGATGGTCTATTGTTCCAGGTAGTTGGAAGCAGATGCTGTTTGTGTAAAATGCTAAATTTGTTATAGACACTCCTTTTCATAAACATCAACACTAAGCAGCAAAAAAAAAAAAAAAAAAAACACTAAAATCTGATTACTATGGAGATTATCTGGCTTTAAGCAACTGATATTCATTGTCGACTTTTGCAAAGAAAAAGCTTTCAATGTTAGCTTGGCAGTAATACGGTAATAAGATATAGAGATGTGTCCTAAAATAGCAATACAATTGATTTTTAAGAAATTGATAACAGGTTCATTAAAAATATTTAAATTTAATTAAAATTTTATTAGTAGCATTTGATAAATTAATTATTCATGTCTTTGAAATCAATCTGAAATTTATTTTTTTTTTCCTTTAAAACAATACTGTACCTTTACAGCTGCATTCCAGGTTTTGTTGAGGGAATAACATCATAATATGATAAGCTCAAAGAATATATTGTATATTTTCCATATTATACTTCAAGAGTCACTTAGAGGGAGTGACTCTTTAAATCACTCCCTTAGTCAAAAAATAAAATAAAAAAACTCCTTACCTTTATTGTGCTTTCAAGCACAATATTGTGAACACTTTTTAATCATAGCAGCTTGAGGGTCCCAGTGATATTCTCACTAACTCTTCCTATGTGAAAAGTCAAATTAGGTTTATTTACGTGAATGTGATTTCTTGGTTTTCTATTTTTAATACATTTGCAAAACATGCCTAAAACATATTTGCAACATGATGGAATGTTTGTGTGTCAAATTTTGAAGAAAGAAAATTAATTTAATATAATTTGGAAAAGCAAAATGTGAAAAATAGATTTCTAATTTTATTCAATGATCACATATTTATCACTGTTAGTAGCAGGAAGGTAAATTAGAACCGGGAGGGAAAAAAAGCAGAAAAATATAAAATCCAGTATTGTGCTTGTGCTTTCAAGTAAAAACACAAGCACAGTGGGCACTGAGACAGTGGGCATAAGAATCTCTGCTAGAGCTGGTGTATCTGGGTTGAGACATCCTGTAGAGAAGAAAATGAAGGTCAAGGAGGCTTGAACACACTTTGTTATTGAGCACTAAAGATTCCTTCCTCCATCCTTGGTTGTGTTTCCCAGGATGAATCTGTAAGATTGTTTATGTCCGCATGCAGCGCCAGTGTTGAGTTTGATTACAGATAATGAATCACTTTGCATAGCAAGTGTTTGGAAGTGCAATGGAGAGCTGTTCAGTCTGCGGCAACTCCTTGTTTTGTCTAAACAGAAGCACCAAGGAGGAAAAAAAGAGGGATGCAATCAGTCGTCATAAATGAGCAGAAAAGTGGAAAGACTCAGAAGTAAAACAATGTCAGCGTTTGAAACCGGAGCACTGACAGCACGCTGCAGAAAGAGGCCCATCAGAGATTCCACTGACTCAGATGACTACAAGATGTGTGATGTGTTTCTGGCAGCCGTGACCCATTTCTGCACTGAAGCAGGAGTGATCAAAAAAATCTTAGAACAAATGTTCCTGCTTTTTGCCTTTTTCTGGCTCTCTGCAGTTTCGGGCTCTCTGAGCCTTGACTTCCTGTTGGAGGAAATGTCTGGCCCATCGTGCACAGCCATTACAGACCGACCGGAGTGCCAGCTCACCGCACAGTCACACTAATGCCCTGAGGGCCCCATCGATCCACCACTTCCCTGAAGTTAATGTAGTAATGCCACTGTGGTTTAGCATTACACTGGAACTAAAATGTTGGTAAAACGTTTATTTCTATTTCTGCACAGTTGTCAGGAATGTTGCCTTGTAGCAAGAAGATCCCAGGTTCCAATCCCGGTATGGGGTCTTTCTTCATGCAGTTTGCTTCGGATCCTCCAGTCCTAAAGTACTATTGGCAGGTCTTGGACTCTGTTGCCGCAGGAAGTGATTGTTTTTGGGTACATGGTTGTGTGTATCTATGATAGGCTGTTGTCAAAGCATGTACAGATGTGTTAACTCATGTAACATAAAAAAAACAGTCGGTACAGTAGTCGATTTCACTGACTGTAAAAATGGCCTTAAGGTTCATTAGCAGGTTGATGAGGACAGCAGCCATACATTAGAAGTCATAGCCTCAGTGAAATTGCAGATTTGTAGCAAACGCTTTCTCCAAGGTAAGAAGACTAACGCTGATACTCAGGATTAGTAAGTATGTATTACATTGTGGCATATTTATACGTCTAATCATTGGTAACCATGAAGAAAATATCCCACCCTCATGTAACCTACCATATATAAATCTTGTCTGCTCTGGTATAAGAGGAGATGTCATTTATGACATAGTGGTATAAATTATGTGTTGTGAGTTCAGTTGGTGACTTGATCCAATCAATAGGAGGGAGAAGCTTTGGATCGGTTTCTTCTGGAAACATGGCTGTCAGTGAGCCCCAGCTTGGTTGACCTACTGCCACAGACTTGAGAAGAAGCAAAAACAACCTGGGAAAACAACTTCACATTCAATACCCCGATCATTACTACCTTCTTTCCCTTATGACATTTATCACGATGCCTCAATGTGATTAGATGACATAGTTCAAAAGGTCAATACAGGACGAACTCCACCGAACGCCAGATATAGACACCAGCCACTCTGCAAAGCCAGGTAAAGATGATGGATGAATCAATTGTTTTCTGGCTTCATCTGCTGTTAGTACAAGAATAAATATTTCAGTTTGGCTCATCATGAATCCTGGCAGAGTTGAACTGTTCTGAAGAAAAAAAGAGCATATTTGTTGGAACATTTGGGGGAACATTGGACTTTGTACAGCCTTTTTCATATCACTGACATAATCGGTCTTCAAATTAGAACACACACAGAGTCTTTAGCTGTGTTTCCATTGGCCATATCATTGCACAATATGAAATCTGAAAAATTAAATTAGCTTAAAGAAAAGATGCTGTTTTGGCTGTTTCATAATTGGTTTATTTTGCAAAACTGCAAAGGAAATCTTTATTTTTTTCTTCCATCACACAATTCAGATGATCAACAGCTGGATGTTTCTACTGCCGCAAACCAATAAAGAAGGAGACAGGAAGTAGTTAGAGAATCATGGTGCATGTTCTTTAATGATTTATCGCATGAAAAAAATAACTGTATGTCACGTTCTGATTTAATGGAAACAGTACTATTGCAAAATTGTGTTATGGAAATGACTCTACAGTCAAATGTATAATTCCAAGAAAATATATAAAGGCTTTCCTATTGGGTTTATAAATACAAGACTTTGTCTCTGGATATCAGATGAATTTAATATTCTCTTGTGCTTTTTCAGAGAAGCATTAATTACTCACATGTTCCAGATTTCAAATGATAACACATTAGAAAAATTTAATGTTTGTTTGTGGGGACAAAACTTCAGGATTTAATGGAACCTTTAAATATAAGTCAGAGTATATCATACTGTCAGCTTGTCAGTGTGTGTAGCAGAATTTATGAACTGGGACATGCTTCTTTGTTTAGTGAGGAGCTTTAACATGTCAGCCTTATAGACTTCCCACCGACGTGTGCCGTGTCAGATCTAACTCTGGCTGCAGTTAATGTAGCCTGGAGGCTTTAGCCTGGAGCAGAGAGGAGGCAGGCTGCAGTGGTCAGATTAACTCATGTCTCCACACCCCCAGATATTTCTCAAACTTGTAGTCATTAGCCTCAACCAGCATTTTTATCACACTTGGCACGTTTCAATTGGCTTTATTTGTGTGTTTTTGGGTTGTTGGTTTTTTTTGAAAATCTGAAGCAGCAGTGAAAATACCTAGCTGTAGGCATAATGTCTGACCACCGGCACAAGAAAACAAACACTTCTGGGGAAAAGTGTTGCCTTCAGGCTAGTTTTTATTAATAACAACCACACGTGTTGCTGAGACCAAGTGAATGTGTCTGAGGATTAGCAGCTAGAAGATAATATGTTTGATATTGCCTGTTTGCAAAGTTTGTGGAGGAGCTGCAACCAAATCCAGCTTCAAATAAGACAGGGTGGGGAAATCTGGAACAGGTCACCTGTCTGTCTGAGAGTCTGTGACTCAGAGGCAGGATTAGAGATCTTAGATGACCTAACTTTAAAGTTTTTGTGCAATAGAAGGATAATAGAGTACCCAGAGAAACACAACACACACACAGAGGAAGAATGACATTTCCAAGGTTTGATTGGTTGATGTACTTCACACTAGCTACACAGAACAAACCAAACAAAGAAACTCCAAAACATGAGTATATTATGTAAAAACCGTAATGTCGTCTCACCACTTTTAGCTGCTAACACTGCTAACATTTGTACCTGAATGGTAAATTACTACTGATGATAATTGACTATATTTTAACAGTTGTTAGTAAAAATCTACATAGACTGATAAAATCTGCCTTATTCTAGAGGAACAGAAATGATTCACAAGACATTTTTTGGGAAAGCACTCTATTTGTGAAAACACAAAATGGACATTTTCAATATCTTCCTTGGCGTCAGCACTGAGCGAGTTAAGATGAGCATAAAATGACAAAATACAGTCAAACTGAGAGAATGTGATCTACTGTAAACTGATCAGAGAATAGAAATGATAAATAAAAGAAGTTGTGCTTTTTGAAATGTGAACCTTTCAGCAGTTTGTGAAAAAAATTGGATTGTCAGAAATTGTGTGAAAATCTTTTCTTGTTCAGGTAATAATTATTGTTTACGTTGTTAGCAGAATAGATCACAACAGCCGTTAAATGTAGTGTTTACTTCAACTGCTTTAAATAATTTATTGTTTGAGATTCAGTTTACTTAGTTTATTGTTTAGTTCATTTATCTACAGAAAATATGATGACTACAAAGATACTGTCCACAGTCCACGCTTGAGAAATAATTAATAACCATTAAAAATAGTTCAGAACGCAGGAAGAGTCTGTCCTGTTCCACTACTGGTTCTGCTATTTTGTTGTGACCAATGAACCTTTTCTGCTTGATTTCTAAATGATGGTCCTGCTCTTCACAAAGACCACCCAATGGGACGGAAAGAAATAGCATCTGAATCATCAATTCCAGACAGCAATTTTCAGACATTTGTAAAATTAAGACTGTTGACCAGCTGTCATCTCTGAACTGCGGCCGACCTCTCCAGCGTTCCTTTTGCGCAAACTGTCCTACTTCGCTCAGGTTTGATGGATGCATTATCCTGACTGCAAGTAATCAGAGCAGTCCACTGTTTTGCTGCCGTCCATTCTTCGGTGCTTTTAGATGCATACTTTGGTTGATTATGTTGTTGGAGTGAGTTGTGACCTGCAGACCCTCTTAGAAAAGCAATCCTGGAACACAGCTGAGGGCCTCCCTGTCTCACCATGGTTGCTGCTTCTCTTTTAAAGCTTTTAGGGTTTTTTTCTTGTATGAAAACAGAACTGTTATGACTTGATGTGACAAAAGGCTCTAATTTTGTCTCATAAGTTGAAAGGACAATGTCTCAGAAGAAATCTGGCTTGTCACTCTGTATTTGGTAAACTCATGTCAAGCTCTTTCTTCTCCATTTGTCTCGGTGCATATGGTGAGGATGTTCTGAAAGTTTTTCATTGCTTGTAGCTGTAAGTGGTACCAGTCAGAGCTGTCCATAATGAAGTAACACTTTTATACCGTGGTTCTGGATGCCAGCTTTTGTCTGTTTTAAACACTTTATTTGCACTCTATTCATACTACTTTTGTCATAGTCAGAACTCAGAGTCCAGTTTACTCCTGGATTTTTCTGTGGAACATAACTTTAAATTAGAAATTTGCCTGTTCACAGATGTTGTTGCAGAGTATATTGAAGTAAATGTACCTTGGAAAGATGAAGTAACTAGGCACAATGCCACTTGACACTGGCTGGCGTTTCCAAAGCAACCAATCCAGGAGCGCCATGTCTTCATTCTTCAGAGAATCTCTCAGACTTTGACTGGGCCTCAGTTTCTACAAGTTTTCTTTTTCCACTAATTGTCTTGAGTTCACTTCAATCAGCTTTGACTAACTTGTCTGTCCAACAGTGTCAGGACGGTGTTTTCATTGTGGTACACGATGCCACTGTCATGTCAGGGGAAAAGTTCATCTTGAGCTCAAAACATTCATCAACTCTGTTTTCCCCACGACTTGTGATGACCTGCAAAAAAAGATTTCTGATACAGGAGTTATCAGTTGATGTGACAAGAATACATTCATCTAACTGTTTAAACTATTTAGAATTATTTTGATGAAATTATTCATAAGTCATAGGCAGTTCAGATCACCCCTGGAGCAGGCAGCTTCACAGCTGTCAGAGCTTTTATTGTTCATGCAGCGTCTCTGTACATCACACTACCTTCAGGTCAGCCTCCTGCACCTTTCACTTTTATTTTAAGATACTTACCTGCCTTGATGACCCCTTCATTTTCCTGCTTATTATGACCAAAATAGGAAGAAATGATCATATTTCATTCGTCCTTTTGAATTCAGTTTTCACCATTTTAGAAAAACCTTCCCTTTCAAGGATACGTTTGTCTTACTTAGAGGAACTTGACATATCTCGTTTAGAGGAGAGGATTTTGCCGTGAACAAAATACCTTTAATAATTCTAGGAATTAATGTCCAACCATTGAAGTTTGGATTGTTTTTTTTCTCGCCAACTGCATGTAACGTGTTGGGGTCATTAACACGTCTCCCGTTTACTAACACTAACTTATTTTATCATGCTATGATGAATAGTTGTAGTACGCTGATAACATTCCAGATAATGATAAAGCAGTAAGATAAATGTGGGTAACCATGGCTACCAGTGACAGTTTAAAGACCGAGGGTCTTGTTCTGCAGACGAGCTGCGCGCGCACCCACTGTGTTTCTGAGCACACAAACAGAGTGAACGGACAGGTATGACCCGGTTGGTCTGCAGTTGTTCTACATTCTAAGAACTAAAACAAAGTGGGAACATGTTGTTCAGTTTGGTATGAATTCTGTCACACAGTCGCAGCACAGATACCTACTGCCAGGCCCTCCAATGCAGATATGCAGTCACACTACAAGTGAATCTGAGGACACAGAGAGCAGCACAGCAGCTCATGGGCCAAGTACCTTTTAGTTGAGTCTGCGTTCAAGTGCTCTGTTGTTCAGGATTACATTTGCTTGCATCACCGGGGTTGTCAAATTGATGAAGTTGCTTTGTTAATATGCAGAGTCCTCATCTATTTGCATGGGTTTTCTCAAGTTCAGCGCACTAAGAGATTTTGGCTATTAGGATTGTTTTTTGTGGAAATGCAGAAATATTCTCAGTGATTTATCTTGATTTATCTTGCACAGCAAAATAATTCACCTTTAATTCTTAGAGGAAAAAGGCTTTTGTTCACATTTGTTGAATACGTGTCTACAAGAATAGAACATAATATAAGGAAATCATATATTATGATCTTTTTCTTAATCTCTAGTTTTTTTCTTAATCTGTAGAGACAGTTCTCCATTCAAGTTTCTGATACAGAAGTCATAATAAATTTAAGTGCCTCACGAAACAAATAATTCATACATTTTTCATCACGCCTTATTTTGCTGGTGTCCAAAGAGAGTAAAAGCTGCCACAATTACTCATTAATGGGCCTGGTCTTTAAGAGCTTTGTCTCTTTGTTCCAGTCAGTGTGAACAATGAGACACTGCTGAGGTTTCCTTAACACGTTCTGGAGTGATTTCTGTGGTTGAAGCAAAGCATCAGACTGCTGATGCACTAAGATGTTCATTAACCCTCTCATGAAGCCACTTCCTGGACTAAAACATGCATCAGCCCCCCTCACTGTGGATGATGCAGGGAGAGAAGTACATCTTCTATTCGAAAGCATTTTCCAGACAGTCAGGTTTTAATGTAAGAAGGTTTTTTTTTGTTGTGGGTTTGTAAAGGTCAACAAAGCAAACTGCTGAGAATCATTGGTTCTGTTCTGTGCTTGATTCGTTACGCTCATTGAATATATTTTTTTTGTGCCTCAAACACGCACACACGCGCACACACACACGCACACACACACACCCCCACAGACACACACTCATTCAGAGGAATATTCCACAGACTCTGTCACAGCCCCAGGTGTTGAACATGTTGAATTTTGACGCTATTTTAGTCATTGAACATGATGGTCCCAGCTGTCGAACTTCCCTCTGGATACACACTCATTCACACACGCACGCATACACACACAGTCCCAAAGCAAGCCTCCATTCAGCTGTAGAAACTATATACATTTAAATCCTTCCCCTGTTTTTTGGGCCACTAAGTTCTGTTTTTGTCTCCTGTAGTCTTTAGGCAATCTGCAGGCCGAGCTGCATTTCCGTCAACTTGTTAAGTTCGTCTTTACATCCTGCTTCTTTCTACAATTGTTATTTTTGCTCCAATTCCAATTTTTCTTTGAACTGACAAACACATTCAGTTCTCATGTATTTTGTGTTTTCTCTGACATGTTATGTTGTTTTTAAGTTATCATCATCATCATCATCATCATCATCATCATCATTATTATTATTATGGTTTTCATCAGTGCAAGTGTTGAATTCAG
This sequence comes from Poeciliopsis prolifica, assembly GCF_027474105.1. Taxonomy (NCBI): domain Eukaryota; kingdom Metazoa; phylum Chordata; class Actinopteri; order Cyprinodontiformes; family Poeciliidae; genus Poeciliopsis; species Poeciliopsis prolifica. The sequence goes on along the minus strand of NW_026562474.1, from coordinate 907,922 downwards.
ACTGGATCAGACTGGACTGATCATCCAAAGCATAACTTTTCCATAAGCTCAGTTCATGTCAAATACAAACTTGGATGCACAAGTTCAAGTTTAACATATTTCTTTTAACAACACAAGGTCCAAATTATGTGCATTGGCTTGAAGAAACAGCCTACAGGCAAGCAGTAGATTGTGTTTATATATCCCACAGAAAAATTCAAAAAACAGATTTTAGTGGGTTTTCACTCCAAGCTAAAAATTAGTAGCACCAAAGCTAAATCACTGTAACAACCTGTTATTCATCAGAAGCTAAAGTGCTAATTCCAGCCGTGTTGATACCCACTATGTGTCGAGAACAAAACGTGTTAGAACATATTATTTCACTGTCTGCGCACCAACCTTTATGCTGATCAGGAAGTGATTCTTTGGAACTGACCTTTCACTCAGTTTTGATCATTTTGTTTTGAACTCTGCTGCCTTTTCATCCGTCCATCAGATAATATATGCTACATCAGAATATTTAAACTTGGTTCATTCTGGGTTTACAATAAGTCATTGGCTGCAATGCATCATGGGTGGAGAACATGAGGAGAGGAAATGGAACTGCTGCATAAACCGTCCTCATTCACTTCAAAATAAGAGCATGGATCTAAACATCTAATTAACCAAACCTTCAACACACGTCAAACTTTATGACTAAAAGTTTACAAAACACCCAAGTAAATTTGTGCTGAAGAATTTAACCAGAAAAAATTATTTAGGGGAAGCTAAATGCACTAAATGCTTTCAGAGTCACTAAAAATGCTACAAGAAACCCTAAAAAATGATTTCTACTATTTGTGCATTAGCAAAAGTGTTTAGCATTTAAACAGTTGGTTTCCTGCCATGTTCATTTCATTTCAAAGTTATGTTTTTGGGGACCATTTCTATGTCTGCCAAATTAACCAGACTGCTGATGCTGATCACTTACTGTGGAAGTCAAAGTGCAGCTCTTTTGTAAAATGTTATAATGTGAGGAACTGAAACCTTTTTTACCTCTTAATTTGTCAAAGATATGAGGTAAATTACACAAAAAAGGTAATATGTCAACCATCTCTTTCTGAATTGTTCACATGATTACAGCTGTGAGAACAGCTCTTTGGTACGTTTTGCAGCTTTACGGTAAACTATTGCTTATAAACGAGGGGTTGTGATATGGTGCTGTACTCCTTGCCTGTATGAGTGGATATTGAAAAATGGAAGTGTCACAGTTCAGTGCTATCAATGACAGCTGGTTTTGAGCCAATAACAGCAAAATTATGCTGTCCATCAATCTAGATTCAAGATTGTGTTCTTGACTGCCAACCATGAAGTACCACTGCTCACATTTAGATTGAATGAATCAATGCTTCTGAAAGGGCCTTGAGTTTTCTTTTTGTTGCTCATTTCTTCTTTGTTGCTTGTCAGCTCCTCAGAATAAATCTGATACAATTTCCTTCCCACTAGAAGATGACTTTCTTTCTCTTAACCTTTTGACTTCACTTCTTTGGAGATACAGTTAGGTTTTGTTTTTTTTGGATTTCTTGTCACACAGATTTTTTGAATTTGTGCCTTGCTGTTCATTAAGACTGTTTTCTATCAGGTCTCCTTCAATGATTTGTGTACATTTTTGCAGTCTCTCAGCTTATTTCACACAAGAAAGAATGTGTGGTTTGTGTCTGATCTATGGTAATTGTAAAGCATTGGCCTGCCAATACCAACAGTAGCTGATTCAGATTACTTTAAATAAAATATTTTAAAATATTGTTAAAAGTATTCCCTCACCTGACAAAATCATTGGACTCAGGGGTTCAATTGGCGTCCATGGTCAGACGTATGAAGTCAATCTCCTATGTATGGAGATCGACTTCATACATAGGAGATGTATGAACCTGGGTGGTGCTGCCGGTGTGAAAGTTCTTTGCTACTAAATATTTCACTGCCTTCTATAAATAATGTGGAAATTATTTATGTTCACATTACTTATGTGAAAATAAATAATGTGGAAATTACTAAAAATGTCAGCAACTCAGTCAGAAAGTGGTGGGCCATTTAAAGTAACAGAGTGGAGTAAATAAACGTGTTCTCCATGGTGACCAATCATGCGTTCTGTCTGACAATCCAATGGACAGACGTGTCTGGATTTTGCGGTTGGCAAACAACGATGCATGCTAGCCAGCCTTGCTCACCTTGCATGCTGTGGCGGGAGCCTGGACTCTTAAAGCTTAAGAGTATCAAAACATTCTGGACAACTCTCTACTCCCATCCTTGTGGCAACAATTTGTGGATGGTCAATTCCTGTTCCAACATGACTGACCACCAGCCTACAGAACTCACCCATGAAGACGTGGCAAGTCGTGGAAGAACCGGACTGGACCTGTTCTGTCCTTAAACCGGCACAACACTTTGGGATGAATGATGATATGATGATCTGGTCCTTCAGTCAATGTAATAAACAAGCAGACGCGTATATTCTGATGTCAAGTCTTACAGATTTATTCAAACTGCCAGACTAGATTCACTAGCTCTAATATCGTAACAAGGACATTTATGTACAATTTTCATGATATTCCATAACAAACCAAAGAATCAGGTAAATATTTGACAGGTTTTGAGACATTTCTATTTCACAAAATTATATTTAAAAAATGCTCTTTTTTATACATAATTTACTTGACAATAACTTAAATATGTACAACAGCATGAACAAGAGGACAAATGACGTCAGCGTGCGGCTCATTTACTAGCTAAAATAGGAGTACATGATACAAAATGGCCTCATTCAACTGAGGATTCGCTACAAAAATACATCTAATAACAGCTTTGATCGTTTCTAATGCACACAGTTCGTCACAGTAATAAATAAGACCCATGTTCAGAGAGAACTTTACTTTGCTAAATCATCTTCTGGTGTGACACCATTCTTGTCCATGCATGTTCTCCAGCGCTCAGAACCTCAGAAAATTTTTGAACCAACATGGTTGGTGAGCCGGTGAGCCGCTGTGCCGCGGCGCCCCGCCCTGTGAGGGAGGCGGGTTTCGGTCCGGTGCGACGTAGACCGGACACCAAGCAACAGTTCTGCACCTCGCCTCATTTTATCAAGCGCTAGCCGCATTCTGCCGGATGAATTTCAATGCGCTTTATTGTTTGCTTTGTTTGTTTGCACCAGAATAATCTATAGTCAGAGAGACGGATAGTTGCTGCCGCTGATGCCCCAAAGCAATCTTTGCCAGATGTTCGACTTGAGAGGAGAGGGAGAAAATGTCAGAGGATGGGAGGAGAGAAGAAAGAAAATGTGGAAAGAAGTGTGGGAGTTACTGTGCTCTTCCTGCATGCTTTCAGCTGTCAACATGCAGCAAGGATAATCTCCTTCATCACATGTAGCAGAGATAATTGTCCTTAAAATGATGTTTTAGTGAAAACACGATTGGCAGAATGTTTATTGACGTCAGATTTGAACTACCACTACTTAAGACTAACTAAAAGCAGTGAGCTGCATTTGACAAATGGCTGTTTTACTGCATGATAACCTGACAATCAAACCTTGACGTCTCTGCGTTTCACGGCCCTGAGCGGCTCTGGGACGCCGGGCTGACGTGGAGCAGGTCACGTGACGAGCCGAATCAATTACTGCTCGTTTCAGCCTAAACTCTCCCGTCACTTTGGGATATTTAAACTGACTGAGATGGCAGAAAATCAAGTGTGTGAAAAGCAGAGTGTAAAGGTCAAACGCCTGAGCGGTTTATCAGATCAAAGCCTCTTAACTGCACTTCACATTTTTGACCTACTGAAAACATGACTGGGTGTGAAGGAACGTAGCCATGGTTTCAGGCTGTGTACAGGCGGCTCTGGTCATAGAGGCTTAAGCTGCATTCAGGGGTACAGAAGTGACTCAAATGGAGAATATCTATTTTTTAAAATGATTCAGTGTTAGCTGAATCAGACCACAGTGAACAGAGAACAATTGCAAGTGTCAACTTATTTCCCCATAAAGTAGGAACATGGATCTGGGAATGACGCCAAATCCAACTAAACCCAGTAGCAGCTGCTAGTCGGAATTCAGATTATAATTGCTGTGCTCAGACAATACTGCTACTATTAGCAATAGATAATAACATAGTATTTCTTTGCAGTTTGGGAATGTGCTCAACAGAGGATGCATTATAGTACTGAATGTGTGTGGAAAATGTAAAGAAACAAAAGATGGTTTAAATAAACCCATTTTAAGGTTCATTTTCCACTTAGAATTTCAGATTCAGACTCTGTTTTTTTTATAGGTTTTACTTTAGACTCACAAGTATCGACATCTGAGTAAAATAAAATATCTGAAAATGCCCAAGATTTTTTCTTTCTTTTCATGTCGTATTGTATTAAAACGTCTGTCGCCACAGTGCGCCTTGGACCTCCAGGGATTCGCTGAGGTGTAGTTGTCGTAAAGCATCGTAGAACCTCAGATGTGTCTTGGAGTTCTACTGTCAGTCTGCAGAAAAATAATAATAAAGTTTGTCTGACTGTGTAACTAGTAGCGCCATGGTAACGCATTTGATAGCTCTGTTGCCTTGCAGTAAGAAGGTCCTGGGTTCAAATCCCAGTCTGAGGTCTTTCTGCCTCAGACTGGAGTTCACTGGAGTTCATCTGTGGTCATGGAAGGCTCTCTCTGGGTACTCTGGCTTCCTTTTGGGCTGTGGGAGGATAATCTGTTCATTTGTTTCTCTAAACTGCCCTGAGGTGTGAGTGTGTGTGCATGGTTGTCCGTTCTGTGGTGGACTGGTGTACCCTGCCTCTCACCCAGTGACCACTGGAGACACCAGTCCCTTCAGAACCCTGCAAGGATGAGTGGCTACAGACAACAGATGGATGAATAATATGTTTTGGCAATGACAAAATGCCTGGTGTCAAATATCTGATTTAGTTATGGTTATTCTCCCATTTCACTGTGGTAACTATAACACACTTTATTTTTTAGAATTCAGCCACAAATATATAAACATGCAGGTCGTCTTTTCCAGATTTGACATTTTACAGATTTACTGCACTTTGAGCTGCCTTGTTGCTGAAAAAGTGCTATATAAATAAAATTTGTTTTCCTAAAGTCACATAGGAAACAGTTCCATGGTGTGCATGACCTGTGGGTCACCTCAGCTGAAAACTGAGTGGCTCCTCATAACACTTTTACATATCTACGTAGTTTTGATTTTTTTACATTTGCCATGAATATTTCGACAGATATATTGATTCCGAGAACACGATCCCATCAATCATCCTGCGGGTTAACAAAGATTCAGCTGGCGAGTGCAACCCACAGTGACCCGTCGTCCCCACGTCCAGCCGTCCTCACCATTTAGTGAGAAAAGCAAAGCGAGCTTGACTCCTGATTTATTGTCTCTTCACTCGTTACCGGCTGCTGTTAGAAATCATTTAACATTTATAGCTTTGCATGGTCAATGCCTCAGATTATTTCTGACCCGCTGACGCCTTACAATTAAGCTCTGACCTTGAGGTCGTCCAAGCAGAGATCATTAATAGCTTCTCACAACTGATTTAAATCCTGCAGGGACGGTTTCTTTCAAGCTGTTGCATCTCATCTGTGGAAGGAGCTTCTCAGGTTTTTATCTCATATTGACTGTGTTGGTTTGTTTAAACAGCAACTCAAGGGAAAAGCCTTAAGCGATTTTTCTTTCTGATTATTTTTTATTATAGTTTTTCCCTCCCCACATTGTATTTCACCATTTGTAGTTTTAATGAGAAATAAAAGCACCAGGCAGATTTATTGGCATCCCTGTAGCATTCATAATAAAAAATGTAGAAAAATGATCCATTAATTTAAGTGCATTAATTCAATGTGGAAAATAAAACCCATGTTCCTTTTGCCAATAGGATTTTTCCTTTGGTTAATTATTTGTTTTGCCCACTGGGTCTAAGGTCAATAGACCCAGTGATGACCCACGTTCAGCCTACTATTACTCCTGCTACATTCTCATTAGCATGTGTAAGAGTCTGTAATGCCATTCTGGCCGAGTTTCCATTAGAAAAGGTTTTTGGAAACAGCAAAATTCAAAACAACTGTTGAAAAATTTATGCTCACTTAAGGCGTTCTTTTTTGTTTTTTGAAAAAGACTTAATGCACTGAAAGGAGATGGAAACACATTTGCATAATAAGTTAACATTCCCATCCTCTAATAGGCCTCTGCCTTACCAGAGCCACACAACAATTCTCTCCATGTTTCTGAGCTGTGTGGTCCATCTACTTCCTGTTTGCATAGTCAGGTTGATTCACTCCAAGCTAGTAAAATAAAATACACCTAATTTGCATTTTTATTTGTATTATTTTTTGTGACATTTTAAAAGTTCCCAAAGCATTTGGTAGAGAACCAGGCCCATAGCATCATAGATCCTCTTCCATACTTCCCTATAGACGTGATGTGTTTTCACACATTTTGCTCATTTGCTCCCTGTGGCTCCTCATTCAATGACTGAAAGAAATAGACCTTTGAATGATGTCATAGGTTTGGTATTTTAAAAGTTGTGAGCTGGTGTGAATTTGATATTGTTTTTATTTGCATCGCAGCTAATTTGGAGAGAATGAGGCTGAAGACATAATCTGACTCTGATGGGTCAACATACCAACTACCCATCAGTAAGAACATTTTTAGTTTGACTGTATCCATAAAAACCTTCTCTAAATCTGCTTAAACCTCTCACCTCTTGCATTTGGGATGATGCTTATGTTACAGAGACTGCATTTTCATTCAGCAGCGTCGGACTAGATCATTACTGCTAATTCCAGTTGCATTGCTATTTCAATTTATAATAATACCTTCCATTTGATATTCAAAGAGAAAGTGGTGTATTTCTAAAATGAAATGCCAAAGAAACTCCTCTCAATCTTATCTTATTTAATATTAGCGAAGAATGATAGCCCTGCAGAGAAAGTCTTTTATGCTTGTGCCTCTAACAGACCTGGATAATGTGGCTGAAAGATGAATTACTCTTGGATATGTTCAATTGGACTCAGAGTTGGTGGGTGGGTGGGTGGTCAGTGCATGCTCCACAGTTTCTGCCCGAGGCTTTGACACGGAAGTAACAGCAGCAAATACACAGCAGAAAAAGAAGCCCGTAACATCAGAGGCTTTCCAACAACAACAGAGACAGAGTTCACACCGTTTCCAGCCGCCAGCTAAATCTGTTTGTCAGCCGTTTTGATGTTTGAAGCAATAGGTCAACTTGGAAAAGGTTCAGTAAAATCAAGGTGAAAGGGGTTGCGTTGCCACCGACAGTTGTCATAAAAAGTTTTGAGTGTCACAGATGTGTTGGAAAAACTTTAGAGCTTCCATTTTTGTGGTGGAAATTTGAATTGTTCTTTGATTTAATCCACGTCTTTGCTGTATTTGGGAACAAAAACTGAGACCAGCTGAATGAGTTGCCATCAAACTGGATTTGGTCCAGACGTTTACAACTAGCCTTTCAGGGAACAAGGCAAACCGTAACTCTTCAAACTAGTTGCATGTATTTCCAGAAAATACAATCTTTGAAACTTTATTTCGTCATAATATTTCTAAGAAACATGATTAAGTCAAGAAATACACCACTGACTCACTATCAAAACTTGTGTTTATGACTTTATAATCAGATTGATCAATGGAGATACACTTATTAGTAAATCTCTTGCTTTTCTGTATTTGTTTTCTGAGGAAAGGACTGCAATCTAATAAAAGGCCTCAGCTTTATTGTGTATGCAAAATCTGAATTAATGTACTGACTTGCTCTAATTGTAACTTCAATCCTTTTTAATGTGTTGAGATCTGCTGTAAACATAACGTTTCATGAATGTTATAATAAAGACCTCTATTTATGTGCTTTATTACTGAACACTGTCTCCTTTCCTTCGTGCCTTTTCACTGGTTTCCGTCTTTAGTTTATCACATCCCACTCAAAACTCCTGCAAAATTCACTCGACTTTATCTGCATCTCAAACTGCAGGCAGGTCACTACTTGGCTCTGGTCAAATCTAGGGAATGATTTTGATATTTGAACCTTTTCACATTTTGTCACATTGTGATAACTTGACAGAGCAGCTGTGGTTTATAGAGATATTACATTACCAACAGTTGGACGCTATAGTGGGTGACTATTTGTAAAAATGTCACAATTACTCACTTTGTGTTGACCTATCACATAATATTTCAGAAAAAAATACTTTGAAGTTCAATGTGAGAACAAGTTATGGTGTAGAGATATTGCTTCTAGTCACTGTATTTCTTTGTAAATGAAGCCCAATAGTGTGTTACTCATATTTGTACTGGATCCTTTGTCCCCTACAGAGGAACAGAAAACCTTTTGCCTTTCATGCTTTTTGTAAGTTCTCATAAAGGAGTCTGAATAATTGGCCTCCTATTTCCTGCTTCACTTCTTAGAGGCTGGGATTCACATTTCATCTGCCTATTACTATTCTAACTGTACAGCTCTTCACTGATTTAACATATTCAGCACAGCCTGGCGGAGTGGTCAATTTAAAAAAACTCTTGCAGCAGAAGCAGAGATATCATCTCTAATATCAAATACATTTTCTTCTTCATTTGACTTTGGCACAAAAACCACCCCTGATGCAATTTGAGCATAGATGTGTCAATAAAAGATAGTGGCATGTTTTGGGAGTGCTGGTAATATTATTATCAAGCCAAGTGATTTTCATGCGAAGCTCAGGCCTTTCATTTCTCCAGATTTGTAGTTTTCAATCTTAAGAATCTGAATTAAAATTATGGATTAACCAATATGAAAATTTGGGCCAATATCAATATTTGTACTGCTGTTCTAACACATACTTATCTGTATTATATATAAATGTCATTATCTTTTAGGCATCTTGAAAAATCGACCACACTACTGACTGGGATCAAATGAATATCACTGCCACATGACCAACCTCTTCCCCCTCCAGAAACAATATGGAAATAAATATTGGATGTTGATATCGGCCCAATTTATTTATCAAACTGATAGCGATATGTTATAAATAGCCAGTCCTGATGATAATGTTGATGTATCATATATTGACTCAGCAGAAATGTTTTATAGTCAATAAATAAAAGACTGCGGCATTAAAATATTTAACTCGTGATAAATATATAAAAATTTACTCTTTTACGTTTGGTCACACTACAACCACAAAAGTCTCCATTTTGTATTTAAATGTCATGCTAACTGCTGCTAGTTACGCACCTAGCAACACGCAAAACTTTGACAATATTTTGCTAATGTTAAAAATAAATCACAATTTCACAATTGCGGTGTTTCCATTTAATAAGAAACACGACTCAAATCACACGTGAAAAAGTTTGTTCACGAGTAAGTCATTAAAAACATGCTGGGTTATCATCCTCCTACTACTTCCTGTGGTCTTCTTCTTCATGGTTGGAGCCAGTGACAACATCCAGTTGATGATTACATGACTCATGTGTTGCAAAAAAAAGTGTTTCCATTGCAGGTTTGTGAGATAAACCAATTCCAATATTTTTTCAAAATTTTCATCGACAAACAAGAATATTTTTGAAATTGGGATTTCTATTTGGCAAATTTATTTTCAAAATATCAAATTGCACAAATACATGGTGAATGGAAATGCAGCTACTGTTAATTGGAAGGAGCATCATCCTTAAAATAAAAAATCTGAAATGCATGGCAAACATTTACTGTGATAAAAGCTGATGCAACTGATTCCCATCAGTCACCTGATGTCTGGTACGTTTTCAGGGAACATTAGTGAACTGCTCAATCCATCATTCATAAAAATGTATGTTTCAAAAATCTGGCCCTTATGGAAGAAAGTCACTGTTGATTAAAAACTCATAAGAATTCCTAAAACGTTATGTGAGCAGAAAAACACGTCGCCTTAAACTCTACCATCGCTGTGTGGGCGATGCTTTTCTTCAGCAGGGAAAGAAAAGTATTAACTCAGGAGGAAGCTGAATAGAAATGCAAATATCAGATCTGTCTTTGTAAAGAATTTTGATTTCTGTCTGCTTTTCACTTATTTATGTTTCTTTAATCCCAATAAAAGAAATTCATGTTTATAATATGACACAAAAGTGAGAACGGTGACATAGTTCAAGGGATATAAATACTTTTACAATAGTGTTTGAAGATCTGCCTTTCCTCTGACACGGCTGTGTGGCGTCGACAGAAACAATCTGAAACCTCTCGGGGAGAACATGTGAACCAAACAGTGCATGTTTATGATCACAGAGTGAAGATATCTAAAAGGAATGCGAGGCTGAACTTTTTTCTTTCTCTTTTTAGTGTCGCCGAAATTCATCCTGAAAGTAAATGATCGGTTTAAAATGCTAAACGGGAGACGTCGACTGATTTCTGCCGAGGAAAACGAGCCCAGCTGCGTATTCCTGCCACGATCCCACAGGCTGCACACCTGAGGCTCATTTAGAGCGAGATTGCGACTGATGAGGATAATTAACCATCTTTTTATATATATATTTTTTTCCAGACGCGTGAATCAGTACTGCAGTGTAAGGACTCTACGAGGCTCTGCATGAAGACAGATAGACTTTGTTTTCTGATTAGGCTCTCCTTAAAACGACTCATATTCCACCCTGGACGTGATATTTAGGCAATGAAGTGGGACTGGTCTTGGGGAACAGCTCACAGTAACACCTGTAAGGGCAGAACTGCCGGATGAGGTGGAGGGTACAGGGATGGGTGGTGACTCTGAACGGGATGAAAAGCCGCTAAGGGGTATGGACTGGGAGCGTCCAGCAGCGGGATGGGAGAGGAAGCGTAGAATGAAGGAGGAAGAGGCGGAGGGGGCGGTAGTGGAGCGGGTGGTGGTGGTGGAGGAGCAGGGGCGAGAGGAGAGATGTGAGGGGAGAAGGGGGGTAGAAGGTGGGGGTATGAGGAGAGCTGGAGGTGTGATGGAGGTGGCAGAAGGGAAAGGTTGTGCTGGATGAAGGTGTGGTGGAAGGAGAAGGAAGAGGAAGATGAGAGGGACGGCTGGAGGAGGAGTGGAGTGTGGAAGGGGATGCAGCGTGGGGGGAGGTGAGGAGGAAAGCACTGCCTCTTCTCTGAAAACAGATGCTCCAACTCTATCCCTTTCCTCCTCTCCCGTTCCTCCTTCTCCTTCCTCCTCACCCACTCCTTCTCCCACTCCTCCCTCTTTCTCTCCAACCGTTTCTCCTTCTCTTCCTCCTCCTCCTTCCTCTGCCTCTCCCTGGTGTGTAGATGTTCTGCTTCGTCTCTGGTGCTGGTGTTATTAGCAGTATTACTGCTGGGCTTACAATCAGGATTACTGTTGAAACCATGGCACTGACCGCTGTCAGTCTCAGTCTGATGAACGCCCTGGCTGCTCCTATAACCACCATCTGGACCAGAGAGCGGGGCGCTGTCATGACCCTGTGCTTGAGTTTCACCCTCCTCGCTCTGACTGCTCCTGATAATTTTATCGACAGAGTCACAACTGCGATGAAAAGTGTCATCAGTTACGCTTTGATACTCTGTTTTGGTGTGCTTGTCTTCACACTGACAAAGGTTGTTGGTGCTACATCTGAGGGTACCTGTTAGCTGTCCACACCCTGATGGTTCTGTTTTGTTCAAAGTACAATCAGGATTCTGGTCAACCAAACGTACATGACATCCTCTACTAAAAGTTGTATCATGATCACAGAAGACGGCAGAATTAAGTCCATCATTCCTGATGGACAGCTCAGCTCCCTGTCGGTGCGGCATTGAGGTGTTACAGGTGTGACAGTCACTGAGTTGTGTCAATCCTTCAGTTTGACTGCACTCACAGTCGTTAGCAGTTCCATGACTCTCATCACAACAGCAGGGCTTGTCCTGATGGTCAGGACTGCAGCTAAGTGGTTCCTCGTCAGTGTTGGCGCTGTGGCTCAGGGGCTCTTGGGTCTTACAGATTGGGCGGCAGTCTGTAGGTATGAGCTGACAGCAACAATCCCCTCTGTCACTGAGGTCAGAGGTCAAGATGGCCTGATTTCTTTCTTGCCTCTTGAGTAAAACATTCATGAATCTCCTCAACTGCCTCCTGCCTCGTCTTCGTTTCTTCTTCAGTGCCACCGGCTCCGGCGATCCTCCCTTCCTCTTTCTGGACAATCCTGCAAGCAAACGAGTGGGAGGGGGAGCCACTACCTCACAGGCCGATCCGATTCTTGGCTTCCCTTCCAAACAGCACAGGCTCTCAGCTGTCGTGGTGCAGCTTTGTCCTGCAGGTATTGTTTGTGTTTGACCACACGCTGTCTCTCTGGAGGAAGGGGAGGTGGGGCTAATCGCCAGATTTCGTGCCATTTCTCCGTGAGGTCTAGGAACGAGACACATTTCCTCCTCGCATGCAGCGTCTCGACGGGGGAAAGTAACACTGCTAATCGCTAGCTTACACGTGTTTTCCTCAGCGCCACTTATCTCGCCGCTCCTCGGATTCCTTTGCTCCTGCCCGCCCTCCTGCTTCCCCGCCTGTGCGTCTTTGTGGATCACTCCCGTCCCTTTGTCATCCTCGGCAGGGCCAGGTGTAATTGCGGGACAGCGTGGTGTCTCCATAACAGACTTGGGGACGTGGCTAATCACAGAGCAGCATGCTGCACCCCTGCAGAGGAGCTTTCTGAGCTCTGGGCCCCATTCGGAGACTGATTGGTGGGATTGATGCTGGCTGGCCTCCCGCTTCACCTGCACACACAGCTGGTTACACCGATTACACCGATTCATGGGAAGATTACTTAATAGCTCTCCCCTCTTTTCGTCGTTTCTACCTGCCCTCTCTCGCATCATCTGATCCCTTCTCATCCTTTGCTCGTCTTCCCTCATCTTCTTTTCTCTCCCTCCTACAGGCTGATTTGCAGTGAGATTACTTAATAGCTCTTTATCTCTCCTCTCAGCTTTTATGTTGCCCTCTCTTTTCAGCTTCTCTTCCCCTCTCCCTTCAAACATCTGACTTGCAAAGAAGGGACTCGTTATCCTTCCCTTTTCCGAATCTTTTTTTTCCGCCTTTCCTCTTCTTTTCTTTCTCCCCCTCCTCCTTGTTCCCCTCCCCATCCCTGCCCTCCTCCTTCGCCTTTTCCTTGCTGCTTTTAGAAGGCCTGGTGCATGGTGGCTTTCTGCAGAGAGGGGAACAAATTTTAAAGCATTTTCATCATGGCAACTGGAGTGGCCTTGGATTGCGACGCCACCATCACAATGGTCGACAACTTCCACAGGATTTCCCGCCTGTCCTCCCTCTGCCTCTTCTCTCCTTTCATCTATCTTCTCTTCCTTTCCTCCCTCTGTATCTTCATGCCTCTCTTGGCAGTCGGGTTGTTTGATCACAAATGGCTTTATTCTCTCTCTCCCTTCCTCGAGACCTCCTTTTTTTTCTGTGCCCCCTTTTTTGGCCTTGTGATGGGCTCTGAAATCGTACAGTAGAGGGTTGACGCTGTAGGAGATGGAGGGCGATGTTTTGGTGTAGTTTACCATCTCTGTGGGCCAGAGAAGAACCCTGCCTCTGTCACGGCTCAGAACCTGACAGAAAGGTTCTTTGGGACGATCTGGAGGTACAGGCATCAATGTGCTGCAACAAGTTAATGAGGGGAAGCTTGATTCTTTTGGACTCTCATTTACGACACAAGAATCAGACTTCTCAGGATTATTTGTGGCAGAGGAAAGCAGATCTTCACCTTCTTGATGTGTTGTCTCTTGATGGTGGATCTCATTTTCTCTGTGTGCTGAATCAGTGCTGATGCTGTCAGAAATCTGTTCTGGTGTGTCTCTGTTTAAATAAAGATGAGCTTCAGTCCCACATTGGGCTTCTGTCCCATTGTCCTTACATAAAGAGAGCTGGGCTCCACTCCCACTAATTGTCAAGTTTTCTTCTCCAATCACATTGCGATTGCATGAGGAAACCTGGGCTTTATTCCCAGGCGGTCCCAGGGGTCCTTTGTCAGCAGACTCAGCAGGCCGGAATTCAATCTTACTGTCCGCACTGCACTGGTTTCCAGTGTCCCAGGCATCCACATCCGAACACACCGGAGACTTTGACCCCAGGTCAGTAACTTTCTCCCCAAGGTTTTTTGTCCTTTCCTGGTTTGCCACACCTACTTGTTTCCCTGGCAACCCTGAACCCTGTCCGGCTTGGATGAAGACCGCAGCTGATTGGTGCAGGAGGACGCAGGTCCGCTTCGGCAGGGAGAAGGACACGGGGCGAAGCCGGCAGGGGGCCAACAGGGCGTGAGTCGTACTCATCACCTTGCTTCTGTTGTCATTTGGGTTTACGTCAGGGTGATCGCAGGACTTTGTGCCAGTGGTAGCTGTTGGGACATCTATAGGAGTCATGGCGTTACTCGTGTAACAACGAGGCGTCAAATGCTTGTAGAAGTGATTTGAAACGGTACAGTTTGTGTCATCAGGGTTTATCGTGTGGTTGGCTCTGAGGCGGCCGCAGTCCAGATGGGTCTGTTTGAGGATGCAGGGTTCGTCAGCAGCAGCTGCAGAGTTGTTTGCATCCCTTTGGCCGTATGCCCAATCAGTGTTGCTCAGGAGTCTGGACTCGAGTGTGGGGTCTAGAGGGAGGAAGGGTTGGATCAGATGGGTCTGTGGCTCTGAAAGGGAGAAGAAAATAGAGGCTTGGTACTGCTGACACTGCTCATATTTACATGCAAAACATAAATGGGTTATTTTTCTACGTCAGTAATAAAAAACAGAGTAGGAAAAAAAAACTGTGGCACATTGGGCATTATTTTCTAAGACTTTGTCTACAATATTCCGATCATGCTTTTGAGATTTTCTGTTTTATTGTTTTTAGTACAGCTGGATAATTTACTGCTCAACAACTAAAGACAAACATGCATTACATGAGTTTGCAAACACACATCTTTGGAATGATGTCATATTCACTTTGAGACTTTAAGGATTAAGTTGGACTTTGGTTTTAAAGCAGGGCTTCTGTCTCAGTTGGCACTGATGTTGATTTTCTAACTTCACTATATAGTGATGGAGTTTAGGTTAGTTGTTCTTGGGTTGTTCCTCAACACTCTAATGACTTTCCTTCATACAAAGGTTATAGTCTGGATTAGATCATTGGTCCAAACAAAACAAACCTAGATCTAGAAACTTTGAAAAAAAATATTGTCATATTACGTTGTCTGAGCTTGTAAAATGGGCAGCAACCTATTTACTATGGAAATTATAGAAAGCTATGGAAAGAGTGAGCTGGAATCAGTTAACCAATTCATCTCTACCAGTTCACTGGAATAGCTGAAGGAGCTTGTTAATGGCTGTTATCTGGGGTTTTTTCTAGGGTTAGGTCTGATCATTTGACTCAAAAGTCTGGTTCGTTTGGGGAAATGTGAATGAGTAATCAAACTCTGGTGTGGACCCATAAAGCTGAGTCTGAGCTTCCTGCAAACCTAGATTTCAGTTCGGTTGAAGTGAAGTCTGGTGTGGTAGAAATGCGTATGTGAATGTCAAGTGGACTGTCGACCACTCCAAAAGAATTGTGGGTAAATACTACCAAAACTAATGGGGAAGTCTCGAGCCAGCAATAGAAATGGCTTATGAGAAATCCTAAATAAAAATCTGACACCACTCCATTTTTCTTTGCATTTTGTGAAGAATGAAGTTGCATTCAGTGTCTTCTTTAGAGGTTTCTGAGTCATTTTTTTTAGTGGCTCTTGGTATTGCACCCCCACAGGTGAGAAGGAGAACATGTTTTTCAAATGTTTGAGATTGTTTGACACATTGTTTTTGTTCCCCAATTGATAGTTGGGGCTGATAGCTGATACTCTACTGGACTATCAGCTGTGACGACATCCTAATATTCATTTTCTAGAACCATTTTAGTGCACAGCAAACTCCCAGACATGCATCTGTCTGCAAACAGGTGTGTTAAATGACTCAGGCAGATATTTCTGGGCAAAGGTATTAAAATGACCCACAGCTTTAACAGTTATCTGTGACGTGCCGCCTTCTTTTGCCATGGCGCAGGGTTTATAAAACATTTGGGTGTTTAAAGAAGGCGAGCCTTAAAATGACATTTCTCTCTCCCGATTGTGAAAATGCAAATTCATTCAGCACTCAGGCAGACAGCCGAGTTTGAAAGGAACTGCCCAACTTTTCCGATGGCTTTGACTTTATAATGAGAAACCTGTACCGAATGAGGGGGTGACATATTTTGCAGATCAGAGGATGACAGTTGATTGTTTCTCTGAAGTCTGCGTTATGCTTTCTTAACTTTTAAAATGCAGCCATTCAGCACACAAAATCCACTAGAGATGGACTAAAGGGATTTGATTTCAACTTTTGTTTCAGAAGAAACTCAGACAAGATGACAGAAAGTAATTCAGTCCAACAATTCCTCACAGGCTGACCCACTTATATGTGAATATATTTTAATTATGGACCTAACTTTAAGCAATTCGTTTTTATGAATCGATCTTGCAAAGGAGAAAATAAACTTAGAGCTTCTTTCGGGTAATACTTCTACCAGCTTTGCATGTCTAGCAACTGACATTATCAATATGTCACTGTAGGCTTGATGTTTGCAGTAGCTGCGTTTCCATTGCAAATGGGCTTAAAATTTTTTGATATTCTGCTAATGTATAAAAAACACAATTTCCAAATTGTGGTGTTTCCATTAAATAAGAAACACAATTAAAATCGTACGTGAATACATTTGTTCACGTGATAAGTCATTCATCCTCTGGCCCAAAGGCTTCATCTTTCAGTCTCATCCACCATGTTCATCCTTATTTTTGCCAAGCCTTTTGCATTCTTTCAACAGCTGCTTTCCTCCTGCCACTGGAACAGTAACATCTCTAACTTGAGAATCTTCATGCTTGAACCCACAAGGAAAGGTACTGAAGCTTGAGCTCCAGGTGCCATGTATAGAGAGACAAGGCGGCGATGAAGAAGGTGGGGGTCATATGTTTAGAGTAATGAAGCAGCCTGTCTGTTTTCTGTATCCTATAAAAGCTCCTAGTGACAGTGGGACAAGTATTTTGGAAACTATTTTAATTGCTTTAATTTCCCTCAGATTGAGTGCACTGGTCTATTAAAATGGGCGTGTCCTCTTGTGATTCATCTAAGTCTGTGTATCAGAGTCCACACTTGAAATATCTCACAGAGGAATCATGTTTTACTGACAGCAACATCTGTTACATTTTCAGCTGCTGTGGTTTGCTTTCACACTGCTCTGTGTCAAACAAACTGAACACTGTTCACCTCCTCGCCTGTGGTGGCGCTACACCAAAAACCACTGAAGGAAACATTTGTTATTACAAATGACAAAAACCTCCGAAGAAGTCACTGAGCGCAACTTCCTTCTTCACAAAATGTAAACTCAAATGGAGTGGAGTCAGATTATAGCTGTTGTAAGATTTCTCAGACCACGAGCCACTTCTCCCACTAATGCTAGACTCACGTTTATTTTAGTTGTATTTACCCAGAATGCCCTGCGCTGCAGCCCATGTCCTGCTGTTGGAGTATTCTATGGTCCGCTTGCCGTTTACATATGCATTCAAACCACACTAGAGTTCATTTCAACCAAACTGAGACCAATGTTTATAGATGAACATTTTTTGGTTAGCATCAGAGTTTACATCTATATCACCAAAGGAAAATAAATTTCTAGATCAATGATCTAGAGTTCAATTACAGTGGGCCAGACAAGTCTGGTGTGATTTCACCTTAAGATTCATATTGGAAAAATTATCTTCTTTTTTAGTTTCCCAATTATGTAATACTATGTGTTGGCCTCTTATGGGTTTCAGGTGACAAAATGTCAAAGAAAGTGTTGAAAACTTAAGAATTTTGTAAGTCACTGTATAATATCTGGTAGAGTTCAGAAGTAATAATTTGGGATAATATTTGTGTATAAATGACACCAGACTCTTAAGCTTCATTACCCAAAGGCTACTGATGGTCATAATCATAATGTGACTGGGATATTGTGGCCGTTAAATAAGTTTCTTCTTTGACTTCATAACCATGAAACAAAAACATGGACATGGAAAAGTTGAAGTAAGAAAGTTAAACCATAAATATTTGGGAAACCCTTGAAATGAGGAAGTTTTCTCTAAAATGCTAATCCTGTTTCTGCAGTGTAACGACTGACCTGAATTAAAATAGAAGTTTCAACTCTGTCCTGGTTATTATTACAAATGACAAAAGTGAGTTTTTTTTTTTTTTCACATTTTGACAATCTAAATTCTTTATTTAAAAAAAAAAAAAAAAAAAAACAACTAGAGAAATGTATTTAAATACAGTCTTAATTTAGTTAAATGGATTAGGACTAACTTAACGCTGCAGTGACTCAACATTAATTTCCCTCCCTGTTGATATGCTTTTCAAATCAT
Organism: Poeciliopsis prolifica; assembly: GCF_027474105.1. Classification (NCBI taxonomy): domain Eukaryota; kingdom Metazoa; phylum Chordata; class Actinopteri; order Cyprinodontiformes; family Poeciliidae; genus Poeciliopsis; species Poeciliopsis prolifica. The sequence continues at coordinate 889,587 of NW_026562474.1, read as the reverse complement.
CAATAATAAAAACATTTTTGCTAATTTCCTGAGCAAATTATTTCATCTGCGTTTTTCTCCTGCTGAATTGAACTTTTTCTCTCTTTTTTTGGTTCGAGGCTCCTTCCAAATCCCTACAGCATTATTTCATTTGCTGTATGATTGCCCAGAACACATTTTTCTTGTTATGTTGCATCGGCCAGCTTCCTCATCTTCATTTCTCTCCCCATTTCATTTCTTGCTGTCAACAGACATAATTCAGCAGACCGCACGCCGGTTAATCCCTCAGTATCAAGAGTGATATCCTCATCACCGAAAACCAAACACTCTCTCATAAACTATTTAAGCAGCCCGCCACATGCCTTTTAAGTGGATAAGAGCTCTTACTTGTTGCCCGTTCGGCGCCGCTCGAATGGAAAGCTTCCCAGTTCCGCTCGACATTTGGTTGGGGCTGATTCGCTGGGTCGATTGCCACTGTGGTGGACCGGAACATCGGACCAGAACCCGGAGCGCTGAGGAGAAAAGAAGAGAGGAGAGGATGAAGACAGATAGTCCAAATGGGGAAAGTGTATCAGGGTGATTGGAGAAGGTGAAAGCTGAGGTGAAAGGAAATAAAAGAAAACCAGAGATAAAGGAAATGAAATAAATTTAGCAGAGAGGACAAGAAGAATCAATAAAGAGTTAAGAATGAACACATTTAGAGGAGAGGAATTAAGAAAGACAAGGAGACCAAAACTAAAATCTAGCTGAAAAGAACTTTATCTGTGCCTCTCTTTTCTTCCCAGTTTGTGCTAGAAACCGACTGGCATTGTTGTTGAACTGAAAATGGGAATGACAGCCGACACCGAGACTATTTATATTCGGTGCCAGTGCTAAATACTGTGCGCTTGGTCAGAAAGGCTTTACAGGCTTCCTGAAAATCCATACGAAGCTCCAACACTTCCACTTCCTTTTAAGAAGGCATACACCATCATTTTTATAACTTTCTCTGTAACTGCATCCATGCTGGTAGTTCACAATAGTCATATCAGACTTATGTCTAAAAGTGTGATTATGGAAATAATCATTTTCTGAAAAGTGAAAAAGGGTGTTGAACACCTGATGCTACAATCAGAACAATATATTTGGTCATCAGTGCATAAAGGAATGACCACACAAGAAGAAAGTAGTGATAATTTTCTTTAAAGTAAAATGTGTGTTCATACGGTGAAGGTTTAAATTGTCTCATCCCTGTAATTTACTACAGCACAGAAAAATCACCATTCGTGATAAAATATGTAATTGACAAAAATAATAGCATTTGCATAGATTTGGTCATTTCTAGTTTTGTTCTGCACTTCATTGTTACTTTTACAGCCTTTACTTTAGCTAGACATCAGTGGTTGGAAGCAGCTGAAAGTCTAACTTTTCTCCACATACCAGTTTCAGCTTGATATCACTACTGTAATTTAACAGAAGATGGAAACAGATAATTGATTTTCAAACGACAAACCAAGCTGTTTTATGTTTTGTGATTTTCAGACTTTAGTTTTAGATTGCTTGTAAGTTGATTGTGTGGAAAGTATAAAGTGTTTTCAGGACAAAGCTTCTGGAAACGAATACAGTCCAAAGTATGATAGTAAACTAAATACTTCCACTGATCTTCCATCTATAACAGCAACAGCAAACTATAAAGCCACCATAATGTATGTAAAGTTATGTCATATTTATGACCGTCTCATGTTAGTCTTATGCACATCCATTCAAATAAAATGTAAACCATCCATTTACTTTTTCAATAGGGATTTGTTAATATATTTACAATGAAAATATCTTCGTCCATATAGTTCCATAAATTCCCTCCACAGATCACATTCTCCTCATTGTTAAAAAGCGCTTTGTGTTTGCTAACATTTAGCCCTCAGCTTAACTCGTTACCCCCTTTTTTTTCTCCTTATATCCCTGACTTATACCAAAAAGTCCTTTAAACGGTTAAAAATCAAGCTAGAATGAGCAAGCATCTCATTTTAATTTTTATTATTTATGTTTTGGGGTTTTTTTTAGAGTGTTCACCCTAAACTACAGTATGACAACATCCTTCCACTGTAAAATCTGAAGATTTGACCTGTCAAACACATGAGCTGTTCTAAAACAAGCAGAATGAATGAAACATTGAAACTCAGTGTCTCATCTTCTGCATGAGGAGCAGCAGCAGGATGAAGTCACTGTGGAGCAGCGGTTGGTGCCTTCAGGTCTCAGACACTGACAGTGTTAGAGATGATGCAACTCAAAGACAAATTATCTTCATTAACAAGCAGCATAAAGCTTCAAAATGAAAGCATATTACTCAACAACATATTTGGTTTTATTTTCATACCAAATATAAACACAATTTAATCTTAAATCATTATAAGTCTTTTTTTTACATTTCTAATTCCTGCAGAGGAAACTTTCCTGCATGGATTAAAGAGGCTAAATGTTTTGAAGGTGTGTGCAGGGACTGTTTTCTGGCACGGATCAGCGCTCTGGTGGTGTGGGCGTGTTTGGGTTGTGACTCTGAGCTCGGAGCTCAGATCACGCTCACATGTGACACCGTGTTCGCCGGATTCTGCTGCTGGAGGAACGCCAGATGAGCCGTCCTCAGAACATGTTTTCAGGAGGAAGCAGCCGAGTCCATGTTATGTTTCTGAACATGCAGAAACATGACATGGTTATGATGATGCTCCAGACACACAAATCAGAGGTTAAGATGCACGTTTTTAAAAGATGAGATTATAGTTTATGCTGTTTGACTCTGTCTTATCTCATGTTTTGGCAGTTCACCTTATTTAGAATTACAGTGTTGGACTTTTACTGTTTTATGCCTTTGCTTGTTTAGTTGTTGGAGTGTATTTGCATATCATTATATTTGGTTTTCATCTTGTTGCATTTCTCATTATAAATCTGAGCTGCACAATTAGTTTTCTAGCATCTTTTTAACAAATTGCAGGAAATAAGTTAACAAAAATTCTCCTGTGCAACAAAATAAATATATGTAACATTTTCTCCTTAACAAGTGTCTGACTAAATAAATAAAATATCCCCAACAAAATTACACAAATATCCATAGTAATTTTTTTTTCTCATCATTACTTTGGAATCATTTTTTAAGTCATTTTCCACAAACATCGACATCCAATTGAAGGAAATGGGATGTAAAAATCTATTTATTAAAACAAACAAACAACAATAACAAAAAAAACCTAAATATATCTGCAGCTCTGAACACAATAATTTTTTTTAACTTAATGAAAGTGGAACATCTTTGACTGTGGGACACATTTTACTCTGTTATTAATCTAACAGATAAACAGCATGAAGTTTTCCAGGTAGCCGCCTCCTTCATTTCCCCTGCAGGAGCAAAGGCCAGATCAGATTACCTAGGAACATGTTTACCCCAGAGGCCTTGACTTTTGGTATCTAAAGTCTGATCTCTGCTCATATTTCCAGAATTTCATTTTATTCATCTCCCAGTTTGAAAGTCTCCACAGTTGTTTCCTCTTTGATTAATAAAGCTGGAGTAATTGATATTTTGTTTGCAGACACAACATTTTGACCCTGCCACTCACTTTAAATATTGCTTCTTTACAGTGTTTGCATTTGAATACATTAACAAGACTGGCTAACCTTTGTGGAAATTGTCATTAAAAGAATGAACTGTGGAGTTTGGCTTCCAGCATCTGTGGATGTGGAGAGATTAACCAGACATTTTTTGAGCCCACAATGTTATAATATGACAGCATTTAACTGCTGACAAACAAAATAAACAATCACACTTTCTGACGGCGTTCATCGGGTTCATCTCCAAACGTTCTGCTCTCTGAACCGTTTGTTCACAAACAAACCCTGGCTGCGTTTCAAGTATTGCATTAGAAAATGTTGATGGAAAAATCCAAATAACCAACTCCAACCAAACAATAACCAAAACGTTTTTATGCTCGCTTGAGGTGTTTTTTCCATAAAGGAGTTAATGCTGGAGATCCCATCCACTGGTGAGTCTGTGTCTTATGAGGAGCATAAAACCTGGAAAATGTTCAAAGTGCAATCTTCCAGCACAGAGGGGAGGATACAATGCAACTTCAACTTCCTGTTTATTACAGCCGTAACATCAACATCTGAAGGAATCACACTTTGTGTAGCCTGGCGGGTTTTGCTCCAAGCGAATATATTGAAACAAGCCTAATTCATTTTCGTATATGTCTTTATTACAACATTTTAAAATGTTTGTTGTCACAAAGATTTTAATTTATTAAATGGGTCTGTAAATGAAACTTTGTTTTGCATTACTTTTAAATGTTTTGCATGTATGTGTTTTTTATATAATCACAGAAGTTTTATGTAAATCACTGGAAATATAGAGAAATCATTTGACATTTCTGCTTGTTTTTTAATAGAAAATGAAGAAATTTGAAGCAAGCGGCCAAGATAGGTTACGAGATTAATCTACTTAAATGTACAAATTTGGATTATTTTAGAACAATTCATTCGTAGCATCGTTTTGAAGACCCTGACAGTGAGGATGTAAAACTCTGATGGCTTCGCCTCCTGATGAGCGCATCGCTGTTATTGCTGGTGTTGGTTCTGACCCGTCTGTGTCCTGCTGTGACATGTCAAAATGTTAGCAGTAAATTAAAGGAACTCCAGCTGCTTAACAGCCTAAACACAACCCAGTAAGACACAAAACATCTCAGGGTTTTTATATCGTCTGTTTTCTAAATTTCAACAATCACAAGCCTTTTACTTCTCTGCCTTTGGGCTCCACCTCCTCATAAATATGTTGAATAATTGTTCACCTAACCTTCTCAGCCCGCTGGTTGGCGCTGAGTGCATATCAAACATTTTTTTTCTCATGGAAAGCTACATAGAAAGGGCGCTGATTAAAGCTGAGGAAATGCAGGGAAACCATAAATGTCAGCCTGATGAAATAATAGAGTGAATGTAGTGAGAGCTGCACAGTCAGGTGATTAGCTTGAGCAGATTTATTATTACAAGCAGTCGCTTACATTAAATATATGGCGATATAAAAGAACTCTAATTCAGAGTTGTAAGAGAAAGGGGGTTTTCCTCACAACAAAGCAACATTTTTACATAAATTGCATAAAATATTCAAAAAGCAGGCCAACATCTGCTGTGGTGGGAGATGGTTGTGCACCAGAACAACAACAAATGGATTAAAGTGTAAACAATAGAAGTACTGGATGTTGCTCACCAGTCTCCGGTCCCCCTCGCGTCACGCTGATGAACTCTCCTCAGCGCTCTCTCCTCTCGTTTCTCCTCCCTGCGCCTCCTCTGCCTCCTGTAGGCCAGCGCTCTGTAAAACTCCCTCTGCTTCAGCTCCTTCAGGCGCTGTGGAGCAAGAACATGTCTCACTGTTTGCTGTAAGACAAATCCTACATGCAGTTTGCTAACAAACTGAGAGAGGTTGTGAGGGTAAAACACACATATAAAAAAATGTCTGGATTTAAACTGAAGTGTGAAAATTTACCTTTTTCAGTCCATTGCGGACGTCACTGTCTTTCTATTTATGCACGTTACAAGTATCTTTATTTTTGCTTCTTACTCATAAGTCCTTATGTTAGTTATTACCACTATCACTGAGCAGAACCACTCTGAAGCCTTTACAGAGTATTAGTACTGCATTAATGCAGCATATTTACCATTATCATGTCAGAGTTAGCCAAGGAGGCACAAATTACCCGTGGTGACTTCATGGTGCTTGTCTTTATCAGTTTCATCAGATGTGGTTTGGGATATTGATGTTGATGAGCTGAAGCACAAGGCACACTACAATATGACACCATCACACCGAAACTAATTAACTACCTCGCTACCCAGATAAAATAACATTTTATACCCAGATAGCCTTAAGGCTATCTGGGTTGCTAGAGAGAAAATTTTATTTTCTAGCTGCTGTGCAAGGAAAAGGTTTGGGTATACTACCAAGATTTTATTATTATTATTATTATTATTATTATTATTATTATTATTATTATTATTATTATTATTATTATTATTATTATTATTACTTATTCATTATTAGAAAAGCCATGAATAGTGTACAAAACAAGTCAGGGAAGACAATTGGACAATATTACAGTTTTCAGAAAAGACTTTAAAAAGAATAGTTTTGTAAATAAAAAAAAGGCAAAAAAACATCACACAAAACACATAATGAATAGCTTTAGTATCATACTTCAAACAGTCAGGACAAAGCAATGTGCTGATAAATCATGACATTTTTCTTAATTTTACTTGAGACGTTTTTATGTGATTTGAAATATTCAGATAGATAGAACTGATAAATATCAGTTTTGTTGAGAAACAAAACCTATAGAAAGCTTGAACTTTATGGAAGTTTAAGTTTCCGCCCTGTCCTTCCTATTTTACATCAAACAAAATAATGATGAAATATTTACAGATAAAGCTGCATTAAAATTATTAGAAAATTATTAGGTGCAGTCGAGCCCCATCTGACAGATACCCAACCAGCTGCCACTGGTGCTCACTAAGTCAGCAGAGTCAGCTCCAGCACAGTCCAGATCAGCTTAATTCACTTACTGAGCTCTGTCTGGAAACCCACAACTACTTACACACTCTGTGTGTGTGTGTGAGTGTGTGTCACAGATAACAATGATAATAACACAAGGATGAGTTCACATCACACACAGACGGACAAATAGACAGCAAGGCGGGCAGTGGGAATGGCAAATGGACGAGCGAACAAAAATAGACAGACAGATGAAACGCAGGCAGACAGACAGATGCAAGCAGGCAGACTGGAAGACAGCTGCACTGGGGTTTGTTAGCGCTTGCTGCTGCATGTAGCCTCTGTATTTCATGGATGGTTTGGATGTTGTGTTGGAGAGGAGGAGATGACAGGAGGGCTCACAGCAGGCTGTAATCAGAAGCTCCAAATATCTCAAAGTACAATCTTAGAGATGTGAACAAATCACCACAAAACAAACTTTTAGCAACCTTACATTATCACATGTTCAGGTTTCTTCACCAACAGGAAATACATTCATACTGATTCTGGACTTTGTTCAAAGGTTAATACTCATGGAGGTTGGGTGGAGTATTCATTAGCTGTGAGTGTCCGAAATGTGAGGCCTGCTCTGACAAACAGATAGTCAGAGCCGGCCCGGTTCCAAAGCAGACTCTTTAAACAAGTCCAATGATTCAAGGCAGTAAGGTTCGTCTGTTGCTCATCTGAGTTATTAAAGATGAAGAGTTTCCACCACGACTGTGGATAGCTGATTTTTCTGTAACAGTTACGTGTTTCTCCACCATTTGCACATTGAGCAGCATGCAAGCGCTAAGACCATCCTCCTAGCTCCCAGTGTCTGTTTAATTACTTTCTTAATTACGTAATTGAGGTAATTGAGCAGACAGAAATCCTTTTAAAATGTGAGCAACTCTGTCAATATTCCACTGATGGAAAAAAAACTACATTTTGTCATTATGGTGTTTCCATAAAATGAGAAATCCAATTAAAATCACAAGTGGATATGTTTGTTCAGGAAATACGTCATTAAGAACCTGCTGCATCATCATCCTCCAACTGCAACCTGTCTTCTACTTCATGGTTTGTGCCGGTGGTACTGGGTCTTAAATTGCCACTGTTTACACTATACTGGCAAATAAATCTGACCTTCTCACTTTATTCCTGCTGAAAGCGTCAGATAAAGCAACACTTCTATCCTGAGCTTAACAGCGCTGGGTTGTCTGTATCCAACCAGCTGCATAATCTAGATTTTTTAATTTCTTTAGAGGCGTCTAGTAAAGGGGTGGACGAGAGAGTCATGACACTTCCTTCTCGGGTTTTGTAACGATTCTCTTCAATGTGATGCCATTGCTGAAATCAGAAGGAATTTCTTTGCTCAGCTTTGAAATGAATAATTAGACTCACACATCCAGGTTTATAACTGTGGTACAGACTTTTCTGCAACAATGACTGAATTTGTGAAAAAAAATAACTTTTTTGTCTATGCACACAAACAAATCTTGTTCTCAGTCAATGAGCCACATTTGTATTTTACAGAATAATACCCCATAGAAAATGTTGATTCTGACGGGAAACTAAAGGTTTTCTGACTCATCTGGTGGAGTGTACTCATTGACGCAGAGCACTGTATGTAAATGGTAAGAGCCATTATAAGTCAAAGACTTTGCGAAGGGAAATCAAGAAGACATAAGTTCAATATGGACTAAATTTAATGATTTTATTGTCATAGTGACCATTGTATACACTAGAGCTACACTGACTGAGTCACACACTTTCATACACTGATACACAGATCACTGAGTGCCCAGGGGCAACACACAGTTTAATAGGGGGAAAATGGAATCAAACCCACAACCTTTCAATTGCAAAACAATGTGTCCAAGATTCAACTAAAAATTCTGAAATTCTGAAAACAAAATCTGAGAATAAATGAAATGGTAATCAATGGGGAAAATCTACAACTAATGTGCTTACAAAACCAAGACATACTGAAAATATAGATATAATGATATAATATCCTTTGTTTTGTGTTTATGAATCTATTTGTTAGCCTTTTGAACTGTTGTGAACTTGATGTTTTTTTTTTTTTCCATACAAGCATCATGTAGTCCTCAAAATGTCAACGGCAAAAGTTGGGAGAAAAGAGTGAGTTGTTGTTCAACAATAAATTAATCATTTTACAAAAACACACTGTGTGTGTACTGGGTCTTAAATGGGCCGGTTCCATCAAAGCTTCTGTGTTCCTCTGTTAAGGATACATTTTTAAAATAATCAACCTCTAACTTAATCTGTTTCAACTTGTCAGATTAGATACTCAGTAATAACAAAGTTTTGCTTATTTAATCTTCATGACAGCTCGTCAAAAACAAATGAGTTGATCAAAAATTAACATTTTAATGGCAGTTTATTTGCATTAAACTGGGAAATAAAAACTCCTACTGACATTATCATGTCAGTTGTTAAAGCTGCAGTAGGTAACTTTTATAAAAACATGTTTTTTAAACATATTTATTAAAATTATTACTATGTTGACACCGTACATTATAAGTGAGATAATATGTGAAAAAAAAAATCAAGCTCCCAGTCCTCCCTGTACCAACTGCAGAAATACACCACTCAGTCAGAAACAACCAATCAAAGGCAAGAGGCGTGTCCTAGTGCTGTCAATCACTCTTATGCTCACCCTCTCTCTCTTTGCTCTCTACTAGGCTACAGCTGCTATGCCACAACATAACCTGCCACGAATGCTGACGCTAGTTAGCATGAACACCTTGACCTTGGATAGCTGGTTTTCCTGTAGCAGTTATTTGTTTCTCCACCATTCGCACATTAAGTAGCACACAGGAGATTGATTGACAGCACTAAGACCCTCCTCCTTGCTCTGATTGGTTGCTTCCTATTGGGAGCGGTGCGTTTCTGGAGACCAATATGGAAGCAGAAGAGGTTGAATTTTTTCAGAGATTATTTGTCTCATACAGATTATTTGTCTCATATTTATTTTCATATTTTAATAAAAAAAAAAAAAAAAAAAAAAAAACATTTTTGTCAGAGTTACATACTGCAGCTTTAAGAAGTTAGGCTGCATTGTGATCTGTAATTACGACGTATTCAAAAACAGGATATGCTGACTAATGCATGGCGACAGGATGTATATATTTATTCAGTTTATTTCAATAAAAACAAACAAAGAACAAGAAACTTCCACTGGTAATGACTAAACTCAGTCGCTGTCGCATTACAGCATCAAACATCTGCTGTTTTGGGTGTGAGCCGCTGTTGGTGTCTGTTTCTATGTGTCGTGTGTGTGTATGCGTGTGTGTGTGTATGCGTGTGTGTGTGTGTGTGTGGGTGTGTGTGTGTATGCGTGTGTGTGTGTATGCGTGGGTGTGTGTGTGTGGGCGTGTGTGTGTGTCTGTGGGCGTGTGTGTGCGTGCGCGTGTGTCTGCACCAAGAGTCAAAATTAGGAGGGCCAGTGTTTACACTATACTGGCAAATAAATCTGACCTTCTCACTTTATTCCTGCTGAAAGCGTCAGATAAAGCAACACTTCTATCCTGAGCTTAACAGCGCTGGTCACCTTGTTGACAGGGTTAAACGGAAAGAACAGCAGAAATCTGTTCCTTTTCATATTTTACACGGTGTCAGCAGCCTGGGCTTAGAAAACACTTTAGATATTCATCAATCAAACAAGAAACCATGCAGCACACAAGCTGATTATGAGACGATGAGCCCTTGGGCACAGGCTCTTTAAAGACCCCTCCCCCCTTAAGCAGCAAATTAAATTGCTTTGTTAATTATACTGTAGGCTTACAGTAACATTTGTGTGGAATTTACTGCACAGCTGTGTTGTGTAGGAATTAATGAACAAATGCATTATTAAAATGTGAAATCAGCTCACTGTTCTGCAGATACTTATTAGGATTTCGCTTCATTAGCGATGATATTTTTTGCACGTTCCCTCTGCTTATTTGCTTATTTGTCTATAATAAGATGAGCCGGTCCAAGGGCTCTCTGTGTACCTCTGCTCAGCAACTTTCCCTAATCCAAGGCTGCACTTATTAAGTTTGTTTTTCTTTTAATAAACTTAGCATGAAGAGCTGCTGGAGACGCCAAAGGGCCAAAGTCAATAAACAAAAGAAGCTCGACTTTGAGTGTTTCACCTCCATCACCTCGAACAGACTCACAAAGAGCAATGAATGTAAGGTTCATGAGTGTAAGCATCCACATCTAGCATACGTGATTGGATAGGAAGTATTGCTGTGCTTGATAACAGTCATTGCCAATAATTTTGTTCTTATAACAAATACAGTCATTATCTGAAAACTGCTTTACGTATTTAATCTGGTTCTCTTTGTATGTTAGGGAACATCTGAATGTGAAATAAGACACTCAGTTCTTCTTTTTCATACAACTGTGTCTGGTTTAGATAGAAGCACCTCACATTTTTTCCCTTTTTTTCGTTTCAACTTCGTGGGAAATAAGCAACTAAATCACAGGCCTTGTTTTTTCTGCTGAATGTGAGAAAAGAAAACAATTGTGTTCAAACTGAGCATTATTGTTGAACTACAGAACATTCACATTTGTCACAAAAGTAAAACCAGTTCTCATGACGTACAGCCATTTCAGAGACAAGAGTGAAAACCTCATCATTTCCAAAAGGATGACCATGAACTGAAAGGCGGGCGACACGGCTGGATGTGTGCAGGCTGGAGAATATTATTTCTGGAAAATTCATTCCCTGCAAATGTTGCAGTCTCCAACAATATGCCCTAAATGCTCTTTGTCCTCCAAAAAACCTAATAACTATGACATGCCACTAACTGTGACAAATGTTATGGCTCTTTCATTGGCCTGCAAGTGAACAAATGATAATTGTGGCAAATACATGCCTCCCAGCTTCTATAATTTTGAAAAGATCAGAGCAGCTGCAAGTTCTCAGTCCTCCACTCATAAGCCATGGTTAGGTAAGAAACCAGAAACTGAAAAGATTTTGAAATGGTGAACAGAGAAAGAGGAAAAAAAAAAAAACATTGCGTACCTTCAGGTAAAATCTAGTAGATGCTCTGATTCTGATTATTTTATTTGACTGGAATCTTTGAAAAACTGAAACACCTCAGACTGAATGTTTTGCTGTTTCCATGTTGTCTTGCTAAAGTATTTGTCCACCTTAAACATTTCCCATATTAAAACCTCAAACTTCAGTGTAAGTACAATGAGAGTTTCTGACACACAGCAGTGCATAATTGTGAAATTGTGAAAAGAAAATATTTCAGGGATTTTAGAAGAACCCTTTGATACAAATACATCTGCAGCTTGTTGGTATGTCTCAACCATCTTTTCACATCTATATACCAACAATCTTTGGCGTATTTGTTTCTCAAGCAACTGAGTGTCTTATTTCACATCTCAAGCTACGTCAGATTGGAGGGAGAGGATTTGGGAACCTTAATTTTGAAGTCCTGCCACAGATTAGATGCATGTGTCATCTGGTTTCTGCTCCTTCGCTTTCTGACTGCCTACACGTCACATTCAACAGGCTGCGTTCCCATTTGTCCTTGGGGAACAACACACACACTGAATATCTCCAATTTGATGTCTGAGCGCTCCTGATGTCCTTGTGAGTGGACCGGTTCACTCTTCACACACCAAACCCGGTGGGAATATCTCTTTAGTTTATCTATAGAGCCATCCAGATAGTCCTTAAGATTTCTAGAAGGGGAGATTCAGAACAAGCATCTTGTTGTGTGAACCAGGCATAAAACATGATTAGATTGTGAGCCTCTGCAGTTCACATAGTACATCGAGGACAGGATGGACAACTCCAGTCGAGATCCAACACTTCTGAATCAAATTATCGAATATTCTCAGTATGCAGACCTCGTCTCAGATTCCTGCTAACCATGTAATTATTCGACTCAGATGTGTTGAAGCAGGAACATACCGAGAAGTTGCAGGACAGGACTGGAGTTGTCCATGTCTGGTTTAGGCTCCTTGCCCTGCTGGAAGATGAAGCTTTGCCAGACTCAAGTCTCATTCCAATATTCTAACCCCATTAATTCTGACTGACTCTGTGAAAACATCACATTTATGATCTGCTCAGTTTTGGTATTGTCTATTTGGAGGTCTGTCTTTCATAAATTTTTGTAGAAGACAAAAATTCCACAAATACTGCAAACCAGGCATACAGTGGCTTTCTTTCAACAGTGGCTTTCTTCTTGCCACTCTTCAATTAGGCCAGATTTGCAAAGTGCAACAATCCCTGTTGAAAAATGGATCTTTTTCTGCCCTCCATCCAGAATTAAAGCTGGCCACTGGACTGCTTCCTCTCATTGTCATTTTAAGTTGGTAATGTCCTGGCAGATGTATGTTCTTGCTAAACTTTTTCAATTTGCAGATTTTGGCTTAAACAGACCGCTGTGAGATGTTAAAAGCTCGAGTTTCTTAGTTTATGTGAGGCTGTTTTCTCTCCAGAGTTTAAATCACCAATCAGGTGATTTCTAAACATAACTGCATTAAAACCGATTTAAGCGTCAGAGTGTTTATATATACATTCAAGCTTTTGGATCGTTATATATAAAAAAGTTTGAGGCTGTAATAAGACAAAATGTGCGAGGCCCGGCCCTCTGCTGGTGTTCAGAGTTGATTGGTCTCATCCGCAGCTGGTTCAGACCAAATCCACTCTGCTGCGCGGCAGGATGAAGGAAACCTCTGTGTGCCTCGTTAGAGTCGGCTGACTCACCTGCTTGTGATGGTGGTCGTAGGAGTTAATGTGGTTCTCGTACTGCTGCTGTCTCACGTATTGCTTGTTGCAGAGCTCACAGTAAAACCTGGAATCTCCTTCATCCTGCAGAGCGACAGAGAGGCAGACAGGAAACAAGAAAACTGTTTTATTAGATTAATTTGACTTTGATTTTTGGTGTTGAGTATTTTTGTAAATATCTAGAACTTAAGCATGAAGCAGCTCCTTTTCTCTATGGAGGGATTCATAACTTAACAGTTCACCCCATCATGTCATCATATGACATTACACCAAATATTTAGATTTATTAAGCATACATTAGCATAAAATATTAGCTGTATGCACATTAAATGTCTCCATGGTAACAAGTCCGAATTCAGCTGGATGGACTAGCAGGCTAACAGCTAACATTCTCCCACTTGATGCTAAGTGACTGACTGATTTAAAACCCAGTCCACTAATGAAAGTAGCAGGAAGTACTATGGATATATTGGCTGCTATGGAGACTGAACAGGACATTGCTAACAGGTTGGCAGACATGATGGATGAGCTTGTTTATTTTTCTTTCATTCAAAAATGAAAGAAAAATAAAAGACAGCTATTAAGCTTTTAATATCATGACAAAAAAATATTTCAGCAAAAAAATATGATTTTTAATTCTATACAGTGTTATGAAAATATCTGTAAGCCAACAGATTTGAACTGTTATCACAATATAATTTTTATTTTTTTAGCACCAGGAGAGACAGAAAAATAAACACTGACTGTTTCTTCTGACTTCTCTACATCATGACGCTGAACATTTTGGATGCCAGTAAATTATATTTTGGGATTTAATGCGACAGTATCTACTTAGTTAAAGAGCCTGATTTATTTAACATGAGCTCAGTTCGCTAAGTGAGACTGGCTCTCCGCTTCCAGAACATTTCTGGGTTAAATCAGATTTTTTTCATGACAGCTACTGACCAGTCATACTTTAAAAATGGAAACAGACTACAGGCATACAAAATATAATTGGAAGTCTTTGGACATCCTTTCTTTGTAAGAGGTTTTTATTCAATTTTAAAGCTAATTCCAAGCTGATGCAACCTACATTAATATTTGCTTTCAAACAATACCCACACATGGAAGCAGATGGTTTTGGACCAAACAGGAAGATGGAGACAGAACCACGAGACATGAAGTGAGACTGAACAAGTCTGGACCAAATATGACCGGTGAAATAAACTCTGAAAACTACCCTTCACATCCTGTTTGGATAATTATAAATCATGACTCTGTCTTGGAGTTAGTCATGAAATTAAAATGAAAACAAAACTGTGTAGGTGGGATGGGTGAGTTACAGTCAGAGGCAGCATATGCAGTGAAATGTGTTTATGGTGATGTGTATTCATCTTACTCACGCTTTTAATTTGTTACCTGTCATATGGAATGAGTGGATGTGTGTGTAGGTGTGTGTGTGTGTGTGTGTTCAGGTCTTTCCCATATACGCTGATGGTGTCTCTTAGGCTTCCAGTAGCTAATGGGTTCTTCAATCACAACTACTGACCAGCGAGAGGATGAACAAACAAAAAGAGAGACAGATGCCTGCAGTTCCACAGAGGAGTTTACCATCCATCCATCCATCCATCCATCCATCCATCCATCCATCCATCCATCCATCCATCCATCCATCCATCCATCCATCCATCCATCCATCCATCCATCCATCCATCCATCCATCCATCCATCCATCCATCCATCCATCCATGTTTAGTTTAGAACAGATCAGAAATATTCTTTATTGTCCCAAAGTGAGAACAGTTTGCTGTGGGAGGTCAAGCTGTGAACTTTGGAAACTAGGTCTCAAAGGCGGAGCTAGGTTCAACCAGGCATTTTGCACAGCTGAATGGTTGCCATGGAGATTAAAAAAATTTCTCAAACATGCACGAATGAATTAAGGCAACACTCCAGGTAGTTTGGATGAGGAAATAACATTATAACATGATGTAAAGCACAAAAAAGTCAACTTTACCTAATAGTTGGCTTTTAGTGGACGAGCCTTAAGCCTGTCCAGCTGCACTCAGCCATCCACATCCAGTTATTCCTTAGCAACTGTTTCCATTTTCACTGTCATTGAAGACCTGCTGACCCATCATCTTCATAACCATCATCATGTCAGTAAGAACCTCACAGTCATGAAGAAAACACCCACTGGCATCAGATCAAAATATGATCATGAAATTATCAGCGTGATCTTTTGCTCTCCATTTGTTTCACAGCCTGAATAGTTAAAGACTAATGCTCTATTGAATTAGGAGAAGAAAAATCAGCCTACACACTCCAACATAGAACTGGCGAACATTGCTCAGGCAGAAAATATTAAATCAAACTCGGCTTCACCGATTATATTTTTTCTTTCCTGAACTCACTCAAGGTCTTCTCTGAATATTTGGACAATCCTGAAGCTTCTGACAAACTCACAGCTGATGGAAGACAGATTCATCTTTAACAGTTAGCAAAAAAATAAATTAAATAAAACTAATCTGCAACTTAACCTTCAGTTAAGTTGCCTTTTTTGTGTCAGAAAAACGAACTTGAAGCTTTCAGAGAGGAAGAACCTCGGACTAAATAATGATAAAGAACAAATCGAAGCAAAGGGCAGAAGAAACCAGCTGTTTAATCTGCCCACCATATTTCAGTCAGCATTAGCTCCTCAGACTAGTGACTACAGCATCTACTGTAATCCCATTAAGCATCAAATTTATGTTGCATTATTCTATTACCAAACGAAACATTACATTTGCAGTATTTAATCAGGGATGGCATTGCTTTGCATTATGTCATTAAAGATGTCGTGGGGTTGCATTAGATGGCTCTCCGTGTCCATTAAACATGGCCAGCTGGGCGGCTTGGAAATTGCTGCTCAGTAATCTCAAAATTAAAACACATTACAGCTTAGGAGCTTTTTCTGCGCAGCCTTCACTGTGAAACCAACAGGACGGGTTGGCTTGTTGCCACGAGGAAATCGTAATTTATTTTTCTGTTTATTTTTATTTTTTTCAACCAGCTGAGGGGGAGATTTGAGGAAGGGTTTGAGGAAAATTGTCTGACCTATGGTGTGAATGAATTTTTCAAAACCCACAGGAGCGACTCTCTGATGTACAGCTGAGGAGAAAAACTGACCCCCTGAAGCCAGGCAGTTTACCAGCTTTCACTGAAAGTGTGTGAAATGACCTCTGAAAGCAGCTCGTTGTCTCACTGACCTCTTCAAACGTATTCACTTGTGAAACCTTAGATGCAATCCACAGCTGAACGTTCTACCAATTAGCTCAAATTACAGCCAGATTAGCAGAAAACAACGGTTCATTTTTTTAGGGTTGGGAACGTTCAGGCAGTGACACGTGATTAATCTGAACATTTTAACACCCTAATGTTATGTGATGCAGATTAATCTAACTACGATGTTGATCTAAAAGCCTCTCTCCTGCGGAGGGATACCAGCTCACAGCAGCTGGTCATCGGCTCCACTCTAACGGAGACAAACGACAGCGAAACCTGAACGTTTTCCACAACACAAACAGCAACAACAGTTGAAAAATGTTCAGTTTCTTGTGTTGTGTCGTAGTGTGCACTTCGACGTGTAAAGCCCAAAATTTCACAAGCATGAATCATTCTGGTCACTCGGCTGGATAAGGACCAGCAGCTGTCGCCTCGTCCAGAATTAATGAACAAGGAACATTTTTAAAGTAATGTGTCAAACAAAATGGCTTTCTTTAAACCTTCCTGAAAGGTTCCTGAACATGTCTGAAGTATCTCACATGTGAGATACTTCACATGTGAGAAGTATCTCACATGTGAGATACTTCAGACATGTTCAGTTTGAGACAGTGAAACAATTTTTGACAATGTACAAACAGTGGCGGTTTTTGAAATGGGCAGTTGCCCATGCCGGCATCAAAAAGGGGCGGGGCAACCAAGAACTAGGAAATAAAATATCTTCTCTAGTGTAGTAGGTTCCATGTAGTTACTGTTAAAACTACATTACCTGATTTCTGATTGAAAAAAAAAAAGACAACAACAAACAGATAATAATTGAATTGGTAACCAGAGCATCACTCACAAACCACAACTACTCTATATTTATACTTCAGGCTTACAAAGTTAAGCATACTGATTAAACGTGATTGATCACATCCTGTCAACCCTGATTTGACTTTATTAGTCTTTTTTCTTTTATGTAGAATAACTGCAAAGAATGCAGTACTGGCCTAGTCAAAGAATTATGCTGATTTTTCTGCCACATCTGGTGACACCAAACTAGAAGCTGAGGTTTTCACTTTGACTCTGTTGTCACCCCAAATAAATAATATTAGATAAAGAGAGGAGGAGAGGAGCATCAAATAATCTAAATTTTAGGATGTCTTTCTCAGCTCAATATCTTGAAATGTATTACTTTTGTTGAAACAAAGCTGGCGGCTGTAACTAATTTGATTTTCCGTGTCTTGTAACTGGCTTGATAAGTCTGAAGTGTGAAGTGAAGCCGCTCGGCAGCCTCGCCGAGCGGATCCTGTAAATGGTTTTCATACTGACAGATCTCCCTTCCCGCACCTCCCTCAGGGTTATGTTCTTTCTCCAAGCTTGTACTTTCTTAACACTAATGACAAACTGCAACCACCATGAAGACGGACGCTTTTATCAAGTGGACGGAGGAAAAAAGATGGAGAAAATGATGCAGGCTCTGCGCTGATCGCTCTGTTCTGTGATGCAGTCATTTTTGCTTTATGGCAAAAATGAGGGAAAAGGTCACAGCCTCCTTTTGATTCTTTGTCTGGGAAAGATAAGAAAACCCAATAGTTGCTTATCTTTTGGCTGCATGTTAAGATAATTACATCAGTGAGGCCCTGCAGTGTCCATTTCTCCCACTGTGAATTAGTTTCTATTGCGGTTTTGCCACAGAAAATGAATAAAAACAGATATTTGACAAAAATTTCTTATGAAAAGATGACACACAATAATCCAAAGACTCACTACAGGGATTGTGATAGTCTCTGAACCACATTTCAGATAATATAATTTCTGCAGTTTAACTGCCTAATTGCCAATTTGGCTCTGAAAACTAAGCGTTATTGACCCAACAGTTATGAGTGATACTCAGTTCCTACAGACTAGCTCACAGCAATTAGCAAACACCTGGTGGAACTGAGCATCTGCTGAGCTCATCATATGAGCCACGTCTCAGAACAATGCTTGTAAAAACCTTGATAAAGGGTTAACAGACGCTGTGATGACTTCCTGGAGGTGGAGATTCAGAAAGAGCAGGGGCCTCATGGTAAAGCAAAAAATGCCATATTTTATGCACCAGTCAGCATGGAAAAAAATTTACTTTGCGTCAAAGTTTTTGCAAATATGCGCACACTTCTTCGCTGGTTGAAAATGTGCAGTAGCCATGCAAACTTTTTCTTTGGACAATATCAAACTACAAAGCATCAAAACTCACCTAAATACACTGAAATCTGACTATATTCAGTTATTTTGCCCAAGAAGCATCAAACCTGATGTCTTTTTCATGATTTTAATATTTTATTGTTTAAATGTGAACGATGAATCTGTACCACATTTATCCTCAGACAATAAGCTAAAACACACACAAAATAAAGAAAACAAAAATAAAAGGATGTGAAAACCTCACTAGAATGTAAATTGTACTTTTCCTCAGTTTGTGTCTCATTAAGGCAAATGAAATGCCTCCATAGAATCATTTCATTCTGAGTGAAAAAGAAAACAGGTTTGCATCAGCAGATTAACTCCAAACAGGTTTGATTATTTTAAGCTGATCAAGGTGTGCATGCAATCATACATGGGCCACAATTATGCAGCACAATGTAATTGTGGCACAGAGCTTTGGCTCTAATGGAGAACATCCCAATGGAAGGATTCAGAGGGAGCGATTGATCAGATATCATATCGATCTGCTGGGAAATGTTGATGATGGTTCATTAGTGTTTAGATTAATCCCTACTGATCATGCTGGAGCTCTGAGCAGAATTTAAAGAAGGAGCTGTGCAGCACCTGTACCGGTACCGGTACCGGTACAGCTGAAGTCATCTTTCAGTTGAGACACCAGCACCTTTAGGGACAGAGATGATCTCTATTATGTAAATGTTCAACTTCTGCACATGATTCTATTATTTTGAATAAAAAATGTTTATTTAATTTGGAAAAAACCCAATAACAACAAAAAAACACTGAAACATTATCTCACTATGCTTCTTTGTTCTGATTTAACTTCAGACCTTGTTTGATGTTTGAACATTCTGGTTTTAACTGTCTATGTCAGAATTGGTGATTCAGAAGCGCTCTGCGTTTTTCCATGAATGATCAAACATTATCTCAGATAGGTAGGTGAGAACATGTAACAATATTAGGGTTGTTATAATATAATACCAATTAAATCTCCACCGACTTCAACTTGTCAGATAACAAAGATCCAATTTTGTTTTACAACATATAAAAATCTGGATGAAATGATGCACACAAGTAGACTTTAATTTCTCCGAGCTAAAATAACGTGGAGGTTATCAGCGATAGTGGCAGATTTCTCCTCCGCTGCCCACTGATGTGATCTCGTATCAGGAGAGCGACATGAAAACATTTTTGGCTGCTTGTCAAGGCTCGGCCTCTGGGGAGCGCTGCTCCCGCTCACTCTGCTGCTGGAGTTGTTGCCTTTCGTTTAGCAAAAACAACTTCCTGTTTTGTACGTGAGCGTGCAGGTTACCATTGGGATGACTTCACATTTCATGACAGGTTGACAGAATCATGCTGGTACAGTCAAAGTCTGTGTGCTGAAGGAATGCAACAAAGGAAGGCAGAGCCTGTTTGACCTGACAGCAGCAGCTCTGGCTGGGACTAGAAAGGCTGAGAAGCCCCTTGCTGGAGCGATGGATCTGGACTTCACTGGACTCTTCCTCACTTTTATCTATGTATGCTGTTGGATGTTGGACTGCATGTCACACCAGGGGTAACGAGGTACTTCAAGGCAAGGCCAAAAAAAAGTCTGTGTGAATATAATAACCAAACCTCTCTCTTAATAAAACTCAATTACTTTGGTTGATTTGCATTGTTCTCCGTGCAAACAGATTTATGTGACACACCAACATAAACTATGGATCACCTGTGAAAGAAAAATGATTTATATTTAAAATATCTGGACATTCACTGAAACTATCAGGTCTGGCAGAGACAGAATGAAAGGATCTCCACTCGTTTCGACCGGGACCAACATGGCAACATTGAGTAACCTGTTCCCCTCCTCGCCTGTGGTGGCACTGGACCACGAATCAGTGAAGGAAGCAACATGAGAACTTCAGAAAAAGACACTGAGCACAACTTCTTTCTTCACAAATTGTAAACAAAAGTAGAGTGGCATCAGATTTTAGAGGTTGTAGGATTTCTCTTGTGTCTTTGCCAAACGACCATGAGCCATTTCTCCCGCTAGCGCTGGACTTACATGTTTGTTTTGGTTGTAGCTGCCCAGAATGCCTTGCACCATAGTCTACTTCCTAATTTTTTAAATGATGATATTGAACTTTGGCTCAATCAAAACCAAAAGATTGCTCTTGATCACAACTGAAAAATGATTTCGAATGATGGTTAAGAGTGACGGTCAACAGAAAGGTTTGCGAACGCCTCTCACTCAGATACTTGTTGGGTTTGCATGTTTCAGGTAAATGATGTGCGACTACTTCCCAATTCAGTCACCTCAGCTGTAGGACAGGCTGATCACCTGTGCCACCTTAACAAATAAACCAAACAGAAACATTTAGGAGTCATTCCCATCGTTTCTGTCCAGACCTGATCTAAGACCACCAGTGTGACCAGACTGCCACCTCTCATATTCACTGAATGTGATATTGTAATAATACAAAATAGACTCACTCTACTTTTCAATGCATAGCATTTTATTTTGACCAGTCAGTCTGGGTGGCTGACCTTTTATTTCTTAAGCACACAGCATGTTGCTAATAGTGCCTCGACATTCACAACCAAAAGCTGCATTATGCTGAATCTCAGGCACTAAAAGCATCATTTTCTTAAGTTTCTGTGTAATTTAACCAACCCCTCGGTGGTGTTGTTTATATAACCAAGGAGGAAACAGTAAATGCTCCGAAGACTATTTGGTTGTATTTCATCTTGGCGTTATCGTGTCAAAAATAGTGTGAATTTCTTAACACAGCGTGAACAGAGTTAATGAATCTCTGGTGGCAAATTCAACTGGTGTGTTCAGAATCTGTGAAGAGGAGAGTCCCAGTTTATTAAGGATGCTGAGCTGGCTATTAACTGCTCCCACATCCAGCACAGATGTGACACACACACAATTAGAATGAAGACACGGCGACAAAGTCAGACTCTTTTTGTAAAACTTGCACAGCTGCTAGGAGAGAATTATACTGTTCTTGCACTTTTTATGACAAGTGAAGAGATTTGATACAGCAGTTTTTTTTTATTATTCTTCAGTAATTGGAAAGCGAGTTTTAAACAACAGAACAGAAAGGCATGAAAGAGAACAAAGAGTCAGGAACAGATCTAAGCAGAATTGGCTACTGTAATATTCTGGAGACAGTAAGTCAGACACTGAGTGAGTTTAAGCGTTAAGAGATTGTAAAAGTTGTATAGTCAAGTATGGAAAGAGGCTCCAGACTGATTAGCACAAATGGTTTAAGCGCTGACTCGGCACACACAGGCAGCTGAGACATCTTATAGTTGGAGAGTTGTGGGTTTAACTCCAACTTCGTCCTCTCAAATGTGTTGATCTGCACATGGCCAATGCACCTTACACCAAGTCCCTATGGATTTGCATAACTGTCTGTATGGCTGGTTGAGTCATACTGAAGCATAAAGAATTTTGAATGTTGAGACTCGAAAAGTGGTACATAAAAATTCAGTCATCTATACATTCAAGAAGTAGCAGTAAAAAATGGAGTGGGTGTGAAGTGGCAGCTTAATTATCAGGAGTCACATTTTACAAAACCAATGCTCACAAAACATGCTAACACTATATTACATCTATTATGTAAAAAGGTAAGATATGTCCTACTAAGTCCATTAAATGAAAACAAATAGGTTTTCATTACTGTCAATACAGTCAATTGAAAACCTGAGCATTGAGTCATGCTATTCACAGGGTCAACAACCACAAAGAGCTAAAATCCACACATACTTGAGAGCCCCTCTAACATTGATAACTGCCATTAATAATAGTTCAGACACTGAATATTCCAAGTATACCTCAATATTCATTAATATGCGCAGCTGAGACCATCTTAGTACTACCTCAGAAACTAACATCTATAGTCTTCCTTATTTCTGCTCTTACTTCTACAAATGTACAGGAATATATGTACTTACAAGAGTCAAAACATGAAGCAGCAAGCAATTGGTATAAAATACTCTCCTTTTATATCATGGAAACTGATTCCAGACCATCTTCACCTCACCAGACATGGAACAGCCACCTCTACATTCATGACACGGACGGTAGAGCGATACGTTAGCGCGCCTCATTCCTCCCAGCAGCTATCAGACTCTATAACCAGCCCTGCTCCCTCAGGCTACATAAAACAGAAACAATATCAATACTATCAACATAAAACCAAGTCTTTAAACTGCTCAGATCAGACTCAGCAATATTACCTCCATCGATATGCAATCACCATTTACAGTCCAATTATTTTTTTTCTTTGCAATCAGTTCAAACCTGTTTATGTTGCTGTTTTTTCTGGACAAAAATAAGTGCATGGTTTTGTAACCTTCGAGGTGATATATATATATATATATATATATATATATATATATATATATATATATATATATATATATATATATATATATATATATATATATATATATTTTTTTTTTAACATCTGTCTTATGTATCTGGCTTTGCAGATTTTTGTCTGAATTTGACTGAAACCCACAGTTAAAATATTTCCAATTTGAACTACAAGAATAAACACATTTTTAGCTTCTCTTGTGTGTTTTTTTTTAAACTCAAATCTTGAGATTGAATTGTTTGAATTGTTAAATCTGTGAATGCTACTGGATAAGAAATGTGCAGACCAGTTTCCCCCCACAATGTCACAAACTGCAACTTAAACCCCTTGGTTGGACAGGATCTCAGTGATTCACTGTTGCAGATCAACCAAAGAGGAATAATGTCTAAAATAATGATTGAGTCTTTTTTGTGCAACACTTGTTAAAAATGTCAAAATTTGGCATGTTTTATATGTAGTATTACAACATTTCATAAAACCTCATCAAAACAAAACAAAAGTCTGAAAACATTTTTTTCATCTCCAAAGAACTACTACAAACCCATGTACAAGGTTTAACTTTTATTTTATGGTTTTATATGCTCATGTGATGTTATGTCAGTTGACATTCTACAAGTTATAAGATTTAAGCGTTCAATGTCGCCATCTAGTGGTGAAGTGGTGAAATTTATGTTTAAGAGTTGAGCGTTAATGATTCATTAGAAAGACAGGTCAGGACAACGCAACGCATGGGTTTTCGCAGCAACACGGCTACTGTTTATTGGTCCTAGAAGCACTGTCGTAGTATAAGATTTATGTTAATATTCGTTGTGGCGACCGAGTGTACTTGTGAGTGCTGTATTGGCGCTGTGTATTATTCAAAGTTTGTATATTTATTTCATAGTTTTACACCTACTCCAACTGGCTTCATTAAAGACTCAACGCAAGCGCTCCAGTCTGTGTGATTCCTTTGGAGAGGAGTTTAGCTGAGTGTCGACTCCGGCAAGGCGTTGGAGGTTGAGGACATGACAGTAAAACGACACTTTCTGGCGGTCCAGCTTCAACGGTGAAAAGTAAACGAATTAATCAACGGAGAAAATCCAGCTCAGCAAAAGAGTAAGCAACACGCTTCAGCCTACATCATGTCAAGAAAAAGCTCCATATCAGGATCTGTTAAAACAAGATCACGCATCTCAGGCTCGTCTAATCAGTCTACGAGTTCGGAAGCTAGCAAAGTAGCAGTAGCGTTGGCACGTGCAGAAGCCGAAGCAGCTAAAGCTGAGGCAGCATTCGTCGAGAAAGAAATTAAACTGAGGTTACAACAAGCAGAGCTAGAGGCTTCAACACAGCTTCAGAAAACACATTTAGAGGCTTCCTTAGAAAAGGTGCGCTCGCAGAAAAGAGCTGCAGCCGCAGAAGCTAAAGCCGAAGTCTTAGAATTAGCTGTGGGACAGCATAGTGAGACCTTCAGTGAAATAGATGTCCCAAATGAGGACCCAGATTCACGCACAAAAGACTATGTTGAGGGAGCAACCCAACATGGGCCTACATTTAACTTGGAGCAAAGAACCTCTGCATCAGTAATGGCGTTGCCAGTTCAGCCAAGACCAGAACCTGCCATAATGATGCAGGCTCAGAATCCTACTAGGACAGTGGGGTCCAATCACCATTTCACGCTACAGACAAGATTAAATGAAAATGTATGCCAAAAATGGAGCAAAACACAGGTTCTTGGGATAATCCAACGGACATTCCCTTCTGTAGAACAGACTATAAAGACAGAAATGATCATTTGCCTTTGCCACAAAACGCATGCTATCCCAACGACGGTTCGCAAATGAGTCATGGGGATGAAAGTAAATGCATGTCTGACCTTGTCAGATTCATGGCAAGACGGGAGTTAGTCTCCACAGGACTCACACAGTTTAATGATCGTCCTGAGTGCTTTAGAGCCTGGAGAGCATCCTTTTTGAGTGTAATCAGAGATTTAAACCTCTCAGCTAATGAACAGCTTGACCTTTTAGTCAAATGGTTAGGGAAAGACTCAGCAGAACATGCTCGACGTTTAAGAACGGTGCATGTGAATTATCCTGAGTACGGCCTCAGGGCAGTTTGGGATAGACTAAACGAATGTTACGGGGTTTCAGAGGTGGTGGAGAGTTCCTTGTTCAAAAGGTTGGAAAGTTTTCCAAAGATCTCTAATAAAGACCACCGCAAACTAAGAGAACTTGGCGATTTGTTAATGGAAATAGAAGCAGCTAAGGTGGACGGTGATCTACTAGGTTTGAGTTATCTAGACACGCCACGTGGAATTAATCCTATTGTACAGAAGTTGCCATTCTATTTGCAAGAAAAATGGCTAACATCAGGCTTTCAGTATAAGCAGGAACACAGGGTTCTCTACCCTCCATTCAGATTCTTTGTGAACTTTGTTTGTAACCAAGCAAAAATGAGAACTGATCCCTGTTTTATGCCAACGACTTTGAATAATGATTCAGCTGAGCACCATAGGCAAGCTTTAAGAGCTGATAGTCATAAACCTCTTGCTGTAATGAAGACAGGGGTTTTCACTAAGAAGTTACCTGGACAGCAATGTGGCTCTGTTCAAACCAGTATGCAATCTGCAAGCAGACCCATCATAACAGATGATCCAGCCAAACATTGTGTGCTACACAACAAACCTCATCCTCTCTCGAAGTGTAGAACCTTCAGAGGAATGCTCATTGAAGAAAGAAAGGCAATTCTCAAGAAATATGGAATATGCTACAAATGTTGTAAAGCTGTACATCTGGCAAGAAACTGTGAAGAAGAAACAGTCTGTACAGAGTGTGGAAGTGTAACACATGTCTCAGCTCTACACCCAGGACCTACACCGTGGGTAAACACCCCAGATTCTCGGATATCAGAGAACGGCGGGGAGGGAACAAGTGAGAAAAAGGAAGAAGCCGTCTCCACGACTTGCACCAAAATCTGTGGCAAGGAAATCTCAGGACGCTCCTGCTCTAAAATAAGTCTGGTGAAAGTATATCCAGATGGTCGTCCAGGTGCTGCAGTGAAGGTGTATGCAATATTGGATGATCAAAGCAATAGATCACTTGCACGGACTGAATTCTTTGATATGTTCAACATAACAGGGACAGCCACACCGTATTTCCTTAAAACGTGTGCAGGAACTATGGAAACGCAAGGCAGACAGGCTTGTGGCTTTATGATCGAGGCGAACGATGGCAGCATTCAGCTCGCTTTACCAACGTTGATCGAGTGCAACGAGATCCCGAATAATCGGTCGGAAATCCCGACACCAGAAGTGGCATTAAACCACAGCCATTTGAAACACCTTGCAAAGTACATTCCGGAGCTCGAGGAGCAAACTCCTATTGTACTCTTATTAGGCAGAGACATTCTTAGAGTGCACAAAGCTAGGAAACAAGTTAATGGCCCACACAATGCACCATATGCCCAAAAACTGGACTTGGGATGGGTGATTGTTGGTGATGTATGTTTAGGAGATGTTCATAAGCCATCTGCTGTGACCTCCTGTTACACCAACATCTTAAAAACTGGACGGCCCTCTCTATTTGAGCCGTGTCCAAGGAGTTACACAGTTAAAGAGAGATTCTGTTGTGATGACCCCATCTCAACTCCATCTTTCAACACAGGCTTCATCAGCAGTAGTGAAGGTCTGGATGCGGATGTCTTTCTCCAAACAAAGACGGATGATTTGGACGCTCCTTCAATAGAGGACATTCAATTCCTGACAATGATGGACAAAGAAGTACATCAGGATGAAAAGAACAACTGGGTCGCTCTCTCTCCTTTCAGGACATGGCGACCACAGCTTCCAGAGAACCGCTCACAGGCACTTCAGAGACTTCACTCACTGCAGCAAAACTTCAGGAGAAAGCCGGAGATGAAACAGCAGTTCTTCGACTTCATGGAAAAGATCTTCAGAAACGGGCACGCAGAGAGGCACCCCCTCTGGGACCAGGAGGAGCATTGGTATTTACCTTCATTTGGGTTTTTCATCCTAAAAACCATCTCAGATCAGAGTTGTCTTTGATTCTAGTGCACAACATAACAGACTTTCTTTGAATCAGGTACTCTTAACAGGGCCTGATCTCAATAATAGCCTCAATGGAGTCCTTCTGAGGGTTCAGGAAGGAACCAATAGCCTTTTCAGTAGACATAGAGCAAATGTTTTATTGTTTCACAGTGAAACCAGCAGATCGCAATTTCCTCCGGTTTCTCTGGTTTAAGAACAATGAGCCGGAAGGAGAGATAATAGATTACCGCATGAAGGTGCATGTTTTTGGAAACAGCCCTTCCCCTGCAGTAGCTATTTACTGCCTTAGGAGGGCAGCAGAAGCTGGCCAAAAAGAGTTTGGTGAGGACGCTAAACAGTTTGTCGTCCGCGATTTCTATATGGATGGCCTAAAATCCCTTCCTTCGTCAGAGGATGCCATCAGCCTGCTAAAAAGAACAAAAGACATGTTAGCTTGTTCTAATCTAAGGCTACATAAGCTGGCATCTAACAGTAAAGTGTAATGGAAGCTTTTCCTGGTGAGGATCATGCTACCAATCTGAAAGACCTGGATCTAGATTCAGGCAACCTGCCTATGCAGCGCAGTTTAGGATTGCTGTGGGACTTGGATTCAGACAGTTTCACTTACCAAGTTCAGGAGGAGAGAAAAGCATTCACTCGGCGTGGAGTCCTCTCCACTGTAAATAGTTTGTACGACCCACTTGGATTGGTGTCTCCAATCACCATTCAGGGCAAAGCACTTCTTCGAGAACTCACCACAGACTCCCCAGACTGGGATGCGCCTCTTCCTCCAGAGAAGGAGAAGCAGTGGGAGAGTTGGAGAAGCACTCTTAAAGAGTTGCAGCATTTTAAGATCCCTAGATCTTACACACATGTACCACCATCTGCTGCAAAGCACAAAGAACTTTGTGTGTTCTCAGATGCCTCTGAAAGAGCAGTGGCAGCAGTTGCATATTTAAAGACTGTGGATGGGCATGGAAAATGTCACACTGGCTTGATAGCAAGTAAAGTCAGACTTGCACCAAGGCCTGGCTATACCATACCTAGACTAGAGCTTTGTGCCGCAGTCATGGCAGTGCACTTGTCTGAGGTTATTGTCTCAGAAATTGACATTCAGTTCACATCAGTTACCTTTTACACAGACAGTAAAGTTGTCCTGGGGTACATTTACAATGAAAAAGAAGATTTCATGTATTTGTTCACAACCGTGTCCAGAGAATCAGACGCAGCACACGGCCTCAGCAATGGCAATATGTGCACACAGAGCACAACCCTGCAGACATTGCTACACGACCTGTTCCAGCAGAACTGTGGAGAAACACAATATGGTTCACTGATCCAGCCCTTCTATCCAAACATGAAGTCTCATCAGTTGTAGAGCAAACATATGAGCTTTTGGATCCAGAATACGATCCAGACATAAAGAAAGTGACAACTCTAACAACAGTAGTGTCTCAGCATCTCGGCTCTCATCGTTTTGAGCGATTCTCTTGTTGGAGAACAGTTGTTAGAACAGTTGGATTGATTCACATCACTCAGTGCTTCAAAAAGAGACGAGACGACCTTTCAATGGAGTGTAAAGGCTGGCATTTGTGCTCACCACACTTGTCAGTGGACATTCTCAAAGACAGTACTACAATAATTCTCAGATCTGTTCAGCAGGAAGTCTTTGGAGCAGAGCTGGAATTGATTGCTGCTAATCAATGCATTCCAAAGAGCAGCCTGTTGTGGTCGTTGGATCCTTTCATTGACTGCAAGGGAGTTCTAAGGGTCGGAGGTCGTCTTCAGGAAGCGAACTTAGGATCTGCAGAGAAAAGACCAGTAATTCTACCTGGACGTCATCATGTCACCACCCTGATAGTTCGTCACTACCATGCAGAATCTCAACATCAAGGGAGGCATTTCACGGAAGGAGCTATCAGATCTGCAGGCTTTTGGATCCTGGGTGGCAAACGATGCGTGAGTAAACTCATCTTTGAATGTGTCACATGCAAAAGGCTCAGAGGAAAGTGTGAAGTTCAAAAGATGGCAGATCTCCCGGCTGACAGACTCAGCACGGAACCACCGTTCTCTAATATCGGCCTAGATGTCTTTGGTCCATGGTCTGTATCTGCCCGACGGACAAGAGGAGGTCATGCGGAGAGCAAGAGGTGGGCTATTTTGTTCACATGTTTAAGTGTCAGAGCTATCCATATCGAGGTCATTGAATCCTTGGATACCTCCAGTTTCATAAATGGATTGAGAAGATTCCTGGCCATCAGAGGACCAGTGAAGCACATCCGCTCTGACAGGGGAACTAACTTTGTCGGGGCTTCAAAAGTCCTAGGAATTCCCTCAAATATTGATGAAACATCTGTGCAGGGATTTCTTTCAGATCACGACTGCACTTGGACCTTCAACAGCCCTCATTCTTCTCACATGGGCGGAGTGTGGGAACGGATGATTGGTGTCACACGCCGCATTTTGGACTCAATGTTCCTTCAGATGGGAACTTCCAAACTCACGCACGAGGTGCTCGTGACCTTCATGGCAGAGGTCGCAGCTATCGTCAACAACAGACCGTTGATTCCTGTCTCCTACGATCCTATGGATCCATTCATCCTTACACCTGCCACTTTGTTGACGCAGAAAGTGGGACCTTGTCCAGCTCCTGTGAGAGACTTGGAGGACAAGGACTTGTCCCGACAGCAATGGCGCAGGGTGCAAAGTCTGTCTGACACCTTCTGGGACAGATGGCGCAAGCAGTATTTATCTACTCTGCAACCTCGCAAGAAGTGGACATCTGAGCACAGAAGTTTGAAACCAGGAGATGTTGTGCTCCTAAGAGACAATGCGGTGAAACGTAATGTCTGGCCTATGGGCATCATTACTGAGGTGTTCCCCAGTAAAGATGGACTTGTTCGGAAAGTTCAAATTAAAGTACCGAAGGTAGATGGTATTAAGCTGTTCTTAAGACCCGCGTGTGATGTGGTTTTGCTTATTGCTTCGCAAGTGTAAAGGTTGTACATTTTTGTGTTATGTGAAACTTCGTAGTTTCAGACGGGGAGTGTGATGTTATGTCAGTTGACATTCTACAAGTTATAAGATTTAAGCGTTCAATGTCGCCATCTAGTGGTGAAATTTATGTACATCACTTTAAGAGTCGAGCGTTAATGATGTCATTAGAAAGCCGACAGGTCAGGACAACGCAACGCATGGGTTTTCGCAGCAACACGGCTACTGTTATACAATTGGTCCTAGAAAGCACTGTCGGTACGTATAAGATTTATGTTAATATTCGTTGTGGCGACCGAGTGTACTTGTGAGTGCTGTATTGGCGCTGCTGTGTATTATTCTAAGTTTGTATATTTATTTCATAGTTTTACACCTACTCCAACTGGCTTCATTAAAGACTCAACGCAAGCGCTCCAGTCTGTGTGATTCCTTTGGAGAGGAGTTTAGCTGAGTGTCGACTCCGGCAAGGCGTTGGAGGTTGAGGACATGACAGCTCATGTCCTCCAGGATTAAAGTAAAAGACCGCGTTCTTTAATTTTGCTATTTTAAAAACATCCCTATTATTGCTAATGAAAGCTTATTATATTCCATCCTGTGATGCTCAGGGTAGCAAGGAGGAGAGGTGAACCGTTTTATTTGGAGAACCCAGACTCCTCACTGACCTGCTCCTTTCAGCTCAGTAGTTGAAATCTTGTTTCCTTTTGGGTTTCTGAATATTGGCCACTGCAGAGCCACTCCAACAAGCTGCACACAGCTCTGTGAAGTCACTTTGCTCAGCAGTGCAAGAAACCACAAGAAATAAATGGGCATCAGGATAGAACTGCTGCCGGCGCTTTTGGACCATAACAGACTTTTTTCATGAGGTATTTGCATCTGGTTTCCTCACCTACAATTACATTTTATAGTAAAACTGAGATTATAAAATGTAGTTTCATTGTGAAAGCAAGGAACCTGAACAATAAAGTTTATTTCTAGCAATTGTTTTGAATAATTAGGACACAAACATAGCATCAGTTACATTATACTGGTAAATGTATCTGCTCACCTGACTTGTCTCACATCATAGCTTAAGTGACATCCCATTCCTATCAACTTTCAATATGTTAAATTGTTGGATGTTGGATTTCAAGTCAGAAATCCAACATCTGGACGTTGGTTTACCCTTTACAGCTGGAACAGCTTCAACTCTTCTGGGAAGGCTGAAGGTTCAGGAGTGTTTATGTGGACTTTTCTTCCAGAAGTGCATTTGTGATGTCACATACTGATGTTTAAGGAGAAGGCCTGGCTCTACGTCTCGCTTTAATTCATCCAAAAGGAGTTTTATCAGCTTGAGGTCAGGACTCTGTGCAGGACAGTCAAGTTCATCCTCACCGGACTCTACCATCCATGTCTTTATGGACCTTGCTTTGTGGACAGTCATGTTGGAAGAGGAGGGACCAGCTCCAAACTGTTCCCACAAAGTTGGGAATATGGAATTGTCCAAAATGTCTTTGTGTGATGAAGCATTCAGAGATCCTTTCACTGGAACTACGGGCCGAGCCCAGCTCCTGAAAAACAAGCCTACACCACAATCCTCCCTCCACCAAACTTATTTAGAAAGAGTTGTTAAAAATGTCAAATAAATAACAAGCTGCTGTTATGTTGCATTTGAGTCGGCTTGGATGTGGGAGTTACACACACCTGAGCTGAATGTGTTCTGGTTGAAACCCACTGGGATTTCCCATCTATTAGGATGTTAACTACTATTCACAGTACAATATGATGACAATGTATTTGTCTGTATTTGATGTATTCAAACAAATTCCAGACTGAACCACACAGTGTGTCTCACAGGCATATAGAGACATTAACAGTCAGTAGTGCAAATATTCATACCTGCAGTTTTCTTTATGATTACAAACATTACAGACTCGACAACTTTCAACTCAGAAATCCAACATCTGGATTCGTCCTTGTTGTATTTCTGACTGAGAACTCATAAAATTCAGCTTTCGAGTACAAACACAACTCAGGGAGTATTTGTGCTTTTCAGCTTTCACATATTTAATTTCCAACAGTTGTAAAATGATTCATTTTATTCTGTGGTTGTGATTCTTTAGAACTATTCTGAAAATATCTTGAATACTTCAACACATTCACTGCCAGCTCAGCTTCCTTTCAGTCATTTTATTGCTATTTTCACGAGGCAAATATTTGTTTTCCTTTTCAGAAATTGCTTTAACAATGTAGAACATCTAATGAATTGTCAACATAAATGCTTCTTGTTAAACTTAGTCTGAAAGCTTCTATTCTTAAACTTCACAGACTTTTCATGACATTTTTTTCTGTAATTTGAATCTTTTCTCTCTGTTGTTTTCTTGTTCATTCGGTTTTGTCCCAGCAGATTGTGGTTGCTAGAAGAAACTAAACTAATAATCATAATGTTGCATTCTGCTATTTAGACTGTTAGCTGAGTTCTGCAGGAATCATGTCATTATGACATCAACATGTCGCTGGTATTTTCTGCAGGAGCCACAAATGGAACGATAATCTGGTTGTTAAGTTGTACAATTTCCTAAACAATAAAAGTGCTAATGCAATAGAAGACCCGCAATTTAACATGCGGTAAAACAACTGTAAACAATCCTGTGCTCTAATGACTCTGCAAAGTCATTAGAGCACAAATATAAATTCATTTGACCTAAATGACCAAACCTTTGACCTGTAATTATTGCCATTATGAAGACAGATGAGATGCTCAGTTGTTCCTTTAATGATCATTTTCTTCTCCAAAAATAAAAGCAGACGTGTCTGAACAGGACAGTTAGAAAGTTGCGGCTCCAGGCCTTCTCCCTGGGCTCCTCTGTTGTCTGTGTGTTTATTTCCAGGTGACCACTGCTGATTGGATCTGGAGCCAGATGGCCACAGCCTCCATTACAGCCCATAACATCCAGTTCTTTCTCAGACTTCCTCCTGCTTCTCCCCAAGGCAACATCACGTCTGAAGTTTTAGTTGTTCTTCAGGTTGAGTTGGGTTAATATTCCAGGATGTAATTCAACAGGAGTTTTAATCATGTTTTGCAAGAGGAAGCCTGAATTTAGTTAGTCTTTTCCATAGAAAAGAACTGAAATATTGATTTTCAAATCTGTCAGAAATTTAAAAATCCTTTTCCAATCAGTAAGCATTATGAGGTTTTATTGACTGCAAAGCCGTTGAGTGGAACTTGTACCTTATAGTTAACTTCTTTCAGTATCAGAGGTGATTAATGGTGTTTTCACGTCTGATTGGCTGATTGATTTGCTTGAGTTTGGGACCAAAATGGTAACATATTAGATTTTCGTCTGGTGCGCTTCGCTTCCATACTGCACTGAGTCAAACTAATCAAACCCTTTGATAGACCTGTGTGACATATGAACAGCTAATCACTCTCACTGCAACAGGATTTGAAAATCATTTTGATTCATTCTAAATCAGCAACAACATTTTAATGAGTGCCTTTTAATTTTTTTCCCCTTGAATAATAAATACTCCAAAAGAATCCTGGGCTCCACTCCAGAGCATGTAATAAAAACTTTTATCTCTCTTTATGGTGACACTGCTTCCTGCTGGCCAACGTTTTTCCCCTTTAAGAGACAAACTGCTTCCTCACTCCTTGATGTAACGTCTAACCAGGAAGTGAAACAAAACAAAAAAACAATGCCCATCAAGTGAATCAGTGGAATCTGCACCTTGTTTGGATACTGGCAGAAAAGCCCAGAGTACTTCCAAGTAGAGACTCCATGTGCTTACATCAAAGAGGGGATTAGCCATTTGTTATGCTTGCTGAAAACCCTCCGTTGATAATTTCAGGAATGCACTTTTTCTGGGGGAAATTTGTATACTTCAATGTATTTCGCTTCCCAAAGAATAGTGGGAAGCCCCCAGCCCCGCCACGTGGGCTTAAGCTGGTCTTCCTTTTGGGATTCATGAGCTCAGAAGTGGTGGTGTTCAATTTTCTGGTTGGAGAAGTTGTCCTGAGGACATGGCCACAGATCTGCTATGAATGTGTGAGCCGGCTGGTTGCCTTGCCGTGGTCTTGGTGTTCACTGGGTAAGGTAGACCTCCCTCCTTAGTTTTCTAAGCCATATTTGCACAGAGGGTCAGATTTGTTAGTCATGATTCTATTAAATTATAATTGGGTTGTTTCTGAAGCAAACCTGATGGAGAATCGTTGAGGAAAAGTTGTTTTTATCATCTCTCAATTCAATGTTTTTATGTTTCCTGTTTTTTGCTCAAGCAAAGTTTTCAAAGTTTTCATTAAAGTTCCTCCCAAGAAGAGTTCCACGTTTGATAAATGCTTAGAAATTCCTAAGTTATGAAAAAAATATTAAATAACACAGTGAGGTCAGGCCAAAAAGTATAAATCCTGCCCTGACCAAATTGAACACTGAGAATTTCATACCCTTCATCCTGATACCCGGGATCGACACAGAATATCAACACTGCTTTAAAAAAACATTATTTCCAAAATGTGAGAGGATCTGATCTTCCAACAAATGAACTTAATTTCCTATCATTTAGACACATAACATATTTTGAACCACAACGTACCGGGCAGGATAAGGAGCAGTGTGACAGCAGCTTAGACGTCAAACCCATGTCTCTTTAAAAGGGATTGTGTGTCACTATAAAAGTAAGCCCCATTTCTCTGGAGGAAAAGCTTCCTCAGTGAGAGAAACTAAGGCTAAAAGTGTGTTTGAAAGTATCTGCAGTGTTTGTGAGTGAACTCTGTTTAAACCAGCAAACTTCATGTTTCCTGGGAAACAGTTTGTCATAAGTGCCAGGTGTAAGATGGATGGGTAACCTGGGCGACTCCATTCAACACTAGCGGTTCTGAATCACGCTCCAGCATTCAGGAGAACTACAGTCTTTTTTTCACATTTTTAAACAGTTTTTGCATCTGAGATTTCTGACAAATGTTAAAAAAATGTAAAACATGACAACAGTCACATGCTGCCTGCATTTCGGGCGTGTCATGATCCTCATGTAACTGCAGCAGAAGTCAAATTTCCGCTCTGTGAATGCTTTTCTTTTTGTTCTTGTATTCTTTGCAGACAGAGAATGTGACATTTATGAAGGAATGAAACAACATAGCTTAAAAACTGAAACTGTCTGAAACATTGCATATTACATTAGAAAACATCACTTATAGATGTTCTGTTTGGAATTTGGTTCTCTCCCGTTGTGTAAATTCCCCTCCTCTCTTAATGAGAAACTCTGTATTTTGAGTTGCATTGATTCTGTTGTCTTTTCTGTTCTTGGTTAAAATAACTTTTCCACAATTTATGTTAAATTTTATATTTTAATAAATTTTGCTCACATAATAAAATACTAAATTAATATTTAATGCAGGGTCAAAATAAAATACAGTCACTGACTTTTCTGAAACAGAAGCTGCTTCTCAAGAAGCTAAAAAATAATGTTTTTTATCAACAGTGACACTTTCAGCTTTAACCTTTCTCCTTAAGGTCCAAGCTGCTGTGCATTCAGACACAAACATACACACACACACACGCACACGCACCCACACACACACGCACACACACACACACCCACACCCACACACGCACACGCACGCACACGCACACACACACACACACACACACACACACACACACACACACACACACACACACCTTGGTTGTATTGAGTGGATATCTGAACCACTGTTGCTGTTCTCTCATCTCAAACTGGTTTTCCTCATCCTCCTTTGACATCAACTCAACATTTGCATCCAAAGAACAGTTTCTCTTTTGAAATTTTCTCTTTTTTTGAAGTATTCTCTGAGATGTCGAGGTAAAAAACCCCAGACTGATGCTTGGCTTGAACGTCAGCAAATCGTCTTCACAGCATATAAGTGCCTAAATGTATTAAACTGACTATGAAACTGGTGCCTTATTATTGTTATTAAAAGCAACTAACATAAGTACCTTATTGTAAGTTGCTGGTAAATGTACAAGTAATGCTTTTAATCTGATGCATTTTCAACATGTCGATGCGTTTCATCTTTAGTTAAATGGACTGAATTTATGTAGCATCTTTCCAGATGTACTGGACACTCAAAGCACTTTATGCAACAGACACGTTCATATCACTGCTCTCAGGTCAGCACCATGCCCTTCATTCACATCAATATGTGATGGAAGGAAGCTGGACTTGAACCTACAACCTTCCAATTGCAAGACAACAATTACAACTTACTACTGAACCTGAATCAACCCGGAAAAAATAAATAATAGTTATATTTCCATAGTTGATATCAACTATGGAAATTCTGTTCTTGGTTAAAATAACTTTTAATTAAAATTATTTGGTTAAAAGTTATTTAACCAAATAACTATTTGGTTAAATAACTTTTAACCAAATAGTTATTTAGTTAAAAAACGTCAATTTAAATGAATTAAATTGACGTTAATTCATTTAACGTCAATTTAAATGAATTACGTTACTCAGATTTTAACACCTTAAAAATTTTAATACACTTAATCACATTTTTTGTCTTGAGCCAGAACCTTTGATTTCACATGTTTCTGGTAGGCTTGTAAATCTGACACACAAACGACTTTTGGAAGCAACATGGATGGATGAGGAGGCCACCGGGGTCAACTTCAAACTCAAAAATGATCTGATGAGATGCTGAAAAACACTGCTGCTGTGTACATGATGTGCCAAAAGGAGTCAGCCTATCAGCAGAGCTATTAAAGGCTAAAATAGCATATTAATGCTAAACATGTAGCAGCAGCATGGATGTCAACAATGTCAGACCACAGTCCATATTACCCAGGAGCAGAATAAGACCGGCTGCTCAATAACCTAAATAACAAATTAAAAACAATAAATATCTTTGTTGCTGAGCTCATATGTTTATCTATTCAGTAATAACTTGGCAGGAAGAAGTATTTTTGGAATGCAAATGTTGCTTTTTTTTAATCTGTAGTTTTCAATGCAAATGAGATTAGTTGTGACTGATTAATTACAGAGCTCACAATTTACTCAATTAAAAGTTTGTATGGAGTCCCACCATTAGTGAGAATATAACACAAAAAAAACAAGTTCAATGCCTTTTTATGTCAATAAATGGTTTTTGAATAAAATGTTAATATTTTGATTAATTAATTATAGATGCTGCAATTAACTTGATTAAAAGTGTTTAGCAGAGTCCCACTACTACTGTAAGTTGCTTCCTGGCCTGTGGTGAGGCGCCTTGTGCATCATGTGATGTGATGTACAAACAAACAGCATGAACTAAAGAAAAGTCAAATCAGTCATTGTACATTTGCATTTCTTTCTCTTGTTACCTTTGTTACTGTTTTAGTGTTTAAAGTGTAAATTCTTAAATATATTTCTGAAAGTATGAAAAAGATCTTGTGTAAGAGCTGATGCACAAACAGAAGAACAACTGAGAATCCTTGGTAGTTAATGATTAATAAACAACAGTCTTGAGGCGTTTTAAGGCTCACTATGTCATCTGAACACAGAAAACAGAAGCGGCTCCTCATGCCGGCTCCTTTCAGACATCTCTAATGAGGAAAAGTTTTCAAAAATAAACGAGCAAAGGCTCAATGAGCCTTTGCAGCCACAGTCACATCCAAATGACGTTTTTTCTCAAGGAATGTTATGAGAAAACCATCGGACCTCAGAAATCCCCAGAACCAGTCGAGTCTGTGTAGTTTTTTTTTTTTAACGCTCATAAAAGTAATCTAAAAAGGTGTGAGGCAAATTCAGCCTTGAGCCTGAAGTCTGTCATCCTGCTGCTGTGATATCTGGCTCAGACCCTGGTGAAACATGGCCTGTTCCCCGGCGGGTCGACTGTACAGCGGAACATTTCAGCAGTCAGTTTGATTTCCTACATTTTCTTGGATCACAGTAGACGGGATCAGCCACTTTCCACAGCGCCGATGAGACCTCACAAACTTCAAAGCCAAAGGCAAAATGGGACCAAAACACGCCTGTGTACGGCCTCCTCCACATGTAACACACACCTCACACACACTTTGTGCACAGAAGCTCTTCTGTGTCTTGATGGCGAATATTTCACGGCTCATTTGTCTGAGTGTCTGAACAACAGAAAACGGGGGAGACAGAGAGATAAAAACTAATGATAGAGACACTTAGAGAGGGGATGAATAATAGAAAGAAAAGACAAGAGAGAGGGAGAGCAAATAATAAAAAGAGAAGATGGTGGAGGAAAAATGGGGTTCTGGAGTAATGATGCAGGAACAACAGCCTCCTCTTTGTCTCCTTCTGTCTCTTCAGTCTCAGTCCTCTCTGCCGGCCGATCGTCTTTCAACTCATTTCATCATCAGCCATGAAGCAGAGACATGGACGAGTCAAAACTCACTCAGACATCGTTTTTTTTCTCTTTTTTTTTTTAGCTTGAACCAAACAGCGCAGAGGACATCTGTGGTTCACATCAATGGACAGGTTATGGAGAACTCCTGCTGCATGGAGTCACCAAGAGCACCCGGGAAAGTACGAGAAGATGCTGGTATTGTGTTGTATTTCTTATTTTTATTGTCATTATTGTATGATGAAGTTGTGATAACCAGATTTTAACTGCTCACAATAGAGCAGAAACAAACCTTTGCAGAAAAACCAGCTCCAGGCTGTTGCTCCAGCAGCAGCGTCTGGTTTTCAAGATCAGATCCTAGTAAAATCTTGGGGCGATGCTAACCGTTCCAGTTTTTGTGTTTCCATAAATAGAGAAAAGATTCCATAAATTATAAACTAAAGAAATAAGTGTGAAACTTCAGCAGTCCCACTGGCCTGTCCCTTCACTGCCCCTACAGTCCAGCTTAATCCTGGCCAATCACCAAATTATGAAACAGCTGCTTGTTGCTTCAGCACCGGCAAAATGTTCAAAGTCGTTCAGTCCGTGTTGATCGCTCTTCCAAACATTGAGTTAACATTAACATTAAACTCATTGGCTCAGCATGTCTGTCTTTGGAGTGGAGGACGGTTGTTTGTCAAGCTTTCCGGACGCTGTGTCCCACGGTCATATTAGCAGTTTACAGAAGAACTGGATGTTGCTTTCAAAGACTGACTTCACTTTGATGAGCAATATCAGGTTATTTGGTAATAAATATCCTGCAATTTTTTCTTTTACCAATTTTTATCCTTATAATTCCTATAAAGCACTTTGAACTGCCTTGTTCCTGAAAATGTGCTAGAAAATAACATTACATTACCTTTCCCAAAACATTTTTAAAAAAAAAAATAAAGAGCATGCTAACAAAAGCTACAATAACAACTTTAATATCCATGTGAAGAAATTTTTTGAAATTTTTAAAGGCAAGTTATGTTGGATTGGAGACATAAGACTTGTGGTGAAACTATTTCATTGGAGAATGTTAGGGGGATCCTTGGATCCTAAAGGCTGGCTTTGTTTTGGAAAAAAGCACAAAAAAAATGAAAAACTGCCTTGGGCGATTTATATATCAGCACACAATAAAAATCAATGACAACTATATTAATATTTACTCAGTGGTACATGCTGCCCAAAGAACATGTAGAGTGAATATTTTTATTTATTGTCTCATGTATTTCACAACAGGTCCATCTGTCGGCCTGTCCGTCTGTCCGTCCATCCATCCATCCATCCATCCATCCATCCATCCATCCATCCATCCATCCATCCATCCATCCATCCATCCATCCATCCATTTTCTAACACCCTTGTCCCCAGTGGGGTCAGCAGGTGCTGACCCCCCAGCGAGAGGCGGGGTCACCCTGTGCAGGTCACCAGTCTGTTTTACAACAGGTGTCCTCAGTAAATCAAGCAAAATATTAAACTGCCTTCATATGCAGAAATATAACGTTGCAAGCCACAACTTAGAGGAATTAGACTGAAAGTTGACTTAAAACAGATTTGTGTAAAGCACAAGAAAGACGCCAAACAACAAAGGGAGACGCTTTACCTCACCAAGGCCCACTGATCTTTAAAAAGACACAAAGACAGAGAAAAGAATATGCCGAATGAAGACAAACACGATACACAAAGAGCTACAACCAGCCATAAAATAAACTGAACTAAAGGGACACGAGCAGAAAACATTACAGAGATGCAAAGATGACAATTACTGAATGTGAACATTTCAAAGGGACCATAAATATGCAACCACTTGTAAAATATCTTCAACTAAACAATGAAGAGAGTCATGAGGTGATCACAAATCAGCAGAAAAACAGGAAATGACAACAAATGTATAGTTCAAACAACAAAGTGGCCAAAGAATTACAGGGGAGAACATTACTGAGCAACTAGAACACGACTCAAATGGAGACTTTGTTCAGGCTGTAAAGAGATGCAAAATGATTTTAAGAAATATACAAAACAAATGACAATGAATGAATACAGTTCCAATATGAAATGCTAGAATAGAAGGAAAATCATAAAACAACAAAAGCTACATAAAGGCTAAACCCGATACAGAGCAAGAGAACAAATAAAAAAAATCACACAAATTACAAAACAGGACTGGGAAAACATAAATAAACAATATAATCAAGCTGGCCACTTTATTGGGTACACCTTACTAGTTCTAGGGAGGACTTTGTTTTGCCTGCAGTTCTCCCATAATTCTTTATGTCATAGATTCTACAAGGTTTTAATCAGTCAGGAACATTCCTCAGACATGATGTAAGTCTCCCATTTCAACACATTTTCACACTGACTGAGATCTGATGGCTCAGGAGGCCAATGGAGGAACAGATGATCCAACTTTAAATAGTTTGTGTTTTACAAGTAATCTAATTACATTTTCCAAGTAAATATATTAAGTTGTCATGTTAAACAAATGAAAATAAAGTTTGATAAATTTTATTTGATTACATGTAACTAATTAACTTTGTTTTTAAGTTAGAGCTATATTCTCTTTTTTCAGTGTAGGCAGTGGTGGGCTTCTATAGTATCGTTTATTATTTATTGTGTAAATTTCTTATTACGATAAGAAATTTGATTTATTGTTGAAACATTAATTCCAGTAAATGAAGTTTGACCACCTCCTCCCAAAAAAAATCTGTTTATTATTTTCTCTTCTGTTGTTCAGAGTAATAAATATCAATAAATTGGAAATATGAGTCAATCTAGTTACTATGTGCAGCTTTGTGATCCAAATCAAAACGAAATTAACTTTTTTTTTTCAACATGAATAACATTTTTTAATCCAGTGTCAACTAAAAAGTTGAAGTGGAAAAATGAAAAACTAGGAAGGAAATGACAATACAGATGGATAAAACTTCTGGTTGAATTTAAGTAACTTAGGGAGTAAAATGGCTGCAAAAAGATACAAAACAGGCAGAAACAGAAGAAAAAAAAACACAAAAACCAAAATCCAGGCAGAAAGACGTCAATCTGCCACGAAGAGACGCAAAATGGCATCAAAGACGCTGAAAAAATGAAACAAAAGATGCCAAACAGCTGCACAGAAATAATACTTTTCAAACATATCAAAGAGACACAATATAGCTGTGAAGCGAGGCAAATCAAATTCACTGAGACGCAAAGCAGCGGCAACACCACCACTTCAAAGAGACACTAAACTTATTTAGTTTGCGTGTGGTGATACTGCTCACATCTGATGCTCCTCATCTGCTGTCAGAAATGACTCCACATTTCCACCGTCTATTTATGACAGATTAAATCAGCACATCCAGGTACGAGCCCCTCACATCCCGCCTCATTTAAAACCAACCAGTCGGTGTGTTTCAAACGCCGGCCGGCCAGCCGTCTCCAGGGAAGTCCTTAGGCTGCGTGTAACTTTATTCCAACTTTAATGCTGCCCCTAATTAACACCCCACAGGCACCAGCAGCCTCCCTTTATTAGATCACTCTGATTGAAACGGACACCAAATGTCTGTGTTTTATAATTCTGCTCTCTCTGGTTTCGAATTATTAAATGACAAAAAAAAAAAAAGCTGATATAAAAGAGGAAGAATATAGGATGTAAGAGGAGAGGAAATGAGTATCTGAGGAGCGAATGGCTTTGATAGGGAAGTAACATCTCCGAATCATGACTCCTTTCTTCTCAGCCTCTCAGTGAGACCCTCCTAACTTTCCTGATCCTCCGTCTTCCCCGCCTCCTCCCCCTCCTCTTCCTCTTTTCCTTCCTCTTCCTCGCCTTTGCTGCCTCATTACGTGGTGCTTTAATTAGACCGGGTTATTCACCAAACTGGACTTCAGAAAGATGGCGAGGCGGGGGAAGATGGAGTGATAGAGACAGAGGAGGGCAGAGGAGGAAGACGGGAGGAGGGTTTTTGAAGTTGACGATGTACTTTGTGGGTTAATTATGTTAGTTTTTTTCCTCGACGTCTTGATCAGGCTGCAGGAAACATGATGCCGATGGGACCAAATCAGCAACAACTGCTTTCAGAATGAAAATTTGGTGTTTTCCAGTCACATGGAATCCTTTTATAGCACAATCAAGTAATCTAAAGTTTTCTGAAATTTCTATACATATCAGAAATTAACAGAAAGAAATTTGATTGTATTTTAACACCTTAAAATTGGTCCTGTCTCTTTAAGAAGCTCCTGCTCTTCTTGAAACTCCGCCTTCAGGAAGTCCTCACAACATGGCTCCTCTATTAATCCTTCAACAAGGATTAATAGGAGCTCCAGAGTAGCAGCTCATATAATGAGCTCAGCAGATGTGCAATTTCAGCAGGTGTTTGCTAATTGCTGCTAGTCTGAAGGAGCTGAGTGGAGGAGTGGAAAGACCTTGAGACAAAAAAAAGAAACTCGCAGTTTCTGGTTGATGTAGGACATGAGATATGGGTTTTGACCCAATCAGTGACATGAAATGGCCGATACAAACACCCAGAAGGAAACTGGGTTCCACTAAGGAAATAGAACGAGGAACTCCATCTTTCACAATCCTGCTGTTCCTCTACATTGATAGAAGTCATGTGAAGTTTGTCATCTGGTCAGATTCTTTGGTCAGGTCCTTTTGAGGTGTTCAGGGTCAGACCCACTGGGAGGGACAGAACATTGAGTTTGACCTCTGACCTGACACTGGATAGCTGATGGTGGATGTTTTTATTGCTTAAGTTAGTAAGACATTTCTTATATTTTGATGTTTTGGATGAAACTGGACCCCTCTGCCAAACCCCGATTCATAATGGAGCTGATCATGTATTTCTTGGCTTGTTAATCAAATAAATT
Organism: Poeciliopsis prolifica; assembly: GCF_027474105.1. Taxonomy (NCBI): domain Eukaryota; kingdom Metazoa; phylum Chordata; class Actinopteri; order Cyprinodontiformes; family Poeciliidae; genus Poeciliopsis; species Poeciliopsis prolifica. The sequence goes on along the minus strand of NW_026562474.1, from coordinate 846,342 downwards.
ATAATATATTTGAAATTCTAATTTTTTTAAAACAGAATTCTGACACCTCAGAGAAACACATTCTGTTTCTAATAAAAACACATATAGTTGTATCTGGTGGTGGTGACTTTGGTCTGAAAATATTTGTTTGAGCCTTCAGGAACCATATGGCTCCAGCTCCATTGTGTGTGTTGTTGCTCCTCAGCATGCTCCCACACAGCCAGGATAGCAGCCAGATTGCAAAGCTGTGTTTGATGCCAGCTACTTTTTTAATAGTGCACGCTCATATGAACTGCTATCATATGGGAAACATGTTGGTGAAAACCTTAGTGGTAAAACTGAAGGAAACTGGAGTGGTGGTTTCATCACTGATTTAGGGACAGTTTGGGTCAAGTTAGTTCATATGATCTGAAGTGAGGTTCTTGTGGGATGTTATGAGTGGTCTGTATTTTACCTGTAGTCGGTGAGTCTCTTGGTGACGTCACTTTGATGAAACAGAGATTAGCTTTCCAAGCCTTTTGTGGAACCCGAGAGTCTCAAAAACTTTTTCCACAGTAGATAAAAAAACAAACAAACAAACAAAACAAAACCTTACTTTGTAGAATTTGTCTGTGTGTTGGACAGACAGAAAAGATGAGGAATGGTGAGTTAAAGGCCGACTCTCCCCACTTCTAGATACCACAATGTGCAGCAATGGGATTTTTTAGTATTTTTATCTGCAAATATTTGAAAAATGATGAAAAAAAATATTTGGTCAAAAATATACATGTCGACTTAATTTCAAAATCTTGTTTAAGCAATAACGGTATCAATCAAATAAACGACATAGACTCCTTAAGAGCCTGGTGGTTCTAATCAGCATCATACCTACATTTACAATAATAGCAGATACAATGTTCAAATGCATAATCTGGAAGTAATTTGATATTTGAATGACAGCAAAAAGTGAAGGGTTTAAAAGAGTGCATTAAATCACTGGTGGTCTTCTTTAAAGTGAAAGGTGTTTGCTCACCGTTCCCCTCTTGGGCTTTTAATCATCTCGTCTTTCCTGCTTTGTGCCTTTATTTCCAGCAATAAATAAAAAGTATTTTTCCGTTGTTGTTTCTAAGCAACATTATTGAAAATAAATTGGCAGGAAACACAGACCCCGTTAAGAAATCTCACCAAATCTGTGACAGCAGGATGAGAAGGAGGCGGCCATACTGACATTAATATTGCATCCCTTTCAAGAGTGTTTGCCATGTTGTTTCATGAAGACGACCCACATTCCAGCCAAACAGCCTAATCCTATGAATAAACATTGTTCAAATTAGACGAGATGCGCACCAACTCCTCTCTCTCTCACACACGTTCACGCACACACACATTTACACTCCACATTGTCCATGGTGTTTGGAGAAAAAGACCTCATCACTGAGGCTTCAGTGCAGGATTCATCTCTCACAATTACGGCAGTATTTCATATTACCGTCTGCAGACTGTATTACTCACGCTGGATTAAAGAAAGAGGCAATTGTGTTGTGCTTTAATGGAGAGGCTGAGCATCACCTTTCCCTCTCTAAATAAATGAGAAGCTGCAAAATGAGCCGGTGGGCACGCTGCACACCCTCCACGTTACAATCAATATTAAAGGCTTTCATATGGGCGACTGCAGTAATATGAAACAGAGTGAAAAAAATAACAAATTGGATTCAAGATGTAGATTAAAAAGCAGCTGAGTGGCAGCTTTGATGGGATGTATCGTCAGGGAGCATTGCTTTCACGTGCTCAGATCGCAGACCTCAGCAAACTGTACATGCGCACGTAGCCGTTCATTTGACAGTAAATGTGACCGTGCGTGTGCATGGAGGAAGGAATCTGCAGCCAGGGGCCCAGATGGAGACAAATGGATGATCTTTCAAGACAACAGCCCTCCAATTAACACAGACACACTCACAAATCACACCAGCCTCGTTCAGACGGACTCCTCACACACACACATCCCGCGCCACTTCTCACCAATTCTTACAAACATTCACCGATGGCAGTGTTTTTGTGTTGTTGTTTTTTTTAAGGTGCTGCTGGTCTTCTCATGACAGTGTATGGAGCCTCTGTAGATACAAAAAGAAGGATGTTAAAATTCTGCCAAAGAACTCAGAAATGTTTAGATTCTTAAATTTTCTAAAAAAAAAAAAAGACATATCTGAGTTTGACAAAAATATGCAAGCAATTTTTTTTCACATTTTGTTTTCCAAAAAAATTCCTGGGTGGAAATTTACCCCTTTTTTTTCCCAATCTAGAACACCATGGAGCCTTTTTGACAGAACCGGGCAGGAAGAGGGGAAGGCCGTGTGGTAAAGGTGTGGAGGATGGCAGTGGAAGTCAGGACAGCTGCGTCAGCGGCCCTCTCTCTGCCGCGCCACGCGACGCCTCGGCCGTCTGGGCTGTTCTGCCACATTTTCTAAGTTTGGGTTTCAGTCAGCAAGAGATTAAAGAAGGAGCTTTTGGCTTGTGCTAAATGATGCTCAACACATTTTTTTGTTGATTTTTTTTTGCAGACTTCTCCTGCACCAGTGGGTGTCTGTGAAGATTAGAATCCATTATCACAGATAGTTCCGCTCCATTTGGATCCATGTTACATTATGATGATAAACGCTGAGCTGTGACTTCACCACTGCGGGTGAATTATTCTAACTACAGACGTTTCCTGACCTGCATCTCCGATTCTTATGTTAGAGTTTGCTCTCTGCTCATTAGAGGATCTTTGAGTGTCTTCCTGTCTCATGGTCTGGTTTATGCAGTGAGCTCCATCGTAACGTCCAGCTGGTCAGAGCATTTGGGCTTCCAACTGCTCCATTTGGCAGCAGCTTTGTCATTGTTGACATTACTTGAAAATAACCAATAATTTACATTTGTTGGCTGTCCAGAGTGGACCCCGCCTCTCACCCATAATGTATCTGAAGCACCGGCTACCAGCACCTCGTGACCTCACTAGAGACAAGGCTTTAATTTTATTCTTCTAATGTCAGTAGTAGCTTCACACATAGATATAACAAATATCGGTTGATTTATCCCGTTGACCGCTGGTGACCCCACTGGGGAGAAGCATGAACGATGATAGATGGTCGGGATTTAAATGATGGAAGTGGATGAAGTCATAAACAGTTTCAATAACAATGCTCTGTGTTTTACTATTAAAAGTTAATAAAATAGTTAACATTTTCAAAAGATATGGAAATATTTGAACTATACTCGAAAAAGCAAACTCAGAACAGAAGCCTTCTGTTGTGAAATAATGGAGAATGCACCTAAAATAATTACGTTTTAAAACTGCAGAGAACTTTTTATAGGATCCCACATTCATGTGGGATGCTATGCTAGCTGATTTATAAAATTGCGCAGAATATTTTCACAATACTTCAAACTAAATCAATGAATTTAAAACGAGCTTATCCCAAAAAGCTCCCAACTTCTCAAACTACATATCAGAAAAAAAAGTTAGATTCACTTATTTTATTCAATTCATCTTAAAATTGTTACTTTGTAATGCACTCAAAAGTTCACCAGACTTCATTTAATGAAGGGTTGACCTTGACCAAAGCCAGCAGAGACTCACCTTCATAAACTAATCAAGTGTTTTTTAATATCTGTGTGATTTCATCAGTATAAATTGTGAGTTAACAATCTGAGGAAATAATCACATCAATACTGATAGCTAATTGAGAACCTGCTCTAAGACCCAAGATGTCAAAAACCAGAGAATGAGACAGATAGACAGAGAGGGAGAATGGAAGAGAAGAGTAATGCAGAGGGTTAATTATGTCTTTAAATAGTAAATATTATTTCGTTTTCTAGTAGTTATAGAATGTGGTGGGTGGGGGCCCATCAGATGACCTGGCAAAGCTATCAGCTGCCCTGTCTGAGATTCATAGTTCTAATAATAACAAAATAAAAGAAATGAAAATGCTAAAGTTTTTAACTTGAAAAAGTTCAGTAAGAGATGAATAAATACTTTTGCGAGACACTGCACACTTTCCATGTGTATTTGTGTTCTGATACAGGGTCAGGACACGGATGGTTTTCAGGAATCCATTTGGGTTTTCCTCCAGGGAACTTCAAAATACCAAAGTTTGAGGCTTCAAATAGAACATTTCAGTGGTTTTATGTTTTTTTCTTTAAGAAAAAACAACCACAGCTAAATTATAGACCTGCTGGAGAGAAACAACCAGTGCATCAGTTTGGTACCAAGCAGAATTTTCTTTTTCTTCTTTTTTGTGAAATATACATTTTTGAGCTTTTGCATTTTTTTCAATTAATCTAATCGTGTATCTGAAACAAACATTACAAACTAGCAAACAGAGAAACTGATGCATAAGATAACCAATTAGATATGAGGAAAAACTGGGCATAAATGAAAATGGATCCATTTGGGACATTTCAGACAAAGTACAGATCATAACAAAGTGATGTCACAACAACAATGGAATTACTTTATATATGCAGATCAGTGTATTTTTTTTTCTTTTAATTTAGCAGTCATTTTATGATTTTTTTTTCTGAAATTCTTTGTTTTAATTCATCTGAATTTTCTCAATATGCAACTGAAGCGGCTCAGTTTTACCTTCTGTGACTTTATTTCATTCTGAAGTGCTTTGCTGTCCTCATGCCCATGAGCAGAAGCATCATAACCATATGTTTGCATTTTAGCAATAAGCTGCAGGAAAACTTGGCCGAAGCTTGGGATATCGATTTTGTTTCCCATCCTTCTAAAAGGAAAGTGGTTCAGTCGACACGGTGAACCCAAGGCACCAGCTTCATCTGCTGCACCGTGTAATAAATGGAATTCACAGGCGATGGAGACCTGCATGTATTCAGCACCGTAATGCTGCGCCATATGGAGCCTGAGCATCTGTGCCAGGCCTCAGCTCCTCTCTGAGGTCCGGGGACGTTGAGGAGGTGGGATTGTCTGGACTCCGCTCTGTGTTATGGATTTCCCAGAACCCGCAGCGTGGCCGGGAATAACGATTTCAGTTGATGATGCCAAAGGAAGATGGGGGCTGCTTGTAGTTACATGGCCCCGTCTTTAACCTCCCCCCGCCTCCCTGTTCCCATCTCCTCTGGCCAGCTGAGTGCGCCCATCCGGACTGCAGTGACCCACAGGGGCTCAGTTTCACTTAATTCCCGCTGCCCTTTCTCCCTTCTCCCCTCACGTGACTTTTTACTGAACCTGAACTTTCCCCAGTTCCATTCTGTGAGCTCCTAAACACGTAAACACAAGTGCACACATGCAACGGTGCACACACACCAATAGGCATGATGCACCAATCAGCCTATGACTCTGGATCACACACACGCACACACACACACACACACATACACACACACACAGGCTATGTTAGGATTAGACCACACACACACACACACACTGTACACGCAGAAGACATCCACTCATAAACAGATGCTGACTGTAACACACACATCCACTCTGTCTTCTTTCCTCCTCTCCATCACACACACACATGCACACACACCGAGTTTCTCATTATCATGCATAGTGGTAGTGGTTGCATTGATTTCCACTCTGTCTTAAACTTAGCCCACACAGAACGAGTGCGTGTGCATGGTGTGCATGGTGTGTGTGTGTGTGTGTGTTTGTGTGTGTGTGGTCAGCTTGGCAGAGCTTCTCCAGGCTGAGTGAAGATTATGGCTCAGAGATTTTTCACTTCTCTTCTTTTTTCTCCCTTTTTCCCTCTCTGTTCTTCACTTCTTTTCTCTATAACACACACACTCTCTCACACACACACACACACACATACTCACTCCCCACTTCCTTCGCTTTCTCTCCTCCTGTCTCTTTATTGCTCTTCACTCCATCAATCTCTGTCTTCCCTCCAAGAAAAAGAGCAGGGGGAAAAGTGCCGTTGAAGAATTTGTAAGGGGCAACTGGAGGGAATGGTAGGAGGAGATGGAAATAAAAAGAGATGAATAGATGCAGAAGAAGAAAACAGATCAGCAAATGAAGGAAGGAAGGCAGGAGAATAAAAGATAGAGAATGCAGAAGGGTAAATAAGGAGCAGACAGGTCTGACAGGCTGAGAGGAAAGTGGGGATTCAGCAAAGATCTGGAGTTATATCGGGGAATCGGGACGCGGCGTCAAAATATTCCTGCAGAGAAAACTGATCCATGAGGCGGCAAAACGCCACGCTGGGGTCTCATCTCCACAATATTCGACATCCCGTCCCTCGGACACTCAGTGTCGCTCCCCTCCAGTTGAAGAGGATGCTCCACCGAGGTCTCTCAGGCATCACGGCCATATTATGGGATGTCTTAACCGCTGGCATCGCTCCATTCTAATTAACTACCTCACAGCGTATATCTGGCTCCTAAGACATTTGGTTAATGGTTTGCAGCAAGGCATGAGCAATCCAATACTGCAATTAGAGAGGTTTACTAACTTCCTATCATGAGATACCTGCAACATAATTAGTTAAGGCCTACAACCACAATGTTGAGGCCTATTTTTTCCCCCCATCTCACACATTTGGGTAATGAATTTCAGTGTAGAATCACAGCAGATAATCCAATAAATCTCTGTCGCCTGAGCCGAGTCAGCCTAAATGATTTAAGATACACAATAAGCATTTCTATGGTGATGGTGAGGAACATGTTATTGATGGTGTGGAGCATTTTTGCTTATACTTTTACAGTAATGTGGACCATAAATCAACTCAGGCTCAGTGAAATAGAAACTAGAGTTGTCAAACTAACTAATCAAACTGATCCTTCATTGTTGCTTTTGCCTCCAAAACAAACATAAAAACATCATCAGGAACAAATGACAACCTTTCATATTATCATTTTGACATAATCCATTTTATAATGATTGTCCTATTTTGTAATCCCTCTTGACTAACGTGGAATGTGTTGATTGACATCCACATAAATACAGACTGTCAGAACCACAGAGCTGGTTCTGTTGGACCTCACTGTTGACCATAACATGTCACTGAATCGATTGGAGAGTTGAGTTGGATCTCCGGTCCAGAACTCATCTGGTTTGGTTCTTGCATAAAGAACAGAGATTTCTTTGTTTCAACAGGAAACTTCTCATTGAAGTGGACAGAAGTCACATTTGGGATTCCCCAAGGCTCAATCCTGCCCCCTTCTATTTATTGATCCCACTAGCTCAGCTTTTTAGCTGCCATACCTATGCAGATGATACATAGTTATCATCTATGTAACTATAGATGTCACCAGCTGACTTGGAACCATCACTGATGTTGATGGTTAGATCCTTAGAACAGGTCAATGTGTGGATGAGCCAGAACCTTATCCAGCTGAACAGAAACAAAACTGAAATTATTATGTTTGAACCGAAAGAGGAATGATCTAGAGTTATAGATCTAGAGTAATAGATGTAGAGCCATATATCTAGAGTCATAGATCTAGAGCCATAGATCTAGTTATAGATCTAGAGTCATCTATCTAGAGTAATAGATTTAGAGTTATAGGTCTAGAGTCAAGGCACTGCTTCAGTTATTACAGCTAGAAACTAGAGATCAGGCTGACCTCTGACCTGAACCTTCAGAGCCACATAAAGACGGTTACAAAGTCGGCCTTCTATCACCTGTAGAACATCTCCAGGACTAATGTCTCAGCGAGATCTAGAGAAACTCATCCATGCGTTTCTCTAGAGTCACATTGATTACTGCAACAGTGTCTTCACAGGTCTGCATAAAAAAATAAATCCTCCAGCTGCAGCTGATCCAGAACTCTGCTGCTGGAGTTCTGACTAAAACACCAGCAAGAGACAGAACAGATTTTAAGATACTGATGTTAGTTTATAAATCACTGACAATTTAGCACCACAATACATTAAAGATCTGCTGCTGTTGGATCAACATTCCAGACCTCTTGGATCTCCTGGTTCAGAACTAAACATGGAGAAGCAGCATTCAGCTTCTACACACCACAAATCTGCAACAAACTTCCAGAAAACTGCGAAACAGCCAAAACACTGAAAGCCTTTAAAAATGCATGTTCAGCATGATTTACAATAAAATTGATCAATTTGATGTATATTTGGTTGATCATTTAGATTAGGGCTTTGGAATAAATGTGATGTTTATTGCTGTCTCATAATTGGCTATAATATAATTATATTATATTTTGTAGTGTAAAGCACTTTGGACTGTTGCTAAAATATAATATAGCAATAAGCCATAGAGATCTGATACACGGCTTGTATGAAATATCCTGTGATAGACCACATGAAGTGAAGAGCGCCCATGGTGAGAGTGGGAGTGGGAGCGCATAGTAACCACAAAAGGTAGAATGAGTTCATTTGTTTTGGAACACAAGATTGGAAGAAACAGACTTGGACACCAAACCAGATATCCTGCTCAGTGTTGTCAGCAGCACAGCAGACCTCTGCAGCCTGCTGGAACTTAAACGCAGGAATCTATGAGCAAATACAATAACAGAAATAATCATTCTTCAATTGTCCCTTTGGTGAAATGTTCTGTTCAGCAGCAGATTTATTAGAAAATAGGAGCAGAAAGATTATTCTGCAAGTATAAATGTTTCTAGGATCTTTCACTAGATTATTGCTCTAATAGCTGAACAAATAAATACAAACTTGTATTTATTTTTAGTTGTGATAGTTAAGTGGATGCTTTTAAAAAAATATTTAGATTTTATTTAAATTATGTAAAATTGAATAAATATGTAATTTTTAGAAAGTTAGAGAAATATTTGTCTTTTTCTTCAATCTGGTGCCAAATATCACTGTGATGGAAAGGTTCTAGTCTGACCAGAGATTTCACTCAATGAAGGCTTGTTAAGAATCATAGTAAAAGTTTGATCATCTATAATCCTCTACATATGCAACATGTGCACTCACACCTTCTATACATTCAGTGCAGGAAAATAAATCATTAGCATGTTTTCTTCTGCTTTCTCAGTCAGCTGGATTTGGGGTTGAAATGTTGGTCTCGGGTACTTTTAGTTCCCAGTTAAATTTTCTCCAAACTTTTCTCACCTTTTCGTCTCTGTGTTTGAATCCTCTGCCTCCAGCGCAAATGTTGGAAAGCGTTCCTTTAGGCTTACTGAAAATACATGCTGCCAAATCTCAGAACAACATTTTATTGCCTCTACAACTGATGAGTTGACATTTTGGAGGAATGAATTTTCTACTGCAGTAGCTTTGGCCTTTAATGTCAGTGATTTAAGAGTTAGATCAAAATGGGTCAAAATGGGTCAAAAAACGGTTTTCAAGTGTGAAGAATACCAAGTGTAAGCAGGCTTCTGCATCTCTGTTTCATTAAACATGTTTTCATTTATTAAATTAATGCACTATTTTTACTTTCATAGCAACTTTAGTCAAGGAAAAGCGGAAAGTTAAATAATTTGCCGGAGAATTTTCTGACGTTAAATATAATTAGTGAAACATTTCCCTCCAAAGGCCCTTCAAATTCCCATGAATTATGTTGCAAGCATAACACATTTATTTAAATGGGGTTCCTTGGAAGTTGTGCCTTCTTACTAATTTATAAATATATACCAGGCATGATTTTTCAGACTGTTACTAAAGGCAGTAATGGTGCTGGCCAGATGGAAATGTTCACTGCAGGTCAAAGTTTAAGGAGCACGACTCTTTCTAAAGCACAAATTGTTCATGAGAGGTGTTAATTAGTGAGCGTCAGAGGTGACACTGGCTGCAGTTGTATTTAAACTGTAGGAACAGTGAAGTGGGAGTAATTGACTGGCCTGATGCTTGTGTGTTACTGAGGATGAAGGAACGACTTCTGGCTGCAGCGACAGAAGTTTCTTAAACTTTACAAGTAACTGCAAAGACTGATGCAAATATGGAAAATCCCAGTAATTCAACAGACCACTGTGTGACTCATGCTTCGTTAAAAATGAAATACATGAATTATGTGAAACATTCAGATAATTAATCAATTTGTAGAGCTAAAAGCAGATTATTAAAGCAGCAATATTGTGTCAAAATTGACTTTTTTGAGTTTACATCACGTTATAAAGTTATTCCCTCATTAAAAACACACCTGGAGTGTTGCCTTGATTTTTCAACCCTTCAATGAAGGGGCGTCCTCAAGGACAAAGCTCCTCCTCTGAGCTGCAGCCTCACAGAGCAGTAATCCCCTACAACTCCTCCACTCAGCTCATTCAGACTAGCCAGCAGCATTTAGCACATACCTGGTGGAACTTCACAAGGTGGAACTGCTAAGCTCATAATAGAAAAAAAAACAGAGCTGTTTTGATGACTTTCTGAAGGTAGAGTTTCAGAAAGAGTAGGAGCTTCTTAAAGAGACAGAGGCTCAATTTCAAGAGGTTATGTTACAATGTCTTGAAATTGGGCCTCTTTTAAGTCATATCTGATATATTTAGCAGGTTTTTCTTCTATAAAATGACACTATGTGCTGTGGAGAATGCATAATTCTGCCCTTTTAAGGTTTATCTGCAGCCCAGCTGGTTTCTTCATTATTATACTTAATGATGTGTTTCTAGAGGATAGTTTTGTGCTGCAAATCTTTGTTTTGTTCTAAGAGTTTTATTTTCAACATAACTATCCTTCAAAACCAAAGTAATAGTTCATTAAACTTGTTTAAAGTCTTAAAACATTTTTGTGTTTCTTACAAGTAGCCATTTGAAAACAAACAAAAAAGAAATCTTCTCTGAGGGTCTCCTTAAAAAGGATCTAAGGAAGTGCCGATGTTGGCCCTGCTCAGCAGAAATAAGGGCCCATGTGACTCTGGCTTCGCTTTTCATTTGAAACTCTGGCACATCAGTGATGGGTTCTGTCCTCTGGTTCTGACAGCATATTTGCAAGTCAGATTTCTGGACCCTTCCTGCTACTGCAAAGTAAAACTGAGGAAGGTTTAGGAGCAAAATATTGGACAGAAACAGGATATTGAATCAGACCATAAAACCTGGCAAGTTGGATAAACACTGATCTTAGTTCTATGTATATATTCTACTGTTCCTTTATCAATGATTATTTTACAGATTCTGTTTAGAGCTGTTCACAGCTTCTTCTCCTACTGATCCTCTGAACCTCGTGACCTTTTAAACACATGAACAAGGAAGCACCAGGATATAACCTCTAATGATGAAACAATGAGAAACTTTAACTGTAAACATAACGTAGAACCAGATGTGGAGGGGAAGAGAGTGAAGAATGACACATCTGCCTTGGCGGTGAATCGTGTTTTGGGAAAACTCCAAAATAAAAGCAAACTTAAGAGCAAACCCGGACAGTTTAAAAAACAAAAATATCAGAACCTTTTAGCAACAAACTGGGACAAAAACTCTCACGTTTGTGTCTTTGATGCAAAAAAAAAAGACAGATAGATTTGCCAAAACAACAGACCTCCTGCTGGTAGACAGCATCTACTGCAGTTCCATTATCAAATTTTCTTAAACTTTGACTAGATCACAGAAAATGATCTAGTCAAACTCCCAAATGGAATGAAACATCTTCGAGGATAATCCAAACCGATACATTATTTCTTCAAAATGTCCTGTCTATACAAACAAGTTGAACAAAAACAGTGAGAACTGTTAACTCAAATTAAAACTAAACCAAAGATCAGTGCAAGGAAAATGAAGCGATCCCCTTTAACACAGACGGTGAGCTCTGACGCTTTAATTGCTTCATTCTGCAGGTTTGCGAAAGCGTTCTAACCTTCAACACAATTATTGAGATATTTTCAAGAAGGTGCCAGCTTAATTAAACATCAAATTTTCCCAGACTTCTTCCTTTCTGCTCATTTGCTCCGTTCTGCATATGTTTGCCTCCTACGTGGGGGGAATTACAGACTCCAGGTTTGCCAGACTTGAACTGACAGATGCAGAGCACAACCTTGCCGTGCCCTACCTCCATCCTTCCTGTCTCCTGTCTGCGCCCGCCATAACTAATTTCTCCAGCCCTCCTAATCCCAATACATCTCTTTTTATTCTCCTGCCCTCTCTCACTCACTTCTCCACCTTTACATCATCCTCTGTCGTCTCACGTCCCCCCCCTCATCCCTCTCTTCCCTCGCTCTCATCCGTCTCCTGCCTCGCCGCCTCCATCTCGACTCCCGCTCCGCCGCCGTCCTCATATCTATCTCCCGCCCTGTCAGGGGCGCCGGAGACGGAGTATCATTTGGAGAAGATGGCCTGGGCAGACATGCCGATGCACTCTCACACACACACATACACACACACTCACCTACGCACACGCACTAGTGATGTGCGGTCAGGGAATCCTGCTAAGTAAAAATAGGTACATGAGAAGTGAAATAGATGCTAACTATGAGACAAAATCTATGTTTTCACTTGCAATTTTTATGGTCAAAAATGTTGAACTTAAGAATTGTCAGATGAAATGCATGAAAGAAGTTTGTGGTGAGGCAGAGCAGTACCGTGGCTCACCTGTGGTGGTGCTGTGTGGTACAAACGTGAACAAACATGGTGAATATTCTTGTTTAATTACACATGTTGATATTCCACAACATAATGCATTTAATGAAAGTAAGTGGCATATTTAGTCTTTCTAATCGACGCAGCGAAATGCGCTGGGTGATGCCTGACCAGTAGGGGGCAGTGCAGAGTGCTTAAGACTGTTCAGGGGCCATTGTTGATAGAAAAAGAGTAAGTATCCACCATAAACTCACAAATTTTAAGATTAGCCTCAGAAAAATTTTCCTAAAAAGAAAAAAAACGGAAATTTTGTAGTTTCAAAAGTCAGTAATTTTCTTGAAAAAACTGGGAAGTTTCTGAGTGTTTTTGGACAGAAATGTATTCTTCTTCTTTTATATACAAATCTATAATGGCACTGAAACAGCATCGTGGGTCAAGGCCTCTGATTGAACGCCAGAATTTTAGAAATGAAAGGAAAGTGAAAGACAAGGATGTTTTTTGTTTGTTTGTTTGTTTGTTTTTTATCACAGTGACACAGCTGCTCACAAAGGATGGCTGCATGGCATTCATATTAATGTAAAGGTAAGATCATGTGTGATTTTCAGTTTTAATCAGAGAAGAGAGAAGTTAGCTAAAGGAAATATTCTTTTAAAAAATGTGACCTTATTTATTTATTTTTCTTAATATTAGATTTTTTTAATTGAATAAGACATAATTAAAAGCTTTAATTAGTTATGGTCAAAATTAAAATATAAGCTTCTATATTGGATTTGTACAGTCGACTCTGGAGTCTATGCCTCAACAGTCATGATCCACACTGCATGTCACTGACACCCCCCCCCCTCCCTCCCACACACACACACACACACACACACACACACACACACACACCCACACACACACACCCCCCCCACACACACCACACACACACACACACACACACTCACACACACACACACACACACAAAGCACACACAAAGCACACACTGAGCTCACTACCTGTTCTCTTTCTTTGTGTTTGTCTGGACAGCAGCTAAACTAGATGTTATATAGTGCAACTGGTGCTGTGTGTGATGTTTGAGGGGAGCTTGAGAAGAGCTGGTAATGATGTGTGTGTGTGTGGGGGGGGGGCTGGGGGTGCGTGCGTGTGTTTGTGTGTGTGTGTGTGTGTGCGTGTGGGGGTGTGTGGGTGTGTGTGTGTGTGTGGGTGGGTGTGTGTGGGTGGGGGGGCAGGGGTGTGTGTGTGGGTGTGTGTGTGTGTGAGGGTGGGATGCAGGATGGGGTGAGGGCCACACAAAGTTAGAGAAGGAGAGAGGTGGCGGATTGGGAGAGATGGAAACAGGAATGAAATAGGGGAAAAAAGCGAGGAGGGTGGAAAAGCAATCCTGTTGGCGCTGATAGATTTCTGGGAGAACAATGTTATCTCTGCTTCCCTCTCCACACACACTCCACAGACACACTCAGATACACACACAAACTCAGTTGTAATAGAGAGAGCTAACAAATCTTTGTGGAAGAGTACATGTATCCGCAGCTTTTTTCTTTCCTGTTTTTTTTTTTTTTACGATCAAGAAACGCTCAAAAGGCGGAAGACTTACAGAGAAGTAAGTCGAACCGCCCTGAAATAGAAATCGAGACAAACCCGTTGCTGAACGAGAGGCTCTGCAAGCGTGTGTGTGTGTGTGTGGGTGTGTGTGTGTGTGTGTGTGTGTGTGTGGGGGTGTGTGCTTGGGCACCCTTCAAACTGTGGGTGTGTGTGTGTGTGTGTGTGTGTGTGTGTGTGTGTGTGTGTGTGTGTGTGTGTGTGCTGGCTGTGGTTTCTCAATGCTGGTTTATTTACATTCAACACTGCATGAGGGCGCATGGAGAGGGAAGAGGCAAACCGATGGAAGACGGAAATAGCGGTGACAGAAAATCTGAGCCAGGTGATATCCTAGCTGTGGTGAACGAGCGACAGAGATGACAGGGAAACTATTTTAAAAGCATCAGATTAGATGACCACAAGATATTCGAACAGGGATTCAAGGATGGCTGCATCACACATAAGTCGCTGGGTATCAAATGCTAATCCAGTGTATTTGTAAATGTTGAACAGGCCTCATTTTCAGGAAAAACTAAAGCTTGAACTGCTCCAATTACAATAACTTTAAAAGAGCAGTTTGAGTTGCAGCTGCAGTAAACAGAGGAGGGCAATCTCTCAGAGATCAAATGCTTCTTTAAAAGGTTTTCTCTAACAGAGAATTGATTTTTTCTAATCAATGCAAGATGACGCAATTCCTGTGAAAAGGTAAAGAGATCTGCAATCACCCTTGTTAATTATTTTGGAAGGATCCCTGAAAGATTGATCCAGTGGGCAGAGGACAAACTGCTCTGGTTTCTTAGAGTTGTAAATAGTTGGTAAAACCAAAGAATCATGAAATACAAAACCAAAAATGTGTGAAGCAGAGCTAATGTTTACAAAGCTAATGTTGACAAAGCTAATGTTGACAAAGCTATGTAAACAGGCAGGGGACATGTGTCACCCAGACTCTTAAGAGTTTGGATGCTAGGATGTTCACAAAGATCATCAGCATAAATGAGAATTCTATCATTATGACGGAGCCACCATAGAGCTGTGATTACAACAACTAATCTCAGGTTTAATTCCCCCAAAGCGTTGGTACTCCCAAAGTCCTCCACCAGCAGGTTTAGGGAAAAAGAGCTTAGGGTGCATTCACACCAGGTCAGGTTAGTCTACTTTAATCAAACTTTAGTTGGTTTGTCCAGGTCTAGGAAGTCTGACCTGGACATGTTAAAACAAGTATTTGTTTCCTTGCATTGGGTGTTGAAGATCTATGCAAAATGATTTTCCTCCAGTGCCTGATGAGTCGGGATGCTTCATCTGCCTGTTGCTTTAAGAGCAAATCATCTTCGTCTGCAAACAGAATCATTTTAATAAGAAATTTAATGACTTAGGGTTTCATTTTAGAAGGTGATGATATGTAGTATGATTAACATTTAATGGAAATAAAGTCAAGAAAAAAATGTGCTACTTTCTTTGTTATTCTGAAATTAAACTTCTGCGATATGATTGTCTCTTAAAATCCCATTTTGCAAAATTTATCATCACATGAGATGTTCAACAAACGATTCGAAAAACGTCTCAGCTGGTTTTGCTCCAGCCATGATTTAAATGTTAGGTGTACAGATGGATTCCCATCTCTTCGTAGATTTTTTCTACAGCTCCACCAAGAACAGCCCAACAGTTCTTCAATACGACTTTCTCCCGTCAATATTTGATACCAGAGAACTCTCCGAGTCCAAACATGCACAGGTCGGGTGAAGAGGATGCCTTCAGTTGTTCATTAAATGAGTTTGTTTGTTCTCACACTGTGACAGAAACACGAAAGGTGAACCCGGTGGTGGAGCTGACCTGAAAAACAAACACAGACTCCCAACTCCCCGTCGCATACAAATGTGTTCATCCTCACTTCTTACTATTGTTTGCCCCCCCTTTCTGCAAGGTGATTAATGATGTGACCAGTGATACAGAGATTGGTGAGCAAAAAAAAGACATCTGGATTCTGAAGTTCTCGTTTTTCCAAACATTTAGCTCACCGCCACCAGTTCTGTGTTTAAAAACCGAGACGGCAGACGAGCCAGATGGTGGAAAACGAAAACGCTTTGCCACGACGCCACACCGATCATGTGACATTTTACACTGTTCACAGACGTCACAAAGTGGCTGCTGGTGTGTGAAACATTTCGACGGGTTGAGCCTGTGAGAGCGCACACGTTCGGAAGTACAAAGCCAATCTGCTGCATTGTGATTTTTTTTTTTAATAAATGTGGCCTTTTGTCTGTGCGAACCTGTCAAAATTAGATTAGTTTTCCACATCAAGGGTGGCCTTTACACAAACACACTCCAAGAAACACCTCAACAGTCAGGCAGACCGTCTCACACACACACACACACACACACACACACACACACACACACACACACACACACACACACCCACACACACACACACACACACACACACACACACACACACACACACACACACACACACATTCAGGGATAAACTTTAGCTTCGCCATGTGTGTGAGGCCAATTCATTTTGCCACAAGTGGTCCCAGATTGGATCTGGTCAGATTCCCATTACATCCCACCTTGGATGACCTTTAAAAAAAAAAACAACACACAAAGAAACACACATTTACACACACCTTCGAATGCTTTTGGAAAACAGGTTAGACACGGGTCAGGTCATCGGTGCAGGTCCCCCCACCCAGACAGACCCACAGTGGTATTGATTGAAACGTTATCTAGATGGGATCATCTCTATCGATTCAGAAAGTCGGGTCGCTCTGATCAATGCTATCTGCTCGTCTGCTGTGTCATTAGAGTTGAGCCTCAGTGCCAAAATATCCCAGTATCTTTCTGGAAAAGGCCACCAAGCAGGAGGAAGAATTACATGTTTGATCTCCGGTATCAACCGGGCCGACACCGCCGACGTGCCCCGCGGCAAGGGCATCGACGTGTCATCTGCTCAAAGGACTTGTACTGAACATTAGCGAACAGGCAGTAAACAGAGATAAGGAGGAGGGTTGAAGTTCATGATGCAATCAGTTTGTCTCTTTTTATAGAGTCTGAAAGCATCAGCCTTCTGTTCGCTTCACTGTTGCTCCTGAAAGAACAGCAACACTCTCCACCCCAAAACACACAAATATTCTGCATCTCTTCATTGGATCGCTCATAGACGTCAATAGATGGTGTCTTTGTGGAGTTTTTTTGTTTTTTGTTTCACTGATGGATTTGGAGAGACGTTATGTTTCAAGTTGAAAATGGCACTTAAAATCATTAATTTCATGTTAAATGGTTTCTTCCTGCACTAAGTTTCTTTCCTGCTGTTTTCACATTTACGATGCCTTGACCAGGTTTGACATTTCTTTATTTCAGCGTCGAGCAGCAACTTTGGAGACAGAACATGCTTAACTAAATGCATCACTGTCACACAAAAACAGACAGGACTGTATATCCAGAAAACATGGTCCTATTTATAGAGAACCATATTTTCCCAAGCAGACTCCTTTTCTCTTTACTTGATCATTATAACTCTGCCACACTAATGCATCTCTGCCTTTTATTTCAATGATGTTGGAAGACACAATTTCATTAGAAAATAAAACTTCTTTTCGGTGCATTTTGAAATATCACATCAGAAAAAATTGATTGAAACAGTAAAGTTCAAAATAACTTCCTCAGTTTTTCAAAAAAAATGTTTATAGTAGCTTTCAGTGACTTTTGGCTTCTCCAAAAAGGATGTATTGAAGAGAGGAAAAGACTCACTCCATCTTTCTGGGATGTGTAGTCCATGCCAGTTTGCAACCTTTACTTCCTGTTTATTACTGCATGTGTAGAGTCAATATCTTATAAAATTACACATTGCACAGCCTGCCAGAGTCACTCAGAACCAGCAGATGGAAACATGCTTAAGTTGCTTTTTTTCACCTTTTTGAAACATGTCAAAAGTTTGCTCTGAATTCACATGACTAGAGGATTGAAGCATCTAATTTTTAACACCATTGTGATTCCTGGTTCTTTTAAGATCTCGCCGTCTTCAAAGTGTTTTCAATGTTTTGTTATTATTCCATGTTGGGTTGTGGGTTTTTTCTCTGCCACAGATCTCCCCGGTTATTTGTTATGTTACCTAGATGATATAGTTCCCTTTTCCATCATATGGATTTGTTTCATTTTTATTCCTCTGGTTTGAATCTTTTGCTTGGAACCTCCAGAGCAGATTACTGTAGTTCTTGTTTTTTCCAGCAATTGTTTCTTTTTTTCAGGGCCTTGGCCTCCCAGGGGTTTCCTCACTGGACAGCATAACAGTGACCCATCATCCTCCAGTCCATGTGATGTCTGGCTGCCACCATGGACTGACGCCTGCCCCACAGATCAAGGGTTGTGAGAAGGTGTCCTATCTCTGGTGTTATGTGTACTTCATGCCTGGGGCAACCAGAATCCAGGCTTGGCCTGAACTGGGTTGGACCAGACTGGGTCAGAAAGAGCAGTGGCAGCAACGTTCCCAGAACCTTTTCAGCCTTTGGTTTCATGCTCCTGTTCTTTACTGCAGATGTAACATCATGTAACTATCTTATGGGGAAGCCTGGGGCTATTGCAGCTGCCATGTTCAAAGCTTGCTGCCACATGCTGCTCACTTTTGCTACACAAATCCACAAACAACTGCATTCATAATCAAAATGGTTAAGGGTTATATGAAAACAAGTTTATATTTCATCAATGTGGCCGTTCTGAAGGTTGTTCAGCAACTTGATTCTGAATCCTTCTGGCTGACTGGAGTTCTGTCTTCACAGAACAGAGACTCTAGGAAGGCTTTTATTTACTTGTTGAAAAGATTACAATAAAGGCTGGTTAAGTGGAAAAAGAAAAAGTTAGTGATCTATCTATCTATCTATCTATCTATCTATCTATCTATCTATCTATCTATCTATCTATCTATCTATCTATCTATCTATCTATCTATCTATCTATCTATCTATATATCTATCTATCTATCTATCTATCTATATATATATATATATATATATATATATATATATATATATATATATATGAGTTATTTTTAATTCGTGCAGTTGTAGAATCGCCAGACAGACTGATCTTTGTCTCAAGACGTTTCTTCAGGCCCTATTTTAAAGTCTTGGTCTTGTTTCAGTCTTGAACATGCTGGACATGCTGGACATGCTGGACTGCAGTCTTGCGTTAAATTCCTGGCTGCATATAAATAAGATAAAAACATTGTTTTACTGTGAAAACTTCACCTTTGCTCTGACGTGCTGAGCACGAGAAGACGAAACAGATCAAATCAGAGACAGAGAAAATTCTCCTGTGCAAATATTGTATACCAACTCCAACTCCAGCCTTTGAGATTTACTGTGCTGCAACTCTTCCCTGCTCTGACACAACTGAATCACACTGAATTATCTCATCATCATGTCATTGAGTTTGGCAATCTTGATGACATACAAGCCATTCATTTGATACAGGTGTGTTGGTGCTGCATCTAAAACCAGCAGGACAGCGTCTGCTTAATACAGGCATGTTTTCTGTCTAACACAATGCTAAGACCTTCACCTTGACGTGTCGCCTTCACTCAGTCTGCATTCTGCTAGTGCTGTCAGCAAACATTGTTGGGATGTGTGGGCTCTCCAGAATTTTCCTGTTTAATTTGTTGGCAATTCATCAGATTTTTTGGATAAGTGGTATGTTGAGGGTTTGCAGGTAACAAGTTTGGGTTTTGAACTGAGAAAATGAGTGGAACCAATCAGTCTGGAGCCAAATTTACTGACCAACAACTATTGGTAGAGGTCAGGGGTTTTCAAAGTGTGGGAGAACTAACCCACCCCAATTGGGAATTGTACTGTTTATAATATATACCAGTAATGTTTCAAACACCCATCCATACATCCTAGGATTACATTTATATTAAAGTTTTACATTAATCATATGTTGCACAGCAAATATTAAGTTATTAACTAAAAGTACTTTCAATATTTTTGTTATTGAAAGTGTAACTAAATAAATAAACTTATTTTCAGTTTTGCATAAACTGAAAATCAAGTATATAAAATAAACTGCAGTATAATTAGATTTCAATTGGACCTGCTTAGATTTACTGTGGACATTTGTAGAGATCTGGGCTGTTATGTGTCATAAGTTAGAAGTGAAGGCAGGTTATGCAGTAAAATGCCATCTGTCAAATCAGGATCTTCTACAGCTCAGAAATGACTCCCCTAGTAAAATAAAAAGCTATAAAACAATGTCCTTGTCTTTTAACCATGTCATTTTATTGACCTGCAGCTCTCCTCTTAAATGATTTGACATTTCAGAAATAAAATTGATAAATTATTAATAGATGAGCACCAGATGTAAAGTTTATTCAAAAACTAAAATACAGATAATTTAATACCCTAAATGAATAAGGATGTTACAGTTGAGGGAAAAGGACAAAAGGGGACAAGTCTCCCCCACTCCCCTCCACTCTTTTTTCTTTGCTATTAGAATAACAATCTCTGCTGTGGGCCATAAAAGTAAAATAAATGTAAGAATTATGTGCATATGGGTCCCTTGGGCAGTCATGACCAGATGTGTTCATTTCATCTTATTAGTGTTTGCCTGACTGCTCTTTAAACTCCATGAGCACTTGGCATTTGTACATACCACATAGAATTGTAAATTATGCAAATTCTGCCATCTATTGTCCTTTATCCTTCCCACACTTTTTTTTTCTTGCACATTTTTTATAATTTCTCTGCTTTTTGTTTTTACCCATATTTTATTGTAAGACATTCTCTTTAGTGTTGCACTGCAGAAGTAGTTTTTCACTTTCACTATTCACCCATCCACTGGGCATAAGGCAAGGTTATGATGACGTGATATTGTCCTTCATTCTGCCTGAGTGTCTTCATCACCTGCTCCATTTCAGAATATTTGCATTTGTGCCTATCTATCTATCTATCTATCTATCTATCTATCTATCTATCTATCTATCTATCTATCTATCTATCTATCTATCTATCTATCTATCTATCTATCTATCTGTCTGTCTGTCTGTCTGTCTGTCTGTCCGTCCGTCCGTCCATCCATCCGTCCGTCCATCCATCCATCCGTCCGTCCGTCCGTCCGTCCGTCCGTCCGTCTGTCTGTCTAGATAAACAGTAAGAATGTTTCTATAGTATGTATAATAGTGGTAAATGTTGCTTATTGGCCATCACAGCAATAATAATGTCAGATATTAATATTGGCATTGATCCAAAATTTCATATTGGTGTACTCTTACTTATACATAAATTGTTCCCTTAAATTATTTAATTGAAAACACAAGCTACATTTTTATACATTCATGTAGGTTTTAGTTGGCCAGTTCTAAACCCTGCCATGGTTTCTGGACTTTTCTCCTGAGCCGAGACGAGGCACTGCTCTCTGACCTCCAGGTGTCTTTAGTCTGAAATGCTCCCCTGAGTATCGACAAAAATGCTTTCGGATTTATCTCGTCCTCCTGCGGCTCGCGAGGACACGAGGTTCGCACAATGACAGGAGTGAATAGTCACACAGTATCTCTCCATCGCGCAGACACACACACACACACACACACGCACGTACACACACACACAGGCATCAGAGTGGCCTCCAGTCAAGCGTATCTTATTGGCCTTCTGTTTGACTTCCCATTCAGCTTGGTGAGTGTGTGAGAGATCCAGATGGAGATGGGTTTCTAATTATGGGACAGTTGTTGTTTTTATTATTATTTTATCGTTGTTTTTACTGATCACTAAACTGAAAATGAAGAGTGAAGAAATGAGCTGAGGAGGGAAGGATGAACAGAAAGCAAGATTTGAGAAGGAAGTGGAACGAAGGAGAGGTAAAACGAGCAGCAAGCATCGATTAAATGGAGAGAGAGAGAAGCTGGGATTGAAATGAAAAGCAGAGAAAAATAAGATGGAAACAAAGCAAATGTAAGATAATGAAGAAAAAGCAAATGAAGGAGATTAGGTCCAAGGAAAGCTGCAATGTAACAAGGAGGGGGAGGAGAAAAATAGATGAGACATATATCAGGAAGACAGCTGAGATTTTATTTATGCAAGAAGAAAAGCGAGAAATGACAAAGAGGAAATAAGTCAAATCAGAGAACTGTGGAAATACAAACTCCACGAAGAGAGAAGAGAGCCGAGACACGGTGGAGGGAAGAGAGGATAAGTAGAAAGCAAGGTCACCCGTGTCGAGTCTGAGGAGTAGAGCAGAGCACATTAAATGATGTCGAGACTCCTTCAAGTCAGATAAAAGCATGACAAAAAGACAAATAAGTTGTAAAAGTCAAGTTGAAAACCAGGGAAGGAGACAAAGTGAGGAGGAGAGAGAACAGAGGGGATGTTGGAAGCAAGGAAAAAAGAATTGTTGAATGGGAAATATAGAAGACAAGATTAGATCAACACAGTTGAAAGAAATGGATGGCATGAATTGAACAAGAGGAAAAAAGAGAGGATTTTAAAAATGGGGGAAAAAATAATGATGGCAAAAATGACAACACTTAATTATGAAAGACCTGCTGCAAATAACCACAGGAGAGGAGGAGTGCAACAAACAAAAGAGAAGGTGGAGAGTAAAAATGAGCTGGAGGATCAGTGAAGACAACGGATAGAGCTTCAGAAAAGTCTAATGACTTATTGTTGCAGAGATTAAAAGGGTTATAGAAAGAAATGAGAAAAAAAACCAAATAAACACGAAAAGAGAATTGTGTATACAGTTACAGAGGCCAACGCACAAATGCAAATATTCTGAAATGGAGCTGGTGATGAAGACACTGAGGCAGAATGAAGGACAAACCTGTCTACTGAAGGTCATTTATCTGTTTCACTGACTGATTCACTGAACTAATGATCAGCTTGGAGTTGTTTGAACTTCTTGGAATTATGAGATGTTTTTGTGCAGTGCTATGATTTAGGGATGACTTGATCCAAAGAACCAGCTGGGAGTTTCAATAAAAGCCTTTTTAAACTGATTGTTACAGGAGCTCTGAGCTAAGCTCGCCAAATCTGTGAGAACCTAAATGTACCTTACATTTTCACAACATTTTTACAGATTTTTTCTTTGTTGATCTGACAATCCTAATAAAAACAACGTTTTTAATCAATAACATTTCAAATGAAAGTTAGATTGTATTGGCTGCTGGATTATTGTCCGTTTATATCATGTGAATAGTGAGCAGCTGAAACATGTCATTAAACTATACAATGGTAAAGGTGAAGACTCTTTGAATTGAAAGCAGGAGAAACTTTTCCCATACTGTATTATGTTGGTGGGACTGAAACTGCATTAAACTGCGGTACAAGTTAAAATATTAATGAGCCACATCATAAAATGTGACAAAAAATATGCTAGGTTTGTCATGGTGTACTTTTTGTAAAAAAAAAAGAAAAAAAAGAAATATACTTCCTCAGCAGCATTTCCTTCAGAATATTTTAGCACTTTGGAAAAAAATCCACAGACAATGAACCACAAATAGGTGGCGGTCCACTGAAGCATAGCATCAAGAAGCTCATTGGTATTTGAATCAAGTGTTTTATGCAACCACAATGATAATGTAGACCACATAATACTGAAATGTAAAGCTAATTAGATGAATTTTCAAGCATTTACTTTATGCATTTTTTTATGTCATGAGTTTAGCTTCAATCCTGGCAGTTTCCTTTCCTGAGGAGCATTGGCTCCATAAGTGCTTCCATTATAAATGCGCACAAAACTGTCAATGATCCACTAATATGAAAAAAAAACACAATTTTGCAATTGCTGTTTCCGTTAAATAACAGAATTAAAATATCACGTTGATAAGCTTATTCACGCAATAAGTCATTAAAAACATGTAGCGCTATGATCCTCCAACTGCTTCCTGTCATTTTCTTCTTTGTAGTTTGCAAAAATGTAACATTCAGTTGTTGATCGATCATGTAGCATCATACAACATCATAACTGCAATGAAAAAGTGTTTTCATTACAGTTATGGCAAATAAACCAATTTAGATACAGCCAAAAAAAATGCCTTCTCCTTGAGCCAAAACTTTTTATTTTGTTGTTTTTCACTAAGCAAATATTATTTTGAAATGTCAAATTGTACAATTACATGGTCAATGGAAGCGCAGCTAGAGACTCTTGTCACTGAAGATGTGTGACAGAGCGGCTGGATCACAACGAAAATGTTTCAGTTTCACTGATAACTGGCTCTATGTAAACACAGCCCTAGGCATCAAAACACTGGGACATCTGCACTATTGTTATTGACATATTCAGCAGCAGAAAAAACAAAAGATTTATCACTTCCCCCCAAATGTAACTTAGCTTTATGTTCAATGAGACCACAGCTGTCTCTGTGTACAGATGTTTTCCTTGCTCTTCTATAACCATCAGTGTATGTGTACATTGCAACCCTTATCCTTAAGATGCAAGAGAACAGCCGAGTGTTGACCCGAGGGGCGGATTCTTAAACACCGACACTTGTTTAGTGGTTCTTTAGTCTCCCTTATGTATTCCTGGTGGCACCCAGCAGCACATTCTCTAAAGCTCAGCTTGTGTTCATGATACAGGCTTGACTCCTCTCCCCAGGCAGTTTTCATAACCCTTCACACCCTGAACGGTGCAACCAAAACACCTCGCATGTTTTCCATTAAGGAGCGACAACAACAACCCACAGGATCTGAGACAAATGTGTGGCCCCACTGACTGTTAAGGTGTGAACAAACCAGCAAGCGCTTCCAATTCCTGGGATTCACAACCTGGAGGACTGCTCTTTGATAAGTGACTCATTAGAGGGTATTTAAGGACCAAGGCATAAACATCTCATTCTACATTGTTTTTTAAATGTATTTATTCAAAACCACTAAAATGTTTCATTCATTTTAAGGTTCTGTCAATTTAATAAAACACCAGATAAAGTGAGTTTCTCTGCTTCTGTCATGTCTTAAAAGATGGGCAGTGATAGTTTCAGGAGCCCCACTGACCACTCTTGTTAAGGTAACAATGTTTTAAAACTACAGTGAAGCCACCCGACTACTTAGCTTGCTAATCTATACTTACTACAAGCTATACATGCTTGTTATAGAGCTTATCACAGTCCCTCTAGTTTCGGAATTCACTCAAAATCAATATTGAGATAAGTGTTTAGAGAACAAAAATGTTTGTCCAACTCACAGGATCTGAGACAAATGATCTGCATGTGTGGTAACAAGCAGATAATCAACCTTCTAGTTACTTTGTCTCATTTTTGTCATGTAAAGTGTGGAAGGGGTTCAATGACAGAATAATATTGCAAAATTCCTTGCAAATATTTATAACGTGACTATAATGTATTTTTTTAAATCACAAAAACAAAGGTGAAAATCAAGTACTGCTATAACAATATATGTTCTCTTCTATTCTCCCTCCTTAGCAATTGAGGTGTAAAAGTTGGTCCTTGTTGTCTGTGTTTGACATTTATTTTTTTTTTACAAATGCTGGTCCAGAAGGTCACATACTTTCTGAAAAAGCATTCTGGATAATAAAAATGAGGTGAAAAATGTAAAAACACAATATTTGCACCGAACAGCAGAAAGAGATGCACACACAGATGCAAGCTGAGACAGTGAAATCTATCCATCCAGTGTCTATAAGCTTGTTCATGCAGGGTTCCTGCAGTAATTGGACGCATGATGGGGCACATTGTGTACAAGTCATCAGTCCATCACATAGTGATGTATGATAAAAAATTCAAGCACTAAAGTTGTTTGCCACTATCAATTGAAAACATAATTTCCCTTTTAAGGATTTATTTCAAAAAGGATAAAGTCCTGAAACCTTAAACTGCTTGCCCATAATGTACAAACTCACAATTCTGACCTTGTATTTCTTATTTATGTGAATCTGGAGAGGAAAATTAGTATTTGCTTCAACTTAAAAAAATAGAGGAAAAAAAAAAAAAAACTTATTCAGACTATTCAGCCAGGCTCTGAGACTAACCTTGTACTTTAAGGTACTTTAACCTTGTGTTTTACCAAAAAGATGCCTGAAAATCCAACTTGTGCTTTAGTTTTATTTACTGAGAAGTTGAGCAGAAATCAGTTTTTTAAGCAGCGGAATACAAAAAAGAAAAACAAAGAAGCAATAATCAAGTTTTTAAACAGGAACATTTAAAAAAGAATGAACATTTACAGCATGGTTGCTCACATTTTGTACATATTGTTTCCAGACAGATGGAAGTAGATGAATGGTGCAGTGCAGATTAAAAAATAGCAAACTTCTCATAGCAACCAAAACTTTACCTCTGATCATCTTAGTACTTTTCTCCATCTGCTTCCATTTACTCCGACTACCCGGCCCTCTCTCCCCGTCTCCATGTCCCTCCCACCACATTTTCAAGGTTCATCCAAGTCGCGTTGACGCCCACTCACCTCCAACGAGCTACCTCAGTTTCCATGGTAATTGAGTAATGACAGCGCTACACAAATATATACTTAAACGCTCAGCTCCCCGCAACTCATTAAGAACATCTTCAGATGAAAAAATGAATCTCTCAGGGTGTTGTTTTTCTTAAAGGGCCAGCCTCCCACATCTGGCGACTCTGAGCTTTTCTAACTCCTGAGAGTCTTTGGCGAATACAAACCTCTGAGCGGAGCCGCTTGGATTTCTGGAGCACAAAGGAATATTTCGTGACTTCAACTGGTAGTCAGCTGTCTTTCTGCAAGATGCTTGACATGAATGAAAGCTCTCAAAGTTTGGTGAAAGCAAAAGTTGGTGGTCAAAACATAACAGTTCCAGCTGTTCCACCGCCTCCACCATGGCCCTTATGCTGCCTGGTTTCTGCAACTAGGCGTCTTTTAAAACGACAGTAGTTATTTTATGTGAAATAGACAACACAAACAACATAAGTACCAAGTCTTCTCCGTTGGCTCCCTCTCAAAGCCTAATGGGAGCTGGCCCCCTTTGCAGTAGCCTCCGGTTTTCCTTCAGAGCATGAGGATTTTCTGGGGGATGAGATTAAATCCTCAACGATTTCGTGGAGCTTAAGTTTGTGGGTTTTCCGAAACATGTTTTCGGTGGTTATTTATTTATTTTTTCTAAGTTGTACTGCCACAGAGAAGCCCGGTTTGCAAGCTTAAAGATGTCTAGATCTTTACTAAATGAGGAAAATATAAAGATTAAAGTGAAAAGTGTTAGCTCTACATCTTACATAAAATTGTAACAAGAAAGGTGCAGTTCTAAAGAAGTATGTGTTGTAAAGCGAGTGTTATTTCCAACATGATCAAATGATTTTCTACTTACTGTGAAAAACTTTGACTAGGTCAGAATATGTCAAAGGGAAATTAGTTATGATTTTATGGAGATTTTATGGCCACTGAACTCAAATGCACAAACTTCATTAACAGTTTTTTTCTTTATGAAGTTTTTTATTAGTCAATTACTGACATTATAATTCTACTTATAGTTATAGTCCAACAAACTGTTAACAATAAAATACAGTGGATTACCAAATGGAAGTGGTATTCCATCTCTACTCCTGTTTATTGCTTCTATTCAGCTTTTTGTTAAATAATTTCTTCTGCTTGTTACTATTTTGTTTTTGAGGAGTTTTTTTCCACCATATCTGGTTTCTATGCTTCCTGTTTGTAATGTGAAGTTGTTGCTGTTTGCTCCTGTTCTATTGCTTCCTTGCCATTGTTCTGTCAGATGTTCTCAGCGTCAGTCAGAGTCGTCTCTGTAGCTGATTTCAGTTTGTGCTCAATGTTTATTTTTATCTTTGCACTTTCTGCTTCTATAGCGCTTCATGTTTGTTCACAAAGAGGTCTGAATTATAGCTTTCTATGTTTCATGAATCCACACATGGTTTTAGGGTGGAATGTCAGGTTTCAGGTTCCTAATCCCCATTTGTTTTAGTCGAGTTATTTTAGTATGTTTCTTCTATCCATCTGTCATCTATACCTAAATTCTGTTCAGGCTCAAATCAATGTTGTCACTTTGTTTTATGATTCAAAATGTTTCAAAGAGGTCTGCAACAGGACAGACACTTTCTAAACTTTAAATTATGAATTGGAAGTTTAGATGAGGAGTTGGGATAATTAATATCAAATGGATGTTTCAGCTCAACAGTGATCCTGAATACAGACCCTAGAAAACTCTTAAATGGTTTCAAGGAAATAAGAAAAGCTGCTAATACACAATTCAACTTCAAATCAGAAGAAAGAAATTAGCTTTCAGGTGCAAAAATGAGGCTCTAAGAACTTCAATGATTCTATTTGCACAAATACATGTGGCTACTTTCTAAATGCAACGAATGTCCTGAAGTTGTCTTTAGCAAGACCGGCTTTTCTGCAGGGTATTAAATAAAGGTGTGTTCAATACCCATTCAATGGCATTCCATTTTACTACAAATACTTTATGTGCTAATTTGTGTGGATTACTTGGGCTGTTGCTGAAATCCAGAGTGAATAGCCTCATTAGCAATAGATTCATTTATTTTGTTGTTGCTAAGGCCACAACTCCTAAAGCATAATAATAAAGCACACGGTTCTGCTCTTACCCGGTTTTCTTGCTACTAATATGTGTATGTCTCAAACTCAAGTTTGAGACATACACATATTTTAAAACAGGCAACTTGTTGGGAGTCAGACTGGGTGAACTCAAGCGTACACCCACTGTAGTATCTTGCAAAACGCATGTTACCTAAAACACACACTCACTTGCACTCCGTTGCAGCAGATGGCTCCACAGTCATAGCTGATGTTTCACACATCAATGGAGCACTCCCTGTACTCTCAACATGCAGTCATTCCATGGAAATCACAGCAACCCAACATACCAACAGGGCTGCACATGCAACCCCAACGAACTCATGACAGTACAGACAGTTTGTTTGTTTTTTTCTTTTGCATGCACAGAACATCCTTCTCTGTGCTAATTTATGGAGCGAGTGGCCACTTTTGTTGGCAACTCAGCTCAAACCTCATCATAACACACACAAGTTGAAATCTTGAGAGGCAGAGAGTCAGGGGAAGGCGTTCGGCCCGGTGTCAAAACAACCAACAGCACCAGATGAGGAAGACTGCACCATGTTACCCCTGTTGCTCAAGGACATCATCGCTTTTATAAAACACTGAGCAGCATCTGTGGTTGCTAATTGAAAACACTCAACATTTAATAGAAACCTGTGATGAGGCAAATAAACCAAGGTGCAGTTTGTAAGATCCACTAATAGAATCCTAGGGTCTTTTTAAGTCGAGAGCCGTGTGAACCAAACTGGTTGTCGAAAACTACTGATATTTGATATTTGAGCTGAGAGAAAATTAAAAGATCGGATGAAATTTATGTCAAGTCTTTTTGTCAGGTGGGTGTGGATACATTATACTGACTGGAATCATAGCAACAAAACTCTGGCCTCTATGATATTAGAAAAGGTGTAAAAAACAATTCCCCGACAGCTGGTGAGCCTGTATAAATGAATGTGACTGTGAACTAAAAAAAAATGTAAACACAAGAAGAGACAGAGGAAGAAGAGACTCAGGAGTGGGTTACAGCTCTCTCCTCTTTTAGTAATTATTAGTTCTACTTTCAGGATTTGGACCGCCCGGTGCGGATCTGAGGCGAGCCAGACTGACAGCAGGAATAGTAACACGGAGGGACGCGGGCATCCTGCCCAAACTTTCTCTGACACATTCAGGCCAATTAATGAACAAAAAACCCACTTGATTCAGAGTGGGAGAAGGAGTTGTTTTTCCCTCTGAGGAGAACAGACCTAAGAGATGTTTGATGTGCAACAATTCACCTGAACAGCAGACAAATAACTGTTGAACAAATAGCTTGCATTTTACAGGGGGGTGAAGTTCTGCATGGTCAGATGTTGATCACCTGCAGCACATAGCTCATAACTGACTTCTAATTGGCTGAGCAGATATTAGTATTTTATGACCAGTTGAAGTAAGAGCTGGTCTGAAAGGAACCGTTTCCTACATGGGTTTTCACTTATGATGCCCAATTCAATCAGGGTTCCAATAATGTTTTTTGTGAAATTAAAACCAGGTTCTCTCGACACCTGGTTTTAATTAATCACAGCTCATGTTCATCTTTAGAACTTACCTGAAGGTGCAGTGTTTTCCAGTCACATAGTAACATTTTATAGCACAATCAATTCACTTTGCTACCTTCAGTTATTATAAAAATGGTATATATATCAAATATTACTTAAAAGCAATTTTCCTACCTAATTTAGCATCTGGAACTTGGGTCTCTGTCTCTTTAAAAACTCCTGCTCTTTCTTAAACTTCGCCTTCAGGAATTCATCACAATGGAGAGTAGAGGATTTCTCAAACATGCATGGAAGAATCAAAGCAACACACCAGGTATGTTTGTGATGAAAGAATAACATTATCACATAATGTAAAGGTCAAAAAAGTAGATTTGACCTTGTACTGCCCCTTTAATGTAAAAAAGAGTAATCAAATATAAATATCCCATCCATCCATTATCAAACATGCTTAACTCTAGTGAGGTCATGAGGGCTGCTGGTGCCTATCTCCAGCGGTCAACAGGCGAGACATGGGGTCATCCTGGACAGGTCACCAGTTGATAGCAGGGCCAAAAATAAATAAATAAATAAATATTCTTTTTAAAAATATAACTGGACTTTATATAAAATGTTCCATTTTTTGCTATACTTTTGTTGAACACTATAAATGTGATCAAAGCATACATAATTTTAAAACAACTAAATATTTCAATTAGGATCAACGTTGAACTATAAATTTCTGTTTTGGGTTTTATACATATTTGTATAACCAATTCCAGCCACCTACCTCTAGTTTTAACTCTTATTAAAACTTTGTTCTATTTATGCAGAATGACAAACATGCTGCTTCAAACAGTCAGTACATGCAGTTGTAAATCAGTCGCTTCTTATGTATGTATTCATGCAAACAACTGAGATTATTTAGCAGGATGAAAGTTGTCCTAGCTGTGCAAGTATTTGCAGGAAACAAGCATTTCCATCTTGGAATAGAAACAGCCATCCTGTACTCCTTCTTTATTCAGCTGCTCCCCCTGGCTGTTAAATTCCAACCCTCCTGCCTGTTTCCCCCATATCCTGCCTCCTGCAGTGATGAAAACAGAAATAAATACTATATGGAGAATCTCTCTCCTTCAATTTTCATAATAATCTAGAGTCTTAAACCTTGCCTTATTTCACTGCAGAATAAACAGTGATGTACAACCCTTTCATTCAAATCAGTTTCTAGAAGTTTTTCTGTGGTAAGCAGATGATCTAAACAACAGTCCTCTCCCCTAAAAAAGAATAATTAATGTAAGACTGTGGTTGGACTCATTTCAAGCAGTATATCTACACTTGGAAGTGAACTTCATGAAGGAAACTCCTCCATCCCACTGATTCCTACCCTCCTCTTTGGATTCCAACCCTGCTGCTATTTCTGCACTCTCACGCAATCGGCTTGTGCCGGCGTGAACACATCTCCCTCGTTTTTCTGTGCGCCAAGCATGTTATTTGAATTTTTAAGACGTTTCATGCAATTTCATCAGACCTGCCCACACTAAGGAAGTTGGGGATAAAATTAGCTTGAGTAGATGAGGCTCCAAGGTGACTGGTGATAGTCGTGTGGGGTTGTTTGCCAATTAAAAACTCTTGATATAGCTTTCTATTCCTGGTTTAGGTGACAAACAGAGTTGAAATCTTTGAAGTCAGATGGTTTTCTTGTGCAGAACATATAATTCAGAAATGTTTTCATAATGTTTTGGGGCTTTTTAGTTTGATACTATTTAAATCTAAAAGCGCTTTCTTGATGAAGGTGCAATAACAGCTTCATTACTCTGTCATCTCTTTAATGAAGCTCAGTAATTAATGTGTTAGAAGTGAGTGAGCATCTGTTTTTTTTTCTTTCCCTTGTCTTTGACAGTAATTAATTAGAACTGTGGTTGGAGATTTTGGGTGTCTTACAGACAAACTTGAGAAAAGAAGAGTTTCCAAAAATGGGACAAATGATGAGCATAAAACAGGAACTGTAACACTGTCGATTGGAATCAGTCATAAAACTGCATCTGTTGAAGTCACAAAGTGTGCTTTCAGGAAACAAGTTGCTGAGAATAAAGAGTAACTTGCATGAGCTGTGCAGCTGAAGTACAGTGGAAATTGTTCTGGGTTACAGATCAACAGGAACTTAATTCTTCACAGTTCAACAAAATAAAAATCGTGATTGCTGTAACTTGGTAGTTCTGTGTAAAACTTCATTCATGACTTTAGCATGTTAAGCTCATGTTACTAGCATATTTAGCAACATGTCTGGTGAAAAGGAAGTAATATTAATAATTTCATCACAGAGAAAGTGTTTTAAAAAGTGTTTATGTATGCTATATCACAATATTAACATAATTGTTTGCATATTTATATATATAAAATGTGTAAGCCCACATTGACCATAAAACAAGGTGTTTCTCTCACCATTGAAAAAATCTGATTGTGTTCATTCTGCAGCATTTTCTGCTTCTCACCACAAGACTGTAAAAAAAGACTCTTTAACCTTTCTCACATAGCGCTTCCACTGAACAGTGTAAATGCCAATATTGATCATCCCGGCCTATTTTTAATAGAATACGCTTTCTTTTGATATTTTAATGTAACACACTGAAACCTGTAGAGCTACAGCTGAGAATTTCATTGATTCTGCAAAAGGCTGCAGGGTCCGTGAATCTCCCCTGACGACTTAGCCTCATCATGCCATCATTAAATGTTGTCATAATTCATGATTTTTAGAGGTCAGAAAAACAGGGGAGATGTCAGAATTAAATGGTTTAAGCTCATATGACAACTTCACAAGAGTATGAGATTTTTTCCAAGGCAACATTTGTTGTTCTTGAATTTTAGCTTTTTTCACCTCGTCTTTTACCGTGATTCCTTCTTTACAGTCGTCCTGCTGTCTACCCTCCTTTTCATCCCACTCATCGTATCCTATTTACAAGTCTAATATCAGGCTCATCCACCGCAGTCTTCTTTTTTATGTCTATTCATCACATTCATTTTCCACATCCCTGCTTTCAATGTCTTCATCCAACTAATCTTCTTCATCCTCTTTTTATGCTTTTTCATCCATTTCATTCTCATCATTTTTGTTCTGAACCCTTTCCATCCCAATGATCCACTTCATCTCTATATCATTGTTTTAACATTTATCCTCCTTATTCTTTTAGCCAATGATTAATCCCGCTCATCCTCTGTCATCCCACTCATCCTCCTTATTTTTATGCCAGTCTTTCATCCCACTCATCATTTTAATACCAATGTTTTATCCCTCTTATACCTCTTCACAGTCCTGTCTTTATGCCCATCCACCTCCTCCCTCTTTCTTTTTATTGCTCTTCATTCTTTTTTTTCCATTACACTCATCCATCTTATTCTTTTTTGTGGCCACTTTTAACCCCACTCATCCACCTCATTCTTTATTTACAACCTGGTCGTCACACTCATCCCTCTTTTTGATGCGTTTTCATCTCATTCATCTTCCGTATTCCTTTTTGTGTCCCCGTTTTATAGCGGTCATCTTTCTCGTCTCCTTTGGAATAATTTTTTCTTTCAACTCATCCTCCACAGCCTCCTTTATTAGCACTTTCATCCGACTCATTCTCTTCATTCCTTATGTTTTTGATTCCCATCCTCCTTCTCCCCTTCTTCAAAACTCTTCCACCGTATCCCACCTACAGTAATGCGGCTATAATATGTACTACCTGTTTTAAATGGTTTTATAAACATTCAGTTGTTTTATGCGCTGCTAATTCAGAAAAAAAGTCATTCTGAGCGCTATAAAAGAGAAGTTCAACACAAAAATATTACTATTTTTGTGTTCAACTTCTAGTAGAACACAATAGCAGATTTGGTTTTATATGTAAAAAAAAGAAGTAAATCTAGTCTTTGTTCAATTCTGAGTCACTTTAACAACTCAATATCAGTTCATTACTGCTTCTCATTTCTACCATTATCTCTTCTTCCCAATTCCTATTTTGCTTTTTGTATCATCTGGCTGGCTGCAAAAATGACCAGATCATTTTCATACTGAGACGACTCCCCACAGTTTAAGTCCCTGTTGTTATAATAAAGAAAAACTTAACAAAAATCACAAATAGCAACCGTTCTTTATGACTTATCACCCAGGGCAAACTTTTTAAACAGGACATCAGAATCACTCAGGAGAAATAAAATTCCTGTCAGTTTTCACATCCAGTCCAGGATTGTGATAAAATATATCAATCATTTTGCCTTATTAATAACCCAGGAGCTGATTTCTGATTCTGAGCTTTTAATACTTTCATCATCTGTAGGTCAAACTCTGAAAGATTTATTTTGTTTAAACTTTAGTTAGACTAATCTACAAGTCAATATCAACAAAGTAGATTTTTTTCCAGTTCCTCTGGGCAGTGTTCATCCAGATGACTTAACTTTCTCATCCTCTCCCTCTCCTCAACTTTAATACCCCACTCATAAAAGCAGACAATATTTAAGCACTTGATCATTTCGAATGTTTGTTTAATTGAGAGTTAAGTAACATATTAAGAAAAGTGTCTTTTTTCTACATTTTCTTTTAAATTTAGCCCTTTTCTGTCTGATGATCTTTCTGTAGGTAAGAAGTATTTCGCCCTCCTCAACGTCTCTTTGAAGCTGGAAGTTTTTTTTTCTTCTTCTTCTTTGGGTTTGTTGCATCTCTACAAGGACTTGCTGTAATTACGTTTGCCTGCTGCATTTAGAGCCGATGAAGCACAAGGTTTAGTTTTAGCTATTTAAAAAAGTAAGGAGTGTGACTCATCTCTTTGGTTCAAATCCTCCCCCGCAGCTCCATGACTCCACAGATATTCCTCTCCACTAATTTACATCAAGAGATGAATTAAGTGTGGTTAGAATTTTTTTCGGTTTTAGCAACGCGCTACTTTAGTATATTTATGTTAACTGCCGAATTATACACCTGAAGGAGAGACTGTTACACATGGCTATGAGGGGCTCTCCAGTGACAGGGACCCCTCCCCCTCACACATACCCCCACTTAACCCCCAAACCCCATCCCCATCTGGATCTTTCTGCCTCTCAATTAACTCTAATGGAAGTGGCAATTAATTAACTCCTCTCAAAGAATGATTAAGAAGCTGACAATCAAGTGAGTGGGAGGGGTTTAAGTAATGACAATTAAGAGGTAATGCTTTCCCGGCAGAAGAAATACATTTAAAAAAAAAAAAAAGAAAACTAAGACTCGCGTGCGTTCCGGATCAGCGTGTATTTCCGTCAGGTGAGCTCAGCCCGGAGTTCAGCCTGATCTCTGCAGGTTCAAGTCAGCGCGAGGCCTTACCGTGCTCCTCTGGCCGCTGGCTCCTATTGGTCCCCTGAAAACCCCCTTGATGCTCCTCAGCTGTCCGTCACGCAGGTGGGTGGAACTGATCACGATGTAGTAGCACGCCATTGGATAAAGTCGACTTTCATGAGGTTGAATATCTATCTAGCTCTTTTTTTCAAATCTTGAAACTTCCTTGTCTTCCTTCTGCGGCGCTTCTTCTGCTCGTTGCTTTTATTAGGAAGAGGACGGGAAGAGGAGGAGCGGCTCGGCTCGGCTTTCCTCGCTGCTCGCGCTCATTTATTCTCTCTCTTCTCCAAGTTTTTTGGAAGTTCCTCCTCAGCTAAGACTCTCTCTCTCTCTCTCTCTCTCTCTCTCTCTCTCTCTCTCTCTCGCTCTCTCTCTCTCTCTCTCTCTCTTTCTCTCTCCGGGTCCTCGTAAATATTTCACCCTCTGTTCCTCCTCTGCTTTTCTGAGACGCTTTCTCCGTCTTTTCTGGATTTGCTAGCTGTCCCTGTCTCTAGTTAAATATTTCTCTTTAAGTCTTTTCACCCATCTCTTATTCATCAATCCTCGTCGCTGACTCCTCTCTCTCTCTCTCTCTCTCTCTCTCTCTCTCTCTCTGTCTTTCCGCTGAGTCTAAATTTCTTGGTGAAATTGATTAGTCTCGCAGTTGCTCTAACTATCTCCTCCTCCTCTGCTCAGTTCCCTGGTGTTTGTCCTGGCTCTTTGTCTAAGTATGGAGCAGGTCTACTTTCTCCTGTCCCTCTCAGTCCTGTCCTTCCTGTCAGAGCAGCGCGTGCAGCTTCCTCTCAGATGCTCCTCTCCTCCGCATGTGCTCGCGCTCCTCTCTCCCTCCCTCCGCTGATCTCTGGCTCTGTGGCCGGCAGAGTGGTTTGCTCCTCAGTTACCCCGCCGTTACCATCTGCCCTTTTAACACATGGAGTGCTGACGCTTGCTCCCTCTCTCTCCCTCTACCTCTCTCTCCTCCATCCATCCATCCCTCCCTGCCTCTCCTCTTGCCGTCTTTCTTCTGCCTTTAATCATCTCCTTCTCTCTTTCTCTCAAGCCAAAGGAGACAAGCTCCACCTACTGGTTAGCGGGGATCGCACAGAGCAAAGACACGGAGAGGAGGACACGGTCTGAATCCACGCCACGCTGCCTGGACGTTCACCCACAGGGAGATCTAACCTCCCACAACCACACGGTTTACAATAAAGAGTTGGGTTGTTTTTTTTTCTTGGCTGAAAAAGTTAATTTGTCTCTTTTTTAGCATAAAAGACAAAGCAAATTTATTCAAATAGCCTAGAATTACTTTTGCTGGCCATTAAGTCTCACCAACTGAAATTTAAGACTTTTTAAGGCCATAATAATTGAAATCTAAGACCTGGATCAAGACAGAAATGTATTTAAACATTCATTTATATACATTAGAATAGGAAACTGTTAAATAAATTGTACTATTTATGAGATTAACTACAGATACTCATTCTTACATTCTCAGGGCTTTGGCTGAGATTTCTCCCATTGAGCTGAATTTCACAGGGTGAATTTCACCCTGGTCAATTAGCAAACGGACAGAAGAGACGTGAACGATGATGTTGATTTTCTACATTGGTTTAGAATGGTGGCAGTTGTAGTTTGGAAGTGGATGAAGCTGTTCGAGATCTGGTCGACCCAGTGGGGCGGGCTCCATCAAAGCTTTTAGAGTTTATATTATATATTTAAATGGACATAAAATGTTAACTTTTGTTAACATTTTTCATGTTCAAGAAAAAAAAATTGGGCCAAGATTCCAGTACTTGGAGAATTGAAATATAATCTCATGGTTTTTATAGAGGCAAGACAATGTCTGGTTCTTTAGATTTAAAACAAGAGCATTTTAAATACAGGCATGAAAATAAGTTTTTATACCCTGAAGAAGTCTGTCTTTTAGAATTTAAAAGTAACCCAGGCACTATTTTATTTTTCTGCAGTTAAAATCCCCCTTGTCTTGTTTATAATAAATAATCCATCTCTAATATTTATAAGATTTGAAGATTTAGTTGAAAGGAACCACAGAACCTTCTGCTCTACGAGGGCTTTGAGCCGTCCATGTCTATGTTTCAAAAAGACTTCTTTCA
This sequence comes from Poeciliopsis prolifica, assembly GCF_027474105.1. Taxonomy (NCBI): domain Eukaryota; kingdom Metazoa; phylum Chordata; class Actinopteri; order Cyprinodontiformes; family Poeciliidae; genus Poeciliopsis; species Poeciliopsis prolifica. The sequence continues at coordinate 808,936 of NW_026562474.1, read as the reverse complement.
TTCATTTATGACAGAGACAGCTCAAAAATATAAGACAAATGTCTCCCTAAAAGAGACGGAAAAGAGGATTCTTGGCTCGTTGTCATCTCAGGCTTCCAATATTCAGTCCCTTATAAATCACAAGAAACCGACTGATTGCTAATTCCTTTATCTAATCATCATTTTTATGTTCTTTCTCTTTCATAAATGTGTGAACTTCCCATTCTGAAGCTCATATTTTCTCCTCAGAACATGTTTTCTTATCCCTTTTCTGTTTGTCAGAAGAACCAGCGTTTGTCCTGTTAGAAGTGAATTAAGGTTTCACTTCCTGTATACTTTTCAGAGAAATGAATCTTAATGTGCTCTTTGAGAAGTTAGGGATTTAAATTAAAACGGACCATTTATTTTCTCATGTCTCCAGAGAAAACTAATCAGTGAAAGCAGCTCTGAAAAATGGATGCAATGAAGATGCAAATGAACATCCTAATCAGCTCAAATCTGTATATTTGACCTTTGACCTGCACTGGACAAATTATGAAAACATAGAAGGTTGTCAGTAAAAGTCAGAATGATACCTAAACATTTTTTATCTTCAGCCTTGCGGTATGTTCTCTGATTAGACTGAGATGCAGGTTGGGTTAGACTGAATGTGAGAAGGAAACATATGGCCTAGTAAAAGGAACAAAACTGAGACACAGAGAAGCCACAGAGGGCGCGGCTTTGCCAGGCTGAGCTGGCCAGAGTCACGCTGTCTCAGCTTCAGGCCCAACTGAACCTACCGACTGAAAAACTGACAAGGTTTCAAAATGCATTCCACACTCAGATAAATTTAACATTTTAAAGTTTACAAACGGCCTACAAAAATCACAAGTGATGTCAGGAAATACTGTTTTCATACATTTCTGCTTTTGCCATTCATAATATTATTGAATGAGTTTAATATAATTTTTTAATGAGACAAATAAGCAGGAAGAAGAGTGTAATTCTGAAGCGGAAGAAGGATTATACTTAGTTTTATGTTTTTCAGCAAACAAAAATCTTAAAAGCATAATGTGCATTTGCATTCAGACACATTTTTATTTAGAAATGATGTTAGTTTCTAATCTTTAGAAACTAACACAAAAATATCTAATTGCATGCTGTAATTTTGTGTAACATTTACATTTTCAAGAGACTGTGTTTACATTTCCGTGTTTTCAAAGGTATTTCTTACATTATATGAAATGGAAGTCTGCCTCTAAGCCTGCAGAAAGAGAGAAAAACCCAGAAACCACAACAACAAACAACATTACATATAATGTTAACATTTTTTTAGTTAAACTAGTCTGGCACATCACCTGATCATCAGGAATCATTAACCAAACACATTCAGGTCTCCTGAAAATATCCCCATGAGGTGACCTGATGCCCTCAGGACAACTTATGAAGCAGTGAATGCTAGTACACCAGAAAAGGACAAATAACTTTATTAATAAGTATGAAAATATATTAACAAAATAGTTTAACTTTACAGTAAAACATTTAGCCAATAAACCCTGTAAGTAAACTACCAGGCATTAAACCAATGTTATGAAACAATGTCTGAACTATTCAGAACTAACATAGCTCTGCCTAGACACAAGAAAAAGGTCTGTCTTTTTTTTCATGGTGAAAAATATCAAAATGTGGAGGGAATAGCCAGGCATCCTTATAACTTCAATTCTGGGATTAATATCTTTATGAGTATGAAGTCTTTTTGTTACCTAAAATCCCTCTTCCATACATCACTGCATTAAGCTCGATCCTCTCAGCACCCATTTTTTTCTGTTCATACTGATTGTTGTAAATACAACAAAATTCAAAGAAATGTAACTTTAGGTGTTTTCTTATTTTTCTGGTGTACATTTGTTAATGGCCTAGTAAAGTGTGACCGCTGTGACAGGCTGCCTCTTTCTGCAATGACACCTTTCCTCCTGCTGTCAGACCGTTTTCCCTCACCGCTCACCAGGATGTGGAACAAGCCCACCAAGGCCCCTCTTCTCTCCAGTCTCCAATTCCACAGTGGACCAGTTAGTTGGAGGAGAGTGTGGGTGGCTCATGCAACTCCACCGATTTTAAATGTGTTCTAAGATCCCTGGGAGTTTTACTGAGAAAAAGAGAATGATATTAATCTTGATGTTGGAAAAGGTGTCTCACTCCTGAATCCAAGCTAGAAGAAAGTTTCATAGTTCAGCAGCCTGATAACTTATAGCTTTTACTTACTTTTTACAACTTAACATTTCTTGGAGCCATAGATATGTCAAGTAGGTTTTAACTCATTATTTACAAAACAGTCATAAGATATGTTTGCTAACCTGCCAGTCAATCTGTTTGTCAGTCTGACATGAATTGACTACATGTTTATGTGGGAATATTTCTGCCTTAATCCTGGTGTTGTCATTACAGCTTTTTAGAAGAAAGACATGAAATCCAACTTTTAGACTGAAAGGCTGAATGCTTGACATAATCCAAGAGAAAAATTTCCTCATACATGTTCCCAATGTAGTAATTCAGCTGATAGAGGTCAAACAGTTTTTCAGATTTCATCAGACTCCAGTGGTGAATCTGTGTTTAACAAGATCTTCTCTTATTCTGATTACTATCTGATACAGGGGAGAAGGAAGAAGGTTGGACAGGCATGTTGCATTTCTTCTGATTTTTATGACGGTGACATGACACGTCCATCATGATTCTGGGCCAGAGGAAGCCAGATGTGAACAATGGCTGAATATTGTGATTATGAAATTCTGAAACAATCTCATGTCAGTGAAGCAGTGAAGTTGCAGTCAATGGTTCACTAAAGGCCGTTGCAATCGTTTTTTGCTTCTTTTGTATTCTGATCATGTTGGCGGCCATGAATAGTTTGCTGCTGTGTGACATCAACACTTTTCTGCACCTGCTGGTCACTTTGGAGTCATAAACCATTCACAGCAGTCTGATAGCAATCACAGTTAATTAGAAAAAAAAAGGATTTCAGCAAATGAGTGGAAGTGAGCATCAATACAGTTAGATTAAAGAGAAAACCAAACCCCATGGTTGTTCCCTCACTGGTCCTTGGTGATCAGTGTGTTATGGTGATGGCACACACTGCTCGGTTGGAAGTTCATCCTCTTCTGTTTCTGACTTTCTGTCCTGACATGTCAAAGAGTGGCCAAGCTTCTAAAAGTGTTTCTCCCTTCATGGCTTGCTGCCATGTTGTAGTTGTCAAACAATCAGTCATGGACTCGAGGAGTAGATGATGTGTTTGCAGCACTCAAATTAACCCTTGACTGACAACCATGACGCCCAGCAAATAGAGGTTTTTACATTTGGCCTGAAAAATACTCAAATGTTCTTAAAGGAAAATACAGCCTTTCAAATATACATGGAAACAAAAAATCTGTAATAACAGCAAAGAAGAAGAATCTAAATTATTCTAGGGACAGTTTCACAGCATTGAATAAAACATCATGATACAATCAAAGCTGCTGCTGATATAAAATAATAATAATTCCACTGTAGGTTTTCAGTCTGTGCATGATGAATAGATTATACAGCTGCAGACTCACCAAAATATCCAAGGTCAGCAAGTTTAGAGAAACTCAAACTCATGTACAAAACCTGAGGGAAAATGATACTGCAGATAATAATGTAACATTTTGTGTGTTCACCTAGGAGATGAGCTTCATGAGAAAGTAAAGAAGTAAAGGTTTATTTCTTGAGCACTTCTCAAATCATATCATTTGAAGTCCTTTAATCCTAATAGAGGGATAAAAATAAAAATGCAAGTCGAAATAAGAAAATAACTTAGAGAAGAGGTAGTCTACAGGTGGGATTTGGAACAGTCAAAAGTTGCAGCATTGCTGCTCTTCAGAGACAGGCTGCTGTGGATTCAGTACAGTACTCTGATGTTTTCATCAGGAGACTGGAGGGGCCTGGAGAGAAAGCATGGAGCTTGTACAGGAAGTAAACAGCCGGAGCACTGAGGGGAACGCGCTTGTTGTGTTTTTTCAGCACAAAATGTATTCTTTACTTTCTGTGTTCTCTTTCAGTACATGAAGCCTGTTGATGTTCTTACATCACATCACATCAATAACCACTCTATTCCAGTGACCCTCCTGTTTAATCACCATGGTTAACTTCTGTTTTTTTCTCTGTGTCTGAGCCAAATGAAAGAGCATTTGACTACATGTGTATCAGCATTGAGTATTAGCATGTGACTTTTCGAGGGTCTTAACAGTGTTAGTATGGATGATGGAGTTTAGAGTAGAATAAAACAGAAAGTCCTGTATTTTATCACTGTGGGGGAATTCATATGTACCAGCAGCAAGTTAAAGGTAAACTGATGAAACTGTCGCCCTGTTTCATCAGTACATGTGTTTCCCTTCTAAACATGCACAAAACCTTTTTGATACTCTGCTAATGTGCAAAAATATATGTAATTCCACCAAATAAGAAATACAATTAAAATCACACGTAGAGAAGTTTGTTCACACATTCAAAAGCATGGATTTTATATATACATATTTCAGCCATATTATCTGTAAGAAGTGTAATATGTCTTGCACTCGTACTCAGTTTGAAACAAACACGGTATCTCTGCTTGTGTTCTAAACACAAAATCATCTCTCTTTGGTAACTCTTGACAACGTCCCCAGGCTTGATTGTGGATGTTTTTATACATTTCTTGATTTCTGTGATGCTACAAACTCAAACCCAAACTGAAAAGGAAAGGGGGTAAAAAAGACAAGTGCTGCTTAAAGTCTGTGACCTGATGACAGGGAAGCAGGAGTTGATAAATGATTCCATCTCAGTTTTTAAAAAAAGCGTAAAAAACAGAGAATCTTCTGTAATGAAGTAGAAAAATACTTAGGCTGTAGGGAGACCTACAGTTTTCGGCGTGTCGTCAAAGACCGGTGTGATGCTCCGGGTGAAAAGGGATCAAATCAATATTAGCACCATTTTACAACAAAATGTCATCTCTTTACACAACACAGGAAACAGATTTTTATCTGTCAGCACCTGCAAAAGAGAGAGACAAACTGAAAATGAGTTAATTAACTCCAAACAGACAGGGATTGTTATTTTAGAAAGTGCTACAGTTGATTATCAGTGTTTGCTACCTGTTGCAAGAACAAATCATTAATTTCCCTTTGGGATCAATTAAGTATTTTTATTATTATTTTAAGTTTAATTGAATTGAAATCTATCAAAGTTCAAAGAGAGCATTCTCCATTTTCCTATTGTAGGTTATTTGAAATTACCATTAGTTTTTAATATTTGTTAGTGATTTTGTTCAAATTGCAATACATTGAAACTATGAAAAAACCCAGATGCCATGGCTTTATTGAATGAAATCACAATGTTTGATTTAAATACAGGCCCATTTAAGGCAGCACCCAAAGGCACATCTACACACCTGTGAGGGAAAATCAGAAGTAGGGTGTCAGAACCAGAGAGCTGGTTCTGTTGGACCTCACTGTTGACCATAACATGTCACTGAATCAATTGGAGAGTTGGGTTGGATCTCTGGTCCAGAACTCATCTGGTTTGGTTCTTGCATAAAGAACAGAGATTTCTTTGTTTCAACAGGAAACTTTCTCATTGAAGTGGACAGAAGTCACCACCATGTGCCCTGGGCTGCCCCTATTAATTTAATATCTATATGCTCCTGCTTGCTCAGGTTACAGCAAGAAATAAGGTTCATTATAACTATGCAGATGATACACAGCTCTACATTACGATGTTACCAAATGACTCCAAACCATCCAATCGCTGAACAGATGACCTGAACCATCAAGACAGTTGCAAAAATCAGCCTTCTTTCACCGAACTGTGGATTTAGTTCTGCAGAACATCTCCAGGACTAATGTCTCAGCAAGATCTAGAAAGAAACTCATCTATGCGTTTCTCTAGAGTCACATTGATTACTGCAACAGTGTCTTCACAGGTCTGCATAAAAATCAAATCCTCCAGCTACAGCTGATCCAGAACTCTGCTGCTGGAGTTCTGACTAAAACCAGGAAGATGGCGCACATAACACCAATTCTACAGTCCTTCACTGAGAGAGGAGACTTTAAAATACTGTGTTTGGTTCATAAAGAAACTCACAAAGTCATATTGCTGGTATTTGTAGAAACAAAGGAGTTGCAGACAAACTGTCTTTGGTCTGACTGAGACTAAAAAGAATCTTAAAATAAAAGGCAAAGAATCTCCAGATTACATAACGTGAGGAGCAACTTCACATTATAATGATTTTCTTCAAATGTTGTTAAAATAACCTAGTCAAGTGTTTGTTTTGTGCAGATCCGTCATGTGAAAGTGCCTCTTGGTGATGACAACACTGCAACCCCATTAAATAAAAACGACTCCCAGTGGTCTTCTGCTGAGCGACCCGCAGCGCTTCACTGCACTGACTCCCCTGCTGCTCCCAAGGAAATTTCAGCATTCTGTTAAAGCACACCAATATTTGAACGGGAAAATGTCTGATAGCGGCTTTCGCTAAATATAAACACATCACGTTGGTCCAAAACCTTAAATCCTCACGAGAAACATTGCCCGCATGTGGAACTAAAACTCATCTTTCCGGAGTCCTACTTAGTTTTATTTCAACAAGAAAAAAACCCCAGAAAAACAAATCCGCATTTGCATTGCTCACAGAATTACCACATTTGCATTGTCTCTCTTTTTTGTTTTTTACAACTGGAAATTGTCAGGACCCTTTGTTACTCTCTCTCTGTTAAGGGGGTGAAAACTGTGGAGCTTTGAGGAAACAGAAGCGCAGTAAGAGGCTTATCTGATCAATTCTCCCTCCTTTAGGTCGCAACTTTCAAACCTGCAATAAACCAAAGGAAAAAAATCCTTCTCATCTGCAAAGCTTGATTTATTTTGCACAAATGTAAAAATTTGCCTCCCAGTTCAGCTTTTAGCTTGGTTTATTGTGCAGTTGCATAAGCTGACACTTCTATTGTCTCTGAGCTTTAAGTTTAAATTATATCTCCATGTTTTCTCATTTCACTAACAAAATAATGGGCAGTTCTGTAGATTTAGTTCTGCATTAGAGACAATAAAAAAAAAAAACATTTTATTGCCTTGTTTGTTTTATCATATTGAGCATAGCCCAACCCAATAAGAAGCCATGCTTGTGCTGAGCTATTCATTTCTACTAACTGCACATTTCGATGCAGGATGAAGACAGGCAGGGGAGGGGAAATGTGCAGGCTTTCATTTTCTTTTAGTCGTGTCTTACTGGTGTGAAATGAAGGGCACAAAACCACCTCGTGTTTATGTCATGAACCCAGAGCGCATGCATATCAGAGCGGATCGGACCGGACCGGGCGCAGGCCTGCCCCAAATGTTCTCCTGATTCCCAAACAATGCTGGAGCGGCTGGATCAAATTGAGGTAAAGACAAATTGAGGTAAAGACAGTCAGAAAAGAGGACGTTTGTGCTGGTTTTGGGCGGAGCGGCTGCCTCTGCAAGCTGTGGGCAGAGCAAACCGCATGAGCTGAAAATATCAGAAGGTACTTTGGTGACGATGTGGACTGGTCACTGCTTTCCTATGGAATTCAGCTCCATTCAAATCTCCTTTCACAGCTCAGCCTGGGATTTCTCCCACTAAGTGGATTTCTTTGTACAATTCCAGCCGGCCCAACCAATCAGCGAACAGAAGAAGCTATGAATGATGACGCTGATTTTCTGATAGTCTGCCTGTAACTTAAGCAATGGCAGGAGAGGAAGCTCATGCTGGCCACCTTCCACATATGGAATTAAGGTGAAGAGCTGCCTTGTTTGACCCGCCTCTTGGCCCTGATTGGCTGTTTTTGTCCGGGAGCGGTGCAGGTCAGGATGACAGATGATCTGTTTCAAACTGTCAGGATTATGGTGACATTTGGACAAATATGGAAAATCTTTTTTTCTTTTAAAGCTACATACTGCAACTTTAACATGTTGACAACCTGTTAATAATAAGTGACAATTTAATACTTAACCATTTTGACAAGGTGTTGTTTACGTCTATGCTTTGCTTACATGATGTGTTGAAAGTCACATATATTTGAGCTGGATGGCCTTCCGTAGACGAACAGCCGTAGCTGCGGGTCGCTGGTACACAGTGCAAACCACCTGGGGACAGACCACCTGGGGACAGACCACCTGGGGACAGACCACCGTTTCCTAGGAGACCAGGACAAAGTGCCAGAAGCCATGGCCGGAATGGAGGTGAATGAAAACAGTGAATGGAAGGAGAAACTCATGTAGCTGAGATTGAAAATGATTTTTTGGCAATCTTTGTATTTTGCTTGCTTTCCATTTTCTGAAGATTTTAAATATTCTGTTAAAATCTCCCCCTAAAAGAGAACAGATGCTGGAGAGCCACTTTTTTTACAATTCTTGAATTGAAGTTTGGGGCCACACAAAATCATTCAGTTTATTGTGTTTTTATCATAACATTCTTCCTGAAATGTGCAACACAAATACACTGAACTTATTAGTAAAGTGTTTTCTGTCTATTATTACCACCTTAAATATAGTGTTGTTACTATGGCTGTGCATTTCCTTGTGCAGAGTGATTGCACTGAGGCTTTTCTTCATATTTCTAAAAACAGACTGCAGCCAGGGTGATTTCCTACATTTTCAGAGAGGCCGTTTTCAATGTGTTTCTCTCTGAGACACTTTTGTAGAAATCCGATTTGTTGGACCTAAATGATGCAGATCTGCTGTTGGAGGACTTTTTGGCACACTTTCTTTTATAGATGATTGATTTCTAAATGGAACTGGGAGTGGAGAATGGTCCGCAGGGACACGCTCCACGCTGTAAAGTGTGACCAGACCGGAACCAGCCACCAATGAGAAAAATAGGACAGTTTTAACAAAAGACTTTTTGAGTAAAATGATGTTGAAAGCAATCAAGAGAAACTCCTAAGTGTGAAGGTTACCAGTAATCTTTTGCTTTTATACCCTTAGCTTCTATTTATGTCTTTTTAAAAACTATTTTGGATTTATTAAATACATTTTTCAGACTTTCAGATGAATATGCAGCTGAAAAATTGCCTGGAACATTATGTTAGAGGAATGATATTTTCCACTTTTAGATGATGAACAATTGTAATCATTTTATACATTTTACTTAAATCTCAGACATGGACTGATCTACAAAACCTTCTTCAACTAAAAACACTTACATGCGTAAGTGATATTCAGATTATTGTTCTCTTGACAGCTGTTAGAACCGTTGTTATTCTGGTTTTTTAAGTTTCCTTTTTGATTTGCACGGCTGCTGCCTTTTAAAGGACTTCTGATCTCAATGAAATTAAAGAGAAATAAAACTGAAGAGAATAAAACGGGGAAGCAAGGTGGTGGATCTTGGGGAACCATTGTTAACATATGAGGATAATAATTTCCACCCATCTGTTCTGCTCCTATAGCAACCAGACTTCTGATTACATGGCCACTGAGAGAGCCTCCAGCTGGACTCTTCCACAGCTTCACCTGGGCTCATGATTTGACAAGACTGAAATAAAATCAACCCATCATATTTGTACCAGGGCAAAAATTAAGTGAAAAGAAAAACATTTATATGAAGACAACTTTTTAAGTCTCTTTGAACACACAAAACAGTAAATAAAAATAAAGTGATGGGAAGTAATCCCATTACTTTATTCAAAGCTCTGAAATTTGGCCACAAAACACGACAAGCTGATACAGATCAACTTATTGAAACTTATAGAACTGATACACATATAATGCATTAAAACTTCTGTGCAAAGTGCACATTTTTTCCTTACCAAACAATATTCAGAATAGATTTGTAAAAAGAAAAGGCAAAAATAACTTTAAAAAAATGTAAGGATGCATTTCAGTTTATGGAACAGTATAGAGAGTGTATTAAATCATTCTAAATCTCTTTCTGAAAAAAGGTGACAATTATTACAAAGAAGCAAAATGCCATCGGATAAGTTTACATATTTTTGTATTTGAAATATGGCTGTAATAATTTCCTGAACAGCTATTTGTGAATAGTCATATAAATTTGAGTTTATGCTTCTTTCTGCTCTTTTTTTATTCATGATTTTTTTCAGTTGTTACATTAACAATTTATATCTGTTGTTGAGGGAATAAAATAAAAAACAAATTGTAAAATCTTTTTACAATTTGGTATTTAGCAACTAGAAATACTTTTGGTAATCCTAACTGAACCAATTCTAACTCAGACAATCTGCATTTTCATAACAAATGTGTGCAAAACTTTGTCAATATTCTGCTCATCTAAAAAAACCAACAACAATTACACATATGTGGTTTTTCAGCTAAATAAGAAACAAAATCCAGATCACATGTGAATAAGTTTGTACATGTGATCAGTCATAGAAAAACACACTTTGTCTTCATCCTCCTGCCACTTCCTGACATCTTCTTTGTCATTTCTGCCAGTAGTAACATCCAATCTGAAATGATGTAAAAAAAGTGATTCCATTGCAGTTTTGCAAAATACACAAATTTTGATATGAACAAATATTTCTTATTGAAAAACTTGATGGTTTTTAATTTGACATGTTTTCTGAAAGCAAGATTATTTTCAGAGTCCGAATTTGCGCAGGTTTATGGCTGCTCGTGTAAGAAAGGGCTATTTTTTTTTTTGTGAAAAGTTCATATCTGGTATTTGTCCAAATGCAAAAAAAATCTCAGCAGCAGCAGTTATTCCATATTGTAAGTAATCAGTATTCTCATAGTTTTTTTTTTCTATTTGAGAACAGAATTTTCCTCCTCCATTTCCAACTAAAAACAATGCAAAAAAAAACATCCCAGGGATTACTACTGTTCCCTTCCAGTCCTGTCAGTAAAAGCCAGCAGCAGATAAGCGTGTACCACTTCAGCAGAAACGATCCCACATCCTGCATGTAAACTACCTCTCTGCCTCTCTCTCTGTATTCCCAGGCTGAGGCCTGCGCAGACCGAGATGGCGGCCGGACCCCGTGGGACTCCGCAGATGGGACAGCTTGTGCCATACCGAGAGCCGTCACATCCAGACGGTAAAATGTCACAAAAATGTCAGGGGAGCCCGAGTTGGCTTTGGAGCTGATAGTCCTCAGTGATACACAATTGAACAACAGCAAAGAAAAGGCCAAACTGCCCTACGCTCAAGTGCTGTCACAGACAGAATATTGGCTCTGCTGCCATTAGTCAGATACTGGTTCAATACTCGATTTTCATCTAAAGGCTATTAAAAGCAGAGTGATGTATTTATTGGATGTTTTTGTGGGTGAAACAAAACATGACGCTCCTAATTTTCACTTTTTTTCTTTTTTTTTTTTAACCAAGAAGGAAGTTTGATCTTTGTAATCAGTCCACGGCTTTAAAGCGGTGCTAAATAATCTATGACCTTTATAGGGCCAGGAGGAATAGCAACCAATTTGGCTGAACTTATCTGCTGTTCCAAGTGTCTGGCTCATAACCAACCTCCACCTCTTCCTCTGCTGAGCGGCAGCACTCTGCGGTTGAGTCAAACCACAAAGCCGGTGAGTGGAAATGAGGATGAAAATCGAGCACATCGCCTGTTGTAATGAGGCAAGACAACAAAATCTGAAACAGTGGAATAATAAGTCTGATGTTGTTTAGCAGCAAACCAGACTGACAGAGTGTGCTGAAATCAGACAACTGCCTGAGGAGAACTGGGTTATAACTGTGGTACTTTCTGGACTGAAATGAACAAAAAACACAAATGTGTCCAGTTCTTCTGTCGTTCCATCTATTGGAAATAAACATGTTCAGGCTATTACTTTGGCTGTGACACGAACACATGGGGACTAAAATGAACCAAACATGTACAGAAAACCCACAATCTCACTAAAATAACAGAAGCAAGTTGCAATGTTTATTTCACAAATGATTTAGACGTACAAAACGGTTAGATTAGCAAGACATACAGGAAATAGCTTTCAGTGGCTCAGCTTCAGTTCAAAGCTCATGGAGAAAACATTGCAGTACCATAGAGTTTATATTGTTAACATAGCATTAAATCCCTCTCCTCAGAAGACATGACTGTTACTTAACAGATGGAGCTTCTTGTCCTTTAAGGCTTGTAGTTCTGTAACTGCTGATAGAAACCGGGGTTTGGTCGAACTGAAGGTCGAGCCAGCTTCACCTGGTTGTACGCATCATCAAATGAAAGCCCCTCCCTTAGCATCAGGTAGCCAATCACAATGGAGGAGGAGCGTGACACACCCGCGTTACAGTGGACCATCACCACTCCACCCTACAGGAAAACACAAAAACAACAGGAAAACATATATATTTCTCAATCAGTTGTTATAAATCAACTCTCATCAGGCTCTAGTGTTTTAGCATATATTTTTTGAAATGTTAAGACATTTACTGAGATATTTGATCCCAAAATGAAGCAAGCTGGTCTTAATCTTATCTCACTGAAATAATATCAGGGTTTCCCCCAGTGTATTATAAGCCTGGCAGCTTGTTGGTTTAAACATCATTTCACTGGTGATGTTTTCCCACAACATGTAGTTAGTACCCAGTAATATTTTTATATTTCCTGTATACTTAACATATTTTAATACAAAAACATAGTGGATCGCCTTGATGCCCCGACCACTGGATATGGATTATGAAAATAAATCATAAAAAACTAATGGATCAGAGGAGGACCAACGATTCTCAAATATAGCAGTAAAGTACATGTGATAAAGGTTGGTTATTTCTTCACTCTGCAACAGGCTGGAAACAGCCACAGACTCATCAGAATCTTAACTGTGTCTCAGACATTCACAAACTGTAGACATGGAGTCTGTATTTTTCAAGAGATTTTGCACCCAAAGCTTTAAAGTTACCTTTCAGCTCCGCAAACGTTTCATCCAACTCAGTTTGCTGGAAAAGAGAAATTCTTTTGCAGAGTAAAGCTAATGTTTAGTCAAACTGGGTCCCTGATAAAGGCCGTTTTTAGGTACTTTTCCAGGGGAAAAAAAGACACAAAACATTTTTCTGGGTCCATTTTTACCCCCTTGCATTCACACTGTACTTATCAGTGGGGGAAACTAATTAACAGAAAAGATATTTTTCTATCCCAGTCTGACTAATGTTAGGTTTTCTCTGGTTCGAGCTTTTCATGGTTTTTCTGTGAACTTAAAAAAACATCTGACTATTACAGGTTTGGGAACAATTACTGACAGAAACTTTATAGAAGCCCTCTTCTAAAATTCAAATTACTCCATTATATTATTATACAAAAATCACCAGGTGGTGGCCATTGAGGCAAAAGCGTTGAATATTGCTAGTCCGAAGAACACCAACATGCACACTCAATCCTAAGGATAATTTAGAGTCACTCACAGCAGACTTACTGTAATTTCAACAATGTACATAATATACAGTGGGAACTCACAGCAAACACAAATGAACGTTGAACTGGTTCTCCCAAAGAGGAGACAGTCTTAAAAAAAATGAATTAAGGTCTTGATAATGCTGCTGCTATGTAGCAGTGTTTACTAATAGAGATGTGAATTTTTCTGTCAGTTTATTCAATTCAATTCCAATTTTTAGGGTAACAATTTAATTTTGAAAGAATTTTTGATTCAGAAACAATTTTTGATAGAGAAGCTAATTTTTCTATTCAAATGGTCCAGAGATTCTGTTTGAATGATGTGACTGACAAGTTTATACTGTACAAAAATTCTGTTGCAAAATTATGACTTAAATCAACTGTATTAGGTGATTAAAGTCACCTAATACAGGCTATGGTTGGCTTAGTTGCCTGGCTTTTCTTAAATAAATAAATAAACTACATACAGTGGCTGAGTGGACTAATATGATTTGCATTATGCTGGAAAGATGTACAAACTAAAGACATTTTAAAGCCAATTTTTGAGCATATTAAACCAATGCTCAGATTTCCCAGCACTCGATGTTCTCTATAGAATCGATATTTACTACAACTTGAACACAACAACAGTGTTTTCTGTCTGTCCCTGGCATTCTTTTGCATTGCAAATAAAAAGATAATTAGACAGTGTGAACCAGAAATTCAGAATGAGAGACAAACATATTTACCCATCATGATTCATAAAAAAAGAGACAAAAACAAAAATCTTCCGTTTACTGAGGCTGTGACAGAAAACCAAAGCCTGCTATCTCATCTAGCCAGATACAATAAATGTTAAGTGAGTAAATACATTTTGTGTCATTTAGAAACAATTATCTCGTTCTAATAAATGCTTGTTGTGTTTCCCATGGCGACACATTTGGAGGAATCACAGCTGGAAGCGTCATTTGGCTTCTCTTTGTTCCTCTGGAAACCTGTTATTTCTGTTTTTCCAAAAAAAATAATAATCTCTGAAAGGAGAGAGGATATGAAGCAAGTAGAGACGGAATAAAGCCGTATGTCAAAGTCAACAATTGCAAAATAATTAATATTAATGTTGATGTAATTATTTTTCTGCATAGATTGTCTGAAAAGGGAACAGAGTTTAAAAAAGTGGTGGCACGTCGTTAGACAACGTGCACCAGTCCTCCCCTCTGAAACTCGCCACATCAACACGTTTGTCTCTTTTGTTTAGCCAATAAAGTCGTTTTTTTCCAGACCGTAATGGAACAGAACTGAAACTCTGAGCACACTTTTGATTTCCGTGTCAATCAATACCCATTGAGGGACAGGAGATTTAAACTGCCTCTCTGGGATTGATGTGCTATCACTGCTGCCTGAGTTTTTCCTTTTTAAAAAAATAAACCGATCAATCAGCTCCTCTGGCTAAAATATGATTTAATCTAATGAAGCGTCACAGGGAGAGAAAAAAACTGCATTTTTTTTGTCTTTTTTTAAGTTTTTTTTACCCATCAAAAAGTCTCATCTGGTTTCTCCCGACATCTGCCAAGGCATCTGAGTCAATCCGGCTACATATAAAGCCTTGTTTTGCTTCTTTAGAAATAAATAAAAGTTTCTGCAGAAGGAAAATTGCCTCAACAACATAATCCATCACAGCAAACACACAGACTTAATTTGGTTTTGTCAGTTTCTTGTTTTCCTGTTATTTCATTGTGCTCCAGTTGAGTGTTTTCATATCAGAGCTCACATCACATTATGTTCTGCTTACGGTCAATCTCCTGACACACACGCACAAGCGCACACACACACACACACACACACGCACGCACGCACCCACACACACACACACACACACACACACACACACACACACACACACACACACACACACACACACACACACAACCCCACACACACACACACACACACACACACACGCAGACAGTCAAACCGCAAGTCTGTTCCAGGAAACACAAACATTAATATGATATAACTAAAAGGCCGAATGGTGCAGAAAAAGTCAGAGTCTTTTAATAACTAATCAGACCGCCATGCTGCTCTCCTTTGTGCTGAGTTGCAGATAAGTGTGTGAATTCAGAACAGCTGTGTGTGTTCAATTGGCCGACAGATATGAAAGAAGGCGTTTTCAGGTTGGGACAATCTCCTGAGAGAAAGTGGATGCAGATCTGTTTGAATCGATTTCATACAGTTACTTTTCTTTCTGAAACACAGATGAGTGTGTTTGTACGCACGTCTTTTCTGAGATATTTTAGGATTCTCCAAGCTGGTGATACAATTTGCACCATAAGAAGAAATATGTCCACTGGCAAGTGTTGAATTAACAGATAATATTTATGGTATATATAATATCTGTATAATTACAAATGTGCGAAAAACTTTGTTGGTATTTCCCTAATGTAAAAAAAAATACAGTCTCGCAATTGCTGTGTTTAAATTAAGTAAAAAAGAAACGTAATTAAAATCACGTGAACATGTTGGTCAAGTCATTAGACGTAACATCATGCCATCGTCCTCCTACCACTTCCTGTCGTCTTCTCCATCATGGTTTAGTCCAGCTGTAACATTCGGTTGTTGATCACCTGATAAGAAAAAAGTGTGTGGCATGCTGAACGCAGACTCAAAGCAGACATCTGTTGGACACATCTGCACCAAGGTACATTTTTCTGCACACGTACTTAGTGTTGCACAGTAAGCTGCTCAGCAGAAGACAGTCCTCACATCAAACTGTTTTGTATGCAACAATGAGCTGATAAGAGTGAGAGTTGGCACAACCAATCACAAGAACACACAGTGTGACTGCCACTGTGTCCCACACCACCGGTGTGCGGTGGCTGCCCTGGTGGAGAAGAAATGTAGCCCATCAAACTTTCTAACATCCATTCAGATTGTGGGAAATTAAGTAATTTGTTGCAATAACTATAGGCAATTTCTAGCCTGGCCAGCCCTATCTTGTGCAATTTCGCTTGACTAAAATCTCGATTCACAGCTCGGCCTGGCCTTTGTCCTGTTGAGAGTTGGGAAAAAAGTCAGCGAATGGAAACTTCACCAGAGTTCATGCCTACAGTAAGCAATCGTTTCTCAACAGCCAAGACTCCAGACTCTCTGTTCGAAGCAAAGCGTAATTAAGGGAGGTTTTACCAGGCTCCGCATTCGCTACTCTCGACTGTGAAATCTCAACCGTCTGCCAGCAGTGCATACAGAATCTGAATGGCTTAAAGAACGCATTGAGTATGTGGGAGCCTCAAGTATCACTCAACCTTTGTGTGGCAGTAGAGCGAGATGCTGTGTTTTTAAAGTGTACCTGCTCTTTGGCCTGGTCTATAAAGAAGCTGCATTCCTCCAGATGCGACGTGAGGTCAGTCTCTGGAAGGTCCAGGATCTGAAGCTTCTTATAGACCACCTGATCTGGAAACAGGTTGGTGACTCCATAGGCCACGTTTAGCACATGGGACACCTGTAAATCGATTAAGAATAGACACGGGAAAACTGAGTGAAGAGACATAAATATTTTTGAATAAATGACCAGAGCATTGACTTGCTTTGAAGACTCTTTTCTCTCCAGTCAGAGACAAAGAAGGATGCTCAGTTTGCTGTATTGATGACATGTGATGAGCTGAATGTGACAGAGAGAGGACTGGAAAGAAAGAGGAGAATAGACCGTGGAGGAAGGGACGGATAAAGATGAAAGGGAAAGAGTCATGGGTCGGCAGGAAAGGAGACAGATGGCTCCAATTCATTTTGCAGTATCTGTCTACTCTCACTTAAATTTAGCTCACTTCAGAGGGCAAAGTCCTCTCCTGTGTTGCATCTTGGCATCATACTAATGTGATCTTAGACTTCTAGTATCGTCTAACATTCTTTTTCGCATGTTATGGGATATGTTGAGCACCGCTTAGCGCTTGTGTTACTGACAGCAGATCTTATTAAAGGCTGGACTAACAGTGAACTCTTCCTGCTAACAAGTAATGCAACCGAGGAACTAACTGTTTTGTGATCATTAAACCCAAACACAGTTGGAATCATGACCTCACGTCACACTGTAACATCAGATAAACATACAGCCAGTTATTCTGCAGCTGAAATTAGCCCAATCCTACACTGGGCTAGTTCAAGTTGTCCATTCATTTTATTGGGATTTTAGATGATTGGACGACACAAAGTAGTGCACAGATGTGAGGTGCAATACAAAAGCTGTACTTTTCACAGGGGTTGGCAAAAGCAAAACAGCCGATAGCCACCAGCTTTGCATGTCTACAGATTGTAATATTTGCTTATTCTTTGCAAAACAGACAAACTAAGTAGGACTGGATTCAGAACATCAACAATGTTTATAGTCTTGTCACAGATTCTCATTTGGATTTAAGTCAAAGGGGTCACTCACACTTAAAGATTCGTAGTATAAGCACAACAAGAAAGAGCTTTTTTATTTCAGTTCATGGTGTGAAATTATGGAACAACTTAAATGAAGCATTAAAACAAAGTCCAAATGTAAGACAATTTAAAAGGAAATATACAGAGGTCATTTCAGAAGATACAGAAATATGGATGAGAGTTAACAATCGTGTATGTAAACAGGCTAACGCATGAGTGTGTATGGATGGATGGATGGATACATTTAGACATGTGTGCTGAATCTACAGCAAAAAAAAAGGAAAATTAATTAACCTATCTCAAGATTTTCCTTTTTTTTTATTTAATAAAAAAATTAGAACATGTCCAGGGTGACTCTGCCTGTCCCCCAAAACGTCCGCTGGAGACAGACCAGCACCTCCCCTGACCCCACTGCGGACAAGGTGTTAGAAAATGGATGGATGGATTAAAACATAAAATAAGTTTATGGGGCAGGAGTTCATAAGATTTTTACTTCTTCCCACTGCTTTTTGAACATGTTAAGATTGTTGTGGTACAAAAACGTGTCTTTTGCATTCCTTGTTTGTATCCGTTATTTTATACTGCTATCATGTTTGAAATGAATAAATAAAATAAGCAAGTCTGGACTTTGTCTTGACCATTCTACCACATGAATGTGCTTTGATGTAAACCAGGGGTGTCCAAAGTCTGGCCTCAGGGCTGTTTGTGCTGCCCTTGACTGCACAATGCACAGGAACAAAGATTTATAAGGATAGTAAACTCAGCCAAACAGAGCAAGAGTTAGTTTTTTGTTTTTTTGTTGTTTTTTTTTCAAAAGCCCAGTATCCTGTTTTTGATTAAAATAATCACAAAAAGTACAGATAACGATTACAGAGAAATTGACTTTTAGACCATTATTTCAAATTTTGAAAAGACTTTTGCTCTAGTTGGTTTTTCAAAAATATCAAAACAGATGTATTTTTCAAAGCTTCAATGGAAACACTTTCTTTGCATTACAGGAAGCATATGTCGGTTGTTGCTACTGGCAAACACCAAGAAGAAGTAGCAGGAGGATGATGGTTTGTTTGGCTCCAGCAGAGCTCACAGCATCACACATTTCTAAAGTTGTGTGTCATTCCAACATGTTGAATCCAAAGCTATTCTGTAAAATGTTTGACTACAATTTCTCCAAAACGCTGCACACATAGTATGTATGTGTAATATGTATTTTACAGTCTTAAATTCATTGATGAAACAAACAATGCACACACTCATATCTAAGAAGAATTTAGAGACCAATTAACCAAACAGTCATGTTTGTGGACTGAAGGAGGAGACACCATCCATCTGCAGCAAAACAATGCTGCTTGTAATAAATAATATGATTTAAAATGTAAATAAAACCATAAAAAAGTTTGTTTAAAAAGCTGCAGCAGAGCAGAAGCAAACAGAGCGATGTCAGCCCATTAGTTGCAACTTGATGAATCATGCCAAACCTTGGTATTTGTACAAGAGTTCACAGGGTTCTCTTCTATTTTTTCCTCTCAAAGCACAGAAATACATTATAATGAATAGGATTCTTTTGCTTTGTTTTCTTTTCTAAAGCAATTCCAAAGTTGTTAGTCTAAGTCCAAGTCTAGTTGAGAATTAAAGTGCTAGATCAGAGTGCGCAGCAGAGATTGTGCATCATCTTTTTGATATTTTCAGATAATAAAAATGGATTTATGACAAATAACTTGCACCGGGATCTTTGTGTTTTTATTATGATTTTATAAATCAGCACTGTGTCAATGCGAGCTACTGAAACACATTTTAAAAATTACAGTATCACAGGCAACACTTTTCAAACGATGATCTGGACACATTTACTTTCCAGTTGTTTCACAGCAGTTACATTTCAGAGCACATCACAACAAATCCACAAAGGAGTTTACAAAAGCAGAGAGAGAATTGTTGATGGGAAACAAACCCAGACCAGCTGCATCTTTTGTTTATTCTGCTTTCCAGCCGTAGCTTGCCAACAGCTTCAGGAATCATTGCTTTTAATGTTTCAGTCAGTGACCACTTGTTCTTCAACATGATTGGAATCACATACTGGAAAATAATAACAACAAATGTCCTTTGGGCAGCTATTCCCCCCTCTCATGTTGGACTGATGGCAGGCCAGACACCACAGTGACTCACTCTTCCACTCGTGGTGCAATAAATACAGTAGGAGCAGGACAGACTGAGCCGGGGCATGACATGCAGACCTGCCGGAACGACTATTTAGACGACTAAGTCTAAATAATAAGATAATAGATAACAGAAAACATTGAGACTCTGATATATATATTTAAAAACAAAGTCTGATGTAGCTGTAAGTTCATACATGTTTGATATCAGTGTCTGGTTGTGTAAATTCTCACGACTGAGTTCGCGCATCAACAAGACGACTCCTGTGGGCTTTTTCGATTATTTTCCTCACACATAAAAGTTGCTCACACGTACACGCTCTGTTAAACACGGCGAGTGGAGCTGGTGCATTCAGTGATACTGAGAAGCTAACACACAGTCATGCATCGCCTCCAGTGTGTCACCACTTTAAAGTTTGATCAGATCTTTCCAAGTCAGCACTGAAGGGATTAACTAAAAAGTTCAAGCTTCATTTTTTCCTGCTAAAAGGTCTGAAAATATCTATTGGAATTAAACAAGCAGCAAAAGACACTGAGACTCTGACCCTTTTTTTTTCAGCCAGATTAGTCCTGTTCAGTACATGCTTCAAGTTTGACTTCAAATATTAGCAGACAAGAGTCTAGTGAACCAGAAGGATTGATGCACTTCATTATCAATGGCTGTCCCAGTGCATTGCCTTGATTTTTTTATGCATGTTTGAGAAATCCTTAAATCTCAAATGCAACCATTCAGCTGCACTAAACAGAGTGAGACTTACCGAGCTGCTCTCCACCACAACTGCCACCAAACAGCTGCTTGCCACTCCTTCAGACTAGCCAGCAGCAATTAGTAGACACCTGGTGGAACTGTATATATGTAGATGGAATTTTTTTAACAACTGAAGTTAACATAGTTACTTCATTGTCCAGATTATGTTGAGTTATACCTATTTTTTGTGGCTGTATAGCAACAATAAACATAAAAATAATAGATAGCAAAAAAAAAATACTTTATTGTGCTACAAAGAGGTACAATGTGCCTGGAAAACATAATACTGCCCCTTTAAGAAAAACAACATTTATCTTTGATGCGTCTTAAATTCTAAGTGCATATTGGCTGTCCTGCATCACCCGCTAATAGTTAATCACTTTTATTCTCAGATTATTGGTTCAGTCATGGAAGCAAAATGTGATGTGGACTGACATATTGATGTGGTGAGTGAACCTTAATCTTAGAAGAATTAACAAGAACATTTGAGTAAAAGGTAAACAGATTCATAATACAGCAATCTGTAATCTGGAAACAAAGCAAACAAATACAGAAAAATAAAGATCTCCAACAATATATAAAAAAACACAATGTTCACCAGAGCAATAAATTCCTGTTGAGTTTTCATCTCCACTGTGAGAACACACTGTGCTTCAGATACATTTTTATGACTAGCAGGAAAAAGATTTTTACAAAGCGCCTTTAGGCGAAACGTCACCTCTCCTGTGCATTAACAGCTAGCAGAGAAACTTACTTAAAGCAGCCAGGGCTTCATCCCTGCAACAGGAACGGAAGGTGTTTGTAATCTCTCTAATTCATCATCCTGAGACTGCACAGGCAGCAATATGCTCATGCCTGGGAGCAGGCACTGCAGAGAGGAGCAGCACCAACACATCCTGTAATCATTTACTCCCTCTGCTGTGCTAAACTGTCACTGCATGAGTCATGAAGCTCCTCAGGGTGGTTTCGCAGGGTTTCAGAAGGAAAGCTCTGCATGACTGGTTTTGATCTCACATCACCCGCCCATGCTATCGCGGCAAAAGGCAAGGTCATGCCCGCACTATTGATCCCCTTGTACTGACCTTAAATCTCTGCATGGTGTCGATGTCGTGGGCTGCATCCTGAGAGGCTGAAACGGCAGAAACGACACGATCAGAAGACAGACAGCAAGGCTTGGCCCTTAAGAGCATATTCAACAGCTCCTAAGAGCTCAAAATGTGATTATAGGCACTTAAGAAAGACAAACTCGATCTTTTTTTTTCTTTCTCTTTGGGATTTTAAGCTGTATGAATAGATGGATGGAATTAAAACATAATCTTGTTTTCTTCACAACCTTCTGACAGATTTGGATCAGTAATAGAACAGAGTCAATTAAGAAATGGTAAAAAAAAAAAAAAAAAAAAAGCTCTTTATTTTACGTTTTTCACAATGACAAACCAATGAGTTTTCTGTTGCCTACAAAGTCTTGAGCTTTGTAAGCTCTCGTTGAGCTACTTGAAGAACTCCTAACAGCTGATTACCAACATTTTATTCAACCAAAAGTTTACAAAACAACCAAGCATATTAGCACTTTAGAATTGATCTGGAAAACTTAGGGGAGGAAAAGTGCACTAAATATAAATTTAAAAAGTGAAGAGCAAGTGGAAAGTAGAACAACAGAACCTTATTTCAGGTTAACCAGATTAAATAGGACATGTTTAAATGAAACCAGGCATAACACTGAATAACAAACTCTCCATTTAACACTATGCATGCCTGCTTTACTGAGATATTGCCAAATTAAATTCATTTGGTTTTAGGTCAATATTACAACATAAATGCTGTATTTTGTGTGCAAGAATTTAATAGTCCATCTTGGTCTCATTTATCACAAAAACCTGGAATTTTAACAAGTGTCTGTTGACATTGAAAGACTGTATGAATTTTCACCTTTTGGGAAATGTTCAAATAAAAATTAGTTGGAAAGCAAAAACTGCAGAGTATCAGCAACATTATCCCTTAGTGGGAAACATCCAGACACACAATCCTTTCTGAACAGCTGCAGCTGCAAACTGGGAAGATATCAGTCAGCAGAAACCAACAGTGAAATGGCTTAAAGCCTGGGAAGGGAAAAAAAGGGGTTAGAAATCAAATTATTTGTATAGTTACACCAGACGTGGCTTATAGCGAACTGCTGCGATAAACATTCAGTACTATCTATGACTGCGTGCCGGCACATTGGTGATTTTTCCTGAAAAGACTGAGCGGAGGCATTGTCATGATGATGCCTGAACGCAGCTGAAGAAGGTCGTAGAGGAAAGGAGAAAGTGAGGAGAGGTAAATGAGTGACTATTTCAGCTGAGGGAGGCAGAAAATCCCTGACAGCCAAATAGAAAGAAGAGTCTTCCTCCATTTGTCAAACAGCTCATCATGACAACACCAGCAGAGGTTGTGAATGGTGAAGCTGGAAGGAGATGTATGAGCAGGAAGCAGAGTGTGATGGAGGGAACTCCTCCAGGTTTCTCTGCGGCAGATTCCGTCTTCAAAGTGCAACATTTGCACTCTCTGCATAAGCCAAGACACTTTGACATAATGCCAAACTTGTGGCGTTAGGAAGTAAATCTAAATCCAAGTGATAGAAAGTCAGTGTGAGGAATTAAGCCAGCTATGCGTCACCAGTGGAGAAAGAAAAGATTTAAAGTGACATATCTGTGAAAAGATGCGAGCAGGCTTTAAATTCTTCTTAACAGCAGAATACTGAGAGAAGTTACTTTTTTCCTTTTTCATTGGTATTGAGCTTGAGAAGATCAAAAACTGTATTTGCTCAATTTTAATTTGTTCAAGAACGCTGATTCAGCCTGAAACTTTTCAAATGAAAACTGCAGTGAATAACATTTGATCAATCAAAGGGCAGGAGTCCAAGATGTCCAATCACTGGGAAGACAGAAGGACAGACAGAAAGAAGAAAGGAAAGAAGGAAAGAAGGACCAGGTTCTAAATGTACTAAAGTCTAATCTCAAATGCACAAAACAACACTTTCTGTACTGCCTTTAATTATTAAAGTAAGTTGAGATGAAGCCATGATTGAAAAAGTGTGAAAAACACACTCAATAAGTAGAAGCTTTGCTATTATTGCCATTATATTTAGAATTCCCAATTGCACTTTCTGACTCATATGAAAGAAAGTTTGCTGCAGTCTATTCTTCTTATCAGTGGTGTCCTAAGTGGGTCCAGGAGGGCCGGCATCCTGCATGTTTCAGTTCCCTCCCTGGTGGTAACAACAACCTTCTCAGCATGTCAGTGTTCTCCTCAGGCCTCTAACAAGCCATCATTGGATTCAGGTGCGTTAAACCAGGGAGAGAACTAAAACATGCAGGATGCCGGCCCTCCAAGACCCACTTTGGACACCCTTGCTTTATATGTTTGATACAGGAAGTTTTAGTCGGTTTCAGTTTCTTTTTATTTTACATTGGCTGTTAAACCCCTCATCACACTGACTGAACAAATGAAAGTTATGTTGTTTTTACATGTTGGAACAAGCTGTGTATTAAACAGTACTGTACTGATGCCGTTAATTCAGCACATTTATGTCTGTTGTTTTAAAAAAATAAATGTTTCTAATGAATTCGATGCTGTTTTTCTTTGTCGGATCGGTATCTGCCGATAGTAAAGCTCAGATATCAGAATCAGAAGTGAAATATACTAACAGTAAAATGTCACAAAATTCTACAAAGTGAACATTTTTATAACCACCCATTGAAATGACAGAATGAGTCACCTCTATGGGCCAAACGGAGATCCTATCATATCTCTGCTGAGGAATTTGTTCTGATTCTTGCTGTGAGGTCAAGTATTTGCAACAGAAATGAGCAACCCTCCAGAGCTGGTTGGGGATTCAGCACTGAGCTCAGGGACACTTCAGTGGGGACGGATGGACGGATGCTGACATGTGGAGACAGCAACCTGCGTCCTTCAGCAAGCGGGACGGGTCACCATTCTCCCTGAGATGAA
This sequence comes from Poeciliopsis prolifica, assembly GCF_027474105.1. Taxonomy (NCBI): domain Eukaryota; kingdom Metazoa; phylum Chordata; class Actinopteri; order Cyprinodontiformes; family Poeciliidae; genus Poeciliopsis; species Poeciliopsis prolifica. The sequence continues at coordinate 784,347 of NW_026562474.1, read as the reverse complement.
TTTAAAGTTAATGACATTGATTTATTTGTCATTAGGAATATATATTTATTTAATAATGACCTTTGTGGTCTTTGAGACAGAAGATCAAGAGTATCATTAAATCTCAAGAGCAACCATGAGGCTCTCCCAGCATGCAAAGTGTTTATTTGTCGACATGCTAATTGTGTGGCATGTTAGTCCAATCAAATCAGGTGGTCAGGGCCACATCAGCAGATGAGACTTAATGAAAAAGCTGACCATACGTGAACAATGTCTTCATCCTCCTTTGATCCTCATCCAACACATTTTCAGCAGCAATGACAGGCGCCACTCAGGTGTGCACATATTGCAGTTTTCTGACTGAGCACCAATTTTTAAAGTGAACTACTGATTCCATTTTAGGCCCATACTCATTTAAATCTAGTGAGAAAGCTGCTAAGTTGGCAACTGTGCAGTGACTATTGTTAACCGCAGACCAAAGTTACCAAAGTCAATGCACAAAAAGGAAGAAAAAAGAAATAGAAAGAAGACTAAATGAGCCCTCAAATTATGAACATTTATTAGAGTTTTATTTCATGGTTTTTGTTTTTATTGTAAGACCCTTCACTTTTTATCAATTAAAAATATAAGAAAGCATCCAAACAGGCACATATTATTGACGAGAATTGTTTTATGCTATATTATAACCTTTTAACGTTAGACTCTACAATATGAAATAAAACTGTTTCTCTTCATCTCCTCTCCTCTTTTTGGGGGTCAAACATGTTTGGTTCCGATACATCTTGGTGATCAAACTGAATGCTTTATTTTGAAGGGAGTGAATGTTTTTGCAATTATTTATTTTATGTTTCAATCTTTTACTTAATTGTCACTATTTTGATATTAAAGCGATTTTTGGGTTGTTGGTTTTTTTTCAGAAAGGTTGAATTTTGTTGATCATGACTGATTTGAAAAAGAAAAAAAATTGCTGCTTTGTGGAAAATAAATATTACATTTTCTGACTTCAAGGAGAAAAAAAACATAGGATTTGTTGTTTGTTTCTAAATTGAAAAACATACATTCAAGTGTTCCTCCTTTCAGCTAGCATTAGCATTAGCATGACCACAATTAAGAAATGCAGAAAACTTGTAGAGAAAGTGATAATTCTTGGGTTTTTTTTCAATTTGCAGCTATACTTTTTTAGTTTGTTTTATTTCATTTTTTAATTTAATTTCATATATTTATCGACAATTTATGTTACTTTTTAGTCTATTTTGTGTTTCCTTTGATGTTGGCAACAAAAAGAAACTGTTCAAATCTGTTGTTTTTCAGCTAAGCCTGTTTCCTGACTGTAGAAACTGATTATATAATAAACAGCCACCTCAAAAGTTTTCTAGTTTATCTAATTAATCAGTTTATTTATTACCACAGTTTCCCCCCATCAGAACATTTTACATTAAAAAAACAGCAAAATAATGAAAACTGTTACCGAGCAGCAGGAAGGGTCTGACTACACCGACTTGAAGATCAAGGCTCGTATCTTCTACAAATCCACACCCGCCTTCCTCTTCCAGCTCCTCCACCTGCTCCACCTCACCCTCTGCTCCATCACTCCTCTTTTCCAGCAACTTCCTGCCCGTCACCGTGGTGATGCGAGTGGACTGCTTCTTCAGCCGGTTTTTGGAAAAGCCCTGAATTTCCTGAGCCAGTGAATGCATCGCCCCAGGCCCTACAGGATGCAGGTGAAAGCAGAGGAAACATTAAGACTTACTTCTGAAAGTTTGCGTTAAGCGCGCGCGCATCAAGACAGCGGCATGGCGCTTATTGCTAACCCTTAAGTTGTAGTCGCATTTCCATAAAAATAAGCCTTCATAGAGGTATTCTTGCTGAGAGAAGCCAGAGGTTTACATATGGTAACGTCACCCTGCTAACCCTCTAAACTAGTCGCCACCCTGTTCAAGAAGCTGCTCCGACCCAGGAAATCTGGTTTGAAATAAGTGAAAAAAAAAAAAAAAAAGGTCTTGTAGCTCATGTACATGAAAATTAGTTAGTTAGTTTGGGAATTAAGACTTGACCTTTGACTATTTTTTCAGATAACGGCATTTTAGTGGAATTGCTGATTTTGAGAAAATAAAATGAAGTAGAATCAGATCAGCATTATGTAAACATCTTACTTCAGCAAATAAACTTAAAGTTGCAGAAAGAGTGTGTGGTGTGTGTGACAGGGAGCTCAGACACCACACACCAGCTTCCAAAACAGCAGGAAGCTGAATTGATAATGTGATTCAGTCAAGGACAAAAATAAAATAATGATATTCTTGTTAAATCTACCTTTTTGATCAAACCTTTTCAGGTATTCAGCAGAACATTCATAAAGAAATATTTTCTGTTTTAGTTTTCTAACTTATTAACCACTTTATTGATTAATTTGAACTGTTCTTTTTTTTAACCTGCAACTTTAATGTATTTTAAAAATGAAACTTTGCTATTCAAGTTTGAATTCATTTAGGTTTTTCTTGAATCAATACATGGCTAAAATTACACTTGCAGGGTCAAATACACTGAGGTAAATAAATAAGTATCTGATGATCCACCAGGTTTTTTTTCCACTTTGCCCCTTTCCAAACAATGGAAAGGTCTGTAATTTTCATCATAGCTTCATCTCAACAGTGAGAGCCAGAATCTAACATAATCCAGAAAATCACATGATATTATTTAATATTATAACATCATATTTTTAATTACTTAAAAATACAATTTTCAAATAATGAATTTCCATTTTATTACATTAAATAAAATGCAAAACATGCATTTTAAAATACATTTTAATTGCAATCACCAATAACTTGTTTCAGAACTGCAGGAGACATTCAACCTCTGGAATAGAATACAGATTTTTCTACCAAATATTAAGCTATACTTCCCTCTTGTTTCAAAGGCAATAAACTTCAAATTAATTAATTAATTATTCAAACGTAATAATTACAATGTAATTTTCTGGATTTTCTTAAAAATAACAGACCTCTCAACTTTTTAGAAGTAGGAAAACATATCACTTATTCTCTCCAGTGTATACACATCCATACACAGTAAAATTAGCTACAAAAATATCTACAAAATTTTACACTTTTTCACTAAAATGCCTAAACAATTATATATTAAATCAGCTTCTTTGAAATTTCATTGACAAAAATAATATTCATTGAGAGACACTGGTTAGAAATTGTGACAATTTTGTATATCTTTCAAGTTACACCATAACACTGTTTACTTTTAAAACTATCTGGACAGTAATAATGTGCCACTTTACTTAACTTTGACCAATATTTCTCTATGCGGATATTTTACATGTATATGTTCATTGCCACCTCGTTTTTAATGCTTCAAAATGTTTTGTGTCAGTTCTTAACATATACATTGGATTACTTTTGTGTATATTCTGTGTTTTTTTGGTACAGCGAGTAATCTGAACCTTAAGAGAAAAAAATAACTCCTCCATTTGATGTAAATATTAAACGCTTGCTTTTGAATTTCAAAAGACATGACGCTAAACTGAATGTTACAACGGTGTTTGAACGCACCACAAACCAGTCTCGTTGTAAAAACCAGGACAACTCCTCATCCCTGTGACCGAAAAAAACAGACAGGGAGACAGAGGGGTGGAGTACAGGAAGCTGCTGTCCCTAAAACCTATCTGAACATGGGCGAAATCTAAACACTACAGAAATCACGGTTTCTATTTTTGAATCATTTTTGGAACCAGAGGCTGCGGATATTTCCCATATTTTTTTTCTGGATCGGGGTTGGAGATATAAAGCGAGAAGATGTCTCGGGGAGTGATGCAGCCCAGCCAGCAGAAACTGGCGGAAAAACTCACCATCCTCAACGACAGAGGCATCGGGATGTTGACTCGTGTTTACAATATCAAAAAGGTTCGCACACACATACACAACTGTGTCCCGATTTTAGCCAGAATTATGTGAACTGAGAAAATAAATGCACTTCACCTGTATCCCTAAACTGCTGTCACTGTTAGCCCTAGCAAAATACGAAAAAAATATCAGCTGATTTATCACTTTCATGGAATTATAGTTGTATAAATGTATCACAAATCTTTTCTAATTGTGTTATTTATTCGAAAAAGAATGGCATGCCGATATTTGTGGACCCTAAGGTTCCTTAATATCCCCTCCCAGCATCCCTGGTTGTGGGTACAGCTAGCACAAGCCGTCGCGTTAGCTTGCGGTAAAAGTTGTACACCGGTTTTCAGATTTAAACTGGTTTTTCGCTCGAAATAAAATCAAACATGAACAGCTACTGTGAACACTTCTTCAACCCTAACCCACTAGAAGCTACAAATGAAAGTGAAACGACCGCTCTCGTCAAACCTGAAGGCCTTCGTTGGTGCTAATGGCTAGCTAGCTAGCATCGACTGGTAATGGCGGCGGCTCCTGGTTAATCCAGCAGTCGGGGCGTCGTCTCTGCTCCACCGAAACCCCGACCACGAAGCACCAAAACTCCCAGATCCAGATATCCCGGCTGTCTAATGACACTCCTGACCCGGGAGGCTGAAAATAAAGAACATGTCTGCTTCCCCCCAACAGCCGGTTCAACTTGCAGCTAGCAATACTTAGCTTGCCACAAAAATGAAAGAAATGAAAACATCTCCATGCTTATTTTCAGTTACAATTTTACAATTTGATTTCTTAATTTAAGTTTTTAATGGACTCCGTTTTATTCCCCAAAGTTCTCTGCTCATTTTAACAATTATACATTTTAATAAATATACTTTTGATATATATTGGTGGAGGTATGGATCTCTAACAGCGAATGTTTCTTTTTTATTTGGCGAATATTCGGATAAAATTTAAGGTCCTGAGTTCATAGCAATGCAATGCATCAAGGCTTGAGATGCAATAGGTTTGACCCACCAGACAATTTATTTTCACCAGTGCTAGATTAGAATTAGGTTCATTATATTATATATTTTTTAATTCAACAGTTTCTTTGGAGTTCTTAAAATCTCTCTGAAAGTGAAGAAATCCTATTTTATAGCAGTGTGTTTCTGGCATTAATCTGGTTTGCAGTAAGTCCATAAAGAAAGCGCTTCAAGAGGATCTCTGGCCTATTAATTCACATCATATGTGAACTTCAGAACTGTTAAAAATTCAAAAAGCACATTAACTGAACTTTGAAATTGTACCAGTGCTTCCTGTTCAAGCTGTTTCTTTTTATTAGTTGAAACTTTACTAATTTGAAATTACTCTATTTTTGAGTAAAACTGTTTTGTAAAACTCTATATTTTGTTAGAATTGTAGTCTGTTATTTTAAGTTCCTAGTTAATGATAAAAAGCAATCATGAAATATTCAGAATTCAGACTCATTGCTTATTTGTTATTTTGTTCGTATAGAAGCAATTAAATATTAAGCATGCATATTTAAAAAAAAACAAGAACAAGCCGCTCTTATTGCTAAAGCCAGTGTGAGGCAGGTGTGTCTTATCTCACAAGTTCAGGTACAATATTAAAAATACTATTTTGTAACCCTTTGGGTTACAGAAAGTAAATTTAACATACCAGTTCCAAAAATGAAACTGTGATTGTGTTATATATGTCAGATATTATTAACTTAATATATACTTAATGCATTGGAGGCGAGATGGAAAAATATCCCAAGTTGATCAGTTTTTGACAAATTACAACAAAAAGGTTCACAACTTTTTGTGATTTATTTATTTTTTGTTCCACTTGATTTTCAAGCCTATAGGCATCAATGCATTAGAAGTCTCACATAATGTATTTAAATGTATTTAAATTGTTATAGCAATTAAAATTTTACACAACATCCCAGATTTTAAAGTACTGATTGGATGCAAGGTTTGGTAGAGTATTATTATTCAAGTTCCACATAGACATATTCTCTGCTTCTCTGTGATTTATTTAGTCAGTCAGATAGACTCTTAACACCCCTATACACCCATATTTTTTGCTTTATGAGAGTCTGGGAAGTAATGGAGGCATTGTTGTCAAAAAGAACAATCAAAAACTCTTGGTTGATCAAAATCAGTATGAATATCGTAATGTTTCAACAAAAATATTAGCGTGCAGCCTAAATAATGTCTATTTCCTAGGACTAATGGGAATGAGTCATTTTGCCCCTTTGTCAGTTTGTGCCCCCCATGTTACACCAAGTATCACCGTTTTGCCCCAACCTAATTCCATCTCATACTTTTAAACAACTTATTTTCTACCTAACTGTTTCATACCAATTAATTATTCCTGAAAGCAAAATTTTGGGGTGAATTATGGAGATAAATATTTGTAAAAAAAAAATGCTTATATCCCACAATTTGTTCAAATGTAATCTTCTATTTCTACACTATACTGTTATGAAATATTAAGAGATGGTTCATGAGCAATCGAGGTATCAGTAGCTGTGTTTGTATTACATTCTTAAGATCATAAATTTGTTTTGGGATAGACTACATCCTTCCTTCCCTCAATTTCGGGGAAATAAGGATGAATTTGGAAGAGTCTTCACTTTGACAAGCCAGTGCTTCCCAACCGTGGTCCTCAAGCCACACTGCCCTGCATCTTTTAGGCATTTCCTTGCTTCAGCCCAGATGATTTCAATTGATGGATGATTTACAGGCATATGCTGAACTGCAATTACTTGAATCTGGAGTATTAAAGCAGGGAGACATTTATAGCATGCAGGTCAGTGTGCCTTGATGACCAGGGTTGGGAAACATTGACGTAATCGACCTTCGAAGGAGGCAGCCCCTGAATTTAGACTAACCCCCTGACTCTCCTTCTTCTGATACATATAATTGATCATTTACTGGGATTGCCAAACAGTGTCGTTACAGTAAACAGATTATAGACAATTACATTAAACCCTTAAAATTCCCACAGTATGATCTGGAAGTGTGTACCGTGCTGCTAAAAATGCAAAGTTGAGATTGCTTTCACTCGAAAATGGTTTGGGCCAAATTTAATTGACCACAGTTCGTTTCCCCAGAAAGATTGTTGATGTTTAATATTTAATAACCAAATTTCTTTACGTTAATTCTTCTTTACAAAAATTTACATTTTAGAAACCAAGAATGAAATTATTTTTATTTAGAACAAACCTTATAGATAGAGGCAAATTATTTCTTAATTTAATTCAAAGTTCTTAATTGGTCCCAGAGGGAACAAAAATGGTGTTGTAACGCAAATTCATTCAAGTTTCTTCAAAGAGTTGTTGTATTATTAACAGGAAACATTCCCATTTTTGATATATGTAAAAGTACCAGCATTACTATTATGTGTTTTTGTTTTTCTTAAATATTAAAATGGATTACCGTACTCATTCAGGGCATCTTTGTGTAATTGCAACCAAAACATGCAACAGTTGCAATTGGAGGGCATTATTTCAAGTTGGTTTGGTCACTTTCAAAAGTTCTGGGTTAATATGAACAAAACCAAATATTTGGTTGCCATAGCGACTACGCCACAGGTTATCTTGTTGTAAAATAATTTTTAACCCTCAATTTGAAAAGCCAATACAAGCCAATTTGGGTAGATGACTGCATTTCCTACTATGAAAAGACGACTTTACAAAAGTACAAAAAGATAAAATAACCCGCTTCTGATCAAGTCATTTCTCAGCATTTAGTGATGAAACCAACTACTTTTCAGCAAAAATGTGTAATTCGTATGAGCTGCGGTGCAATACTTTGTGTAATTCTGGTACATTCACGCAGTTTTTTTTTTCAAAAATGTTTCCTTATAGGCCTAACTAATCTATCTCATTAAACTAAAACAATACCATTACTAAAGTGTAGATCTTTTCATTCTGTTTTTGTGTTGTAGTTTGTGTGTGAGACAGAATGGTTGGTCTGTTTGGGAGGTCTGCCTGTATGTGTGGGTTTGTATGATGAACTGGAAGAGAAAGAGGCCAGTCATGTCTGACAGTTTCTGGGAGTACAGAGTGGAAGTTCAACAATCTGAAAGCTCATACTGTTTCAGAACTTCATAGTTTGTCACACATCAGACTTGTTTCTGTTTTCATTTCCACCCAAAGTGTAGAATTTGAAATCTTTTGGGAAAAGTCCTAAAAAGTTGTTCTGTGTACTCCAAAGAAATGTTTTTTTAATGTATGGAGAGTGTTATAAGACAGTATGAGCAATCAGGCATCTAGATTCAGCCTTTGATTACACCCTTCCCTTCCTGTTCTCCCTTCCTTCCTCCTTTTCTCTCTCTGACTCATCATCTTCATATCTATCCTGACCCGATAAATCACAAGCCCTTTGAACATTTTTTTTCTCTTCTGAACTTTTGATCATATTTTCCTTCTATGAAAAACAACTTAGAATTTTTAACCTCATCCTAAAAGCAGAAATTAAAAACTGGATTAAATCTATGATTTAATCAGCTGCCATTTGGATTTACTCATCTGACATTTTACAAAAAATCAAAAGCAATTTTATGTAGTTTCTACATTTGGGAGAGTGATTCATGCTCACTTAGAGACTTAATATATAAGAACACATATAGACTTTTATGTTTACATCATCATCATCCTATCTATAATTTTTTTTAATATATATATTTGACTTTATTGGAATTTGACCAAAGTTTTATTTCTTTTATGTCCTTCAGCCTCTGGTTCTGTTTCCATGCTCTTTTGACTTTATTAAAGTCTCGCTGTAACGCTCCACTTTTGACAGTGAATCTGTTGGCCTCCTCCCTGACACTAAGGTTATGTTCACACTGCAGAATGAAGTGACCCCATTCCAATTTTCTTCTTTTTTTCTGTGTATCTGATCTTTTCATGACAGTCAACATGGATCAGATTTTTTTTATGCGACCCAGGTCACTTGGTCTTAAGTCCGATGCATATATGATCTTTTCAAAGGTGACCTTAGTTTGTATGGAATTAGAGAACAATTCTGATTGCTACACTGCTGGACAGGTCACATTTATCAAAATAAACAAGAAAAATCTAATTATCTAACGTAAGTCTCTGGTAGTCGGTCAGACATTAGAGCAGAGGTTGGATGGTGAAAATACAAAATCACCTGCAAAGAAAATAAAGAAATTAGAGTTTGTAACCTAAAATATACTAGTAAATTTACCAAGGACTGGTTGAGAATTATTGGAGTTACACTTTAGATCTTGATATTATTGGATGCCGTGTTGTGAATTATGATGCAAGAATCCACTGAAATATCCCTGTAAGTGAGATATTATACTGATTACGTACTAGAAGCAGCTCACTAGTTGTGCTTCTATTACAAAGTTGCACAAAACTTGCAGTATTCGGCTAATGTTGAACAAACATAATTTCACAATAGTTGTGTTTCCTTTAAATAAGAAATGCAATTAAAATCTTGTGAATATGTTTGTTCATCATAAAGGAAACATGCCGCACCATGTTCTTCCAACTACTTCCTGTCGTCCTCTTTGTGATTTGTGCCACAGGCAACATTTATAGTTCATTAAACAGCAAAAGAATCCAGGGCCTTTAATACTCTCATTAGAACAGAAATACTGTCAAAAAATAAATCCAAAAATTAAAATTAACATTTTGTAAATTTTCACTTTCATCTGCATTTCAATGCAGCCAGAAATAATAAAAAAAAAATGTTGCTTCAGGAACTTCCTTCCTATCCCTATTTTTCACAGTAGGGACAACTGTTATAAGACTTACACTACAAATGTGTACACTACAAATGTGTGCAAAACGGTGTCTATTTTACGCTCTGTTGAAACATTGATTATATGATTCGATAGATTTAACCCTGCAAAGTTTCTTCATGTGGAATGGACTCTTCCTGCCCACTAGGTGGTTAACTATATCCTATGAGATCAGTGGCAGCTTGTCAATATCGTCTGACATGTTTCCATTCTCCGTCATCCTGACAGCAATGATTTTGTTTATGCATCTTTCTCTCACACATTGATCAAGACAGTCCACTTATTTTCTTTTTGTTGGTTTCAAAGCCATGAGTCCGGTATGCATTGCACATGCGCTTGCCTACTAGCATGGTGCAGATCACTTCTGGTTCAGACTTTAGGGAGCCCTTCATGTTCACAACCTACACTACTAAAAACTGATCAAGTCTGATCTGAACCTAATAATTCTACACAGAACAACTATAGATTAATGCTGCTTAGTTTTTATTTATGAAGTCCAAAAATGGAGAACATTTGTAATTCTTTTTTTTTTTTTTGTCATTATGACTGCCATGGATTTAAACTGCAGTCTGCACCACTAACTCAAAAGTTAGTTGTGCATATGCTAACACATTAATCGTAAATATTATTCATGATAATGCTAAAATGCTATATCAGAATAGTATTGAGTGGAAGCTAGCACTAAAACGCAAACTTCAATGATGTTGATACTTGCCATTAGTTTGACCATTGCCTGCCATTCAAGTCTGTTCGACTCTCATCTCCCTTTAGTGCTATGCCTGAGATTTCTCTGGTGGAATTTCCGCCTGGCCAATCAGCAAACACAAGGAGGTGTTATAAATCATCACATTGATTTTCTGCGCTGTTTTAGAATTGTAGGGTTGTAGTTTTAGCAATAGCAGCAGAATTAGTGAAAGAAGTCATTCAGTCCATGCTGGCCACGCTTATAAATATTGTTTATAGCGCATGCGATTTCTGGTAAGCTTCTTAGTATAGCTGATGTATTTTGGCTAACAGCCAAGCATCAGTGATTAGGTAAAATCCCCTTCAATGGTTAAAACTTTGAATTCATTCCTCCAGCAAGCAATTATTTCTCAGTAGACCCTCTGCATGAAGCAAAGAGTAGAACAAGATGCTGGATTTTACCATGCTAACCCACCATGTGTCAATGACAAAACCTATGCTACAACATGGTATTGTTTAAATCATTTATCAACTATAATAGAAGAACTAACGAGTGGCCAACTTACATAATGAGAGAAAATAATACAATTTAGAGATTTTTAGGTATTGTGTTGCTAATTTGGAGTTTCTCCATAATTGTACTTTATTTAATAAGCCATTAGCTATTCTCATTATATATAGAATAGCTAAATGTCTAGTCCTACAACTTTTGGGTGAATGGCTTTTACCCTGCAATGCCGCCTAGAGATGAAACTAAAAAGACCAAACTAATTTATAAAAATGACATTCTTCAGATACTCCTCAATCAGTTTTGCTTTAACACCAAGAACCTTTACTACATCCTCTGTAAAGGACTACATTCTTTACAGAGAGGACTATGTCTTAAAGGAGAAGGGATTAAAATTTGCATTAATGAAACCATGACACTCCAAATTCAAGAATACTTCCTTATCAGTTACTAAGCGACAGTTGTGACGCAGACACACTACAGGTGCCCAACGTTGTTTTTCCCTACCGGTGTGAGACGCTGCCGCTGCTGACTGGAGTACCAGCCGTATTATTTCAGGGCTTTCCACACCCTCAACATGGATGTGATATTTTCACTGTCTGTGTGTGTAGGTGGGGATTATACACTGTGCTACTTTTAAGACGGTGTGCTTCACTGCAAGTGTTAATGTGATAAATGTTGGCACAGCATGACTTTTTTTCCTTTTCTTTTTTTTATGTGCTGTGTTGAAAATAATTGCTGGAAGGAATATCCTTGTTTAAGGTCTCAGATGTATAAAGAGCAGTGTTTTTTTTTTCTGTGTGTGTTTTTTATGTTTGTAAAAGTGTGTGTGTATGTGGACCTGCTATAGTTATGAAGAAGTTTGCTCAGGTGGACTTTTTTGTTTTGATTTTTTTTTTCTCTTCTTCTCTCCGTTCCAATGCTTCCCCCCTCTCCTATGCAGCAAGGACAAGTTTGGAAGGTTTGCACAATTTATCACCTTCCACTGATAAAACCCCGTCCTCCTCCCTTTTCACCCTTCCTCTACTGCCTCCTTTTCCTCCCTTCCCTCCACGTCCTCCTGGCTACCCGTACAGATCTGTTGGTTCCCTCCTTCGTACCTCACTCCTCTTCATGTTTGAGTTTGTAATGTTGAGAGTAAGGCCTGAGCTCCATTCACTGTCAAGTGTATCGTCCACTGATGCCGATTCTTTTCTGTTTCTCATTTTTTCACACATTTTATTTCAGCCCTATTCAACAGCGAAAGCTATTTCAGATCAAGCTGTGTCTGACAGTTAGATCATATGTGACTATCTAAATATTTCTGTTTAATTATTTGAGATAGGAATATATTATCCTAAATGTAAGAAACTTATCGCATCGTACATAATTTATCATGATAATTTCTTGTCAGGATAAGAATTTTGAGTTATTGTTGCCACAATAAATTACAGCCATCACCATCTTCAATAACTCTTTGAAGAATTAATGAGTTACAACATTTAATTTCCCTTTGGGATAAATAAAATAGTATTGAATTGATGATGTTTCAATGCCTCAAAACTGTCTGTATTGTCGGGATTTTTAGTTTTTTGCTATTTACTCACTATTTATTCAGATCATCAGTAGAAACCAGTGGATTAGAAATTTGATTAAAAGTAGTTATTGGGTGCAGTGCAGTAATAAAAATCTGACTTTTTTGTGTTACCGGTGTCCTAAAGAAATACATTACAATGAATATGTTTTTCAGATGCAATATTCAGTTCAATATTGCACTTGTTTATGGGGCACTGATTGTGTCACTTTCAATAGATTTAAATCTAACACAAAGCTACTAAAATGTAGAATGTAGCGGTGAGCCAATTGCAGTTTTTTGGCCAATCTCCAATTGCGATCTTTAAAATTCTTGACCTGCTGATTTTGATTTTGGCCTATAGCAGTTTTTTTGTCTGAAATGTCACCAAATGTATAAAACGATTCGAGTTGGCAATAGTGGGTCGACTATTCTAAATTGTAAACATGCAGACATGACCTGGTGGGCCGGTGTGCCAGTCAAACCTTTCATAGGAGAGCAGAAGAGGACAGTGGTTGAGCTTTAGACTTTTGTTGAGATAGGTAAGATTGGCTTCACATGTAAGTAATGGCCAATCACCGATCTCCCAAAATGAAATAAATCGGCACAGATAAATCGGTGCACCCTTACTAGAATATATTCATTATAACTTATTTTGATAGTTTCATACTGTATATGATACACCCAAACTGTATTCAAGCAAAAATGCCACAACACTGATCCACTTGCAAAAAAAAAAAAAATAAATAAAATTGTTTGTGTTTGCAGCAAATGTCCAGGTGAAGGGCTGGATGTTTTGCTAAAAATATATTTTTAAATCTTCATGTTCACTGTGGTTTGGAGTAGATTCACTTTCTTCACTTCTGATGCAGATGTTTGAGGTTTATTATTGGGCGATATCAAACAGTGCTGAATTGGCTGAAGCATTTCTTTTCTTAAATCCCCATACCCCTAAAAACAGACGTAAATCAACCGAGTTAGAAATTTATTTCACAGCTTTGCACCAGTACAGCACATTTAAATACACCAAAGCCTTCACAATCTTGGTCAAACATGTAAAAACACAACTTTAACTGCAATTACTAGAATAGTAACATTGTTTACAAATTGGAAATTGTTTTATCGTATTTAAATATTGTTGAATTTCTTTAATTTGTTACATAAAGCAACAATTAATTTCTTCTGCTACTAGAATGGTACTACATATTGATTGTTTGTTATAATATTCAAGTTCCATACATATTTTATCAGGCGAGGAAAGCGGGTCATGGCATCCTTTTGAAATTATTTATTTAGTTTTTAAACTACAGCGAACCTTGATATTGGTAACCAGCCTTTATCGTTATAGTCTAGACCACATGTGTCAAACTCAAGGCCCGGGAGCCAAATCCGGCCCGCCGCAGCTTTTTATGTGGCCTATACAGTGTAGACTAAACACTAAGTGTGATAAAATATTATATCATCAATCATATCACTGCAGTTTTTATCTGTTTACTGCCAATTTATATCAATCAATCCCTCCAGTTTCTTGAGAATTTAGTTGATGTATTATGTAGTTGATTTATACAGCGAGTAAATTAACAGTCGCATTTATTATTAGTTCCTGAAGGGACTGAAAAGATGTTCAATAATATTATGTAATTTTAAGAATTCATTGACATATTAACAGTTTGTGAACAGGTTTTATCAACACATTCTGGCACAACCGGCCCTTTAAGAGCCTTCATGATCTTGATTTGGCCCAAAACGAAAAAGAGTTTGACACACTTGGTCTAGACGGATTTACACCCACCGTATTTACACTGGGAGAGCACACAAGAAGTCAAAATGTAAACACAAGGGAAATTGGCACCATATAAAAATGTTATTTTGGAGGGACAACAGCAAAACAGAAATTTGTAGGTTTCTGTAAACTGTAAAAGTCAGTATCATATTCAGCCTTGGTACACAAAAATCTTTCGGTTCCTTTACTTTCAAAATAATTTGGTACTTTGTGAAATAAAAGTTGGGAAAAATAATAGAGACCTCCCTCTCTGGAAGCAAACTGATGCCAACTGATAACACATTTTTCAATGAGTCAATTATTCTTAATTCTTATTTTTCAAACAAAAATATATATTTTTTGATATATCACAAAATGGAAATAAACACTTGACACTAAAATTATAAGCATATATGAAAAACTTAGATGAATAAAAAGTCAAACAATGAGGCCAAAGAATTAAAAATGTCAAATATGATACAATTAAGATTGAAATAAACATTAGGTTTCAGTTTTAAATGTTTTTTGTTTGAATTTTCAAACAAACACAGTTTCAGCCTTTGAAAGCATGGATGGCTCAGTTTGGATTAATCTGGCTCTTTATTGACCATGTTGGTTTGGAAATATAAAGTCCTGAAAATTGATGTGGAGAGATTATTATTTTTGACATTTTTGAGTAGCTCTACTCTAAAGATAAAAAAAAGTAGTTGGTTGGAAAGATACGACTTTTCCACACAGGAGTACACGCAGTAAGCAGATGAAAACATTGACTTACATAATTTGATTTCAAAGACGTTTGGCTTGGAACAAGTTGAGTAATGGCTCTCAAGTGGTTGAGTTTCTAATGAGAAGAGACCATCCATTCTTCAGAGCTGTTATTGTTCTTTTCTTTCCCAGAAGTTAATCTGACTTAGCGAAAATGAGAGGTCCCGTCCTGTGAGAAACAACAGACGTAAATGAATTCACCTCAGGGAGGAGGCGGTTTGGGGCACACTCATAAACCGCATCTAGTAATTAGCAGACTTAATTACTTTTCAGATGTATGAAGTCTTTCCTGACTTTTCTGCTGTTCGTTCTGGGGTTTAATGGCACATGTCTGTCGGTGTATGGACCCCTTGAGAGCCTCGGCTGTTAATTGGTACCTGGAGTGTTAAAATGACGTTGGAGGCCAGAATCAGATCCGTTCTGGTATCCAGAAAACTGCCCCCTCCCCCTATTGTTTTTCCTATCCAATAATGCTTTTTTTTTCTTCCCATCATCCCGTGTACCTTCATTTACTTCACCCCTCTTTGCATCCATTTCTCCACTCGTAACCCAGATAGCTAACTTATCACACCAGCTTTCACCAGCACTAATGGCTGCAGCCACACCATTTAAATGCTAAATGACTCCAATACTCCTGAAACAAAATTTGTTACGTAATTATGTCAAATCAATTGAGGAACAGTTATGTGATTTAGTTTGAATTCACTTGCACTTATATTTTATTAGCAAACCAAAAAAAAGATATTTCATGGACAGTTTTGCACGATACCTTGAGATTTAAAAAACTGACTCACTTGGTTTCCATATTCACTGCCACAGTGGCGAACAATTAAAAAAACTTACATTTTGACAAAATTTTGTTGATAGTTTCTGCTCCAAATTTGGTAAACATTGCTACTCTACATAAGTGTAAGCACTCCCTTCATGTCAGTGAGTAATCTACTATTTGTGTTTAATAGTGAATGGAAGCAGTCGGAAGTCTCACGCTGCTACATGCTTATCAGTCTATCAGCTACTTTTGAGGTTTTGGCTGTATAACAAAAATTTAACTATCAAAATATTATTTTTGACAGTTATTTGTTGTGTGACAACTATTTGTTTCACACAACAAATAGTTGTCACCACAGCACATCATTAAAATAAATTACTTCCAGGTAATGCACATGTGGTTGCTGCAAGGGACGTCAAAATATTCACTGTGGGTCATTTAGTTGGCCCAGACACTACTGAAGATTATCGTTTGAGTTTGAAACATTAGTTTGAAAGTGCATGAGAAAAGTTTGGAAAGAGGGCTGTTTTTATTTCAGTGCATTTCTGAGACATCAACACACTGTACACAGTCACAGGATAGGTAAATGTAACAACCAAAGTAAAACCTTAGAAGCAGCTCAGAAAAATATATGACCATGTTCCTGATCTGACTCCTGACTGATTGAGATGTATTTTGAAACAGTGGCATGAACAACTTATCACTTAGCCTTGGCGTGTTCCCTCCCTTTAAGCTTAGCTTTCTATTGTTACATAATCCTGGAGTTAAAAGTATTTAGCACAAGGGAAACTGTTTTCGGTGATTGAGGAGAAATCTGCCCTCCCCCTCTATACATGAAACTCGCCAACATTTAGATTGTTTTTACACCTCATTGTCTGGTATATTCAGTTCGATTATAAACCAGAATTGCAATGTTTGCTCCATTTTCAGTTGCCACGGTTCGCTTTAATTTCACATTGTGTCAAACAAACAAAACACGTCAAAAAATCTGTTCCACCGTTCGCCTGTGGTGCCGCTGTACCAAGAACCACTGAAGGAAATGACACAAAAACATTTGAAGAAGATGCCCAGCACAAGTTTTATAAACTTCTTTATAAAATGTAAACAATTTTGTGGCATTAGATTTTAGTAATTGGTTGGTGCCAGACTTGCACGTTTTTTCTTGCACATTTGTTTTGGTTGTATTTACCCAGAATGCACAGGGCATTCAGGGTAAATACCCAGAATCCGTAGAGCATTTCACATTCCAAAAGCAGCTTGCTTTTGGAATTGTCTCCAGTCAATACCTATATGCTTATTCTTGTACTAATATATCACAGATGTGATAGGAAGTAAGCCTTGCACAGTTGACACACAATAAAGCCCACATTTTAGATTCAGTGTTGAAGCATTTGACAGTGGCTAAAACTCCCAAATTTTACTCCCAACAGCTCAATGTATAATTTTTTGTTGAAAAAAAAATTGTTTATGTATTTCTGTGTGAAGACAGTAGGCTATTCACAGTATATAAAAACCAAAACTCTGCAAATAACAGAGTTATTATTACATCCAGAATCTAAACACACTTTGAGTTTGTTGGGAGCAGTACAGGAAGGATCTCCTTTAACGCTCCTTTGTGCATTTCGGATGCATCAATCTGTCAATAAATTAGCAACATGAGATACATGAACAGCATTTAAAGCATTCTTATTAACCATTTTAAATTTCATTTAAAGGTGATGTAAAATTGGTTTCAGGTGTTGTAGATAACTGTACACGTTTCCTAGTTAATGTTGCTAGCATTTTTGCTTTAAAATGGATCGACGACAACATCCAAATGTAAAATCCTATGCATTCTTTAGTTGGTTTAAAGTCAAAGGCTGTTGTCATTCTTTTTTTTTTCCTTTTTTTTAAACCGATCTTCCTACAAACGTCCAGATCTGTTCCTGTGCAGTATTTATTATAATATTATTCGAAGCTTTATTTTCAGCAGGCACTTTTCAGGTTGTATGTGCAAACCTGTGTTGCTGATTGCTGAGGGAGCTAGTAGAAAATTGTGTGATCTGTGGTTAGTTTTTTTGTTTTTAATAATGACTTATTTTGTAACTGTGACCTGATGCAATACGAACTGAAGTCCAGGCTTATATTGTGCTCTTGTGTCTGGGCTGTGGGTGTCTTTAGCTGCCAGCGCAGGTGTAGCTTTTGTTTTCTACTTTAATTTGTGTACTGGCTTAATCTTTTTTCTAAATAAATCTTCCCAGGCTTAATCCAATAAGAAACATAAAGATGGCGGCCTCTGTCTCAGATGTATGCATGTGCCATGTTTTCATCATTCAGTACTATGATACCTATAATGCATGAACACTGTTTCTTCCCCCTGGGTCGAGCAGATACTGCTTCACTTCTACAGGAATGAACGATGCGCTTCCGCTCTGCAAAAACTTCTGCTGATCTAGATACAGATGACATGGAGCACAATAAATAAAAGCACTTTTTTTTACTTACTTTTTTCTTCTCTGTACATTGCTTCTCACCTATTTCATGTCAACTCTGTCTGTAAATCACCACCCGTCACATAGTTGCATTAACCACTCAGACACACTTTAAATCAGAAACTCTCTCCTCTGGAGCTCCCTCAGTGGTTCTCACCATTTTTAATGGCTAATTCTTTTGGATTTATTTTTTTTTCCTGTTTTTCCTTAAACAAATTTCTTCCCAATTATTAAAGTACTACTTAAATATGAACTGTCGTATAGCTGAGAACCACTGCTGACTTCAGGCACTTGCTCAGGCTAAACCTGGTTTATCCAGAAATGAAAGCCAGTTTTTAAACATTAAACTGTGAATCTTTACTGACGTGTGAATCTAAATGGGAAATTCACTGGTCACAGAAGAGTCTAGTTAAAAAAAGTAAAGATTAAATTGAGTAAATGCCAGCATATCCTTTCACCACACTCTTCTTTAAACTCTGGCATGGGATAAACCAGGATTGACTGCAAGCACTAAACCATTTCTGTTTAATAACTGGGTCTAACATGCTCGATCTACAAGGAAAGGCATGTCTGAAAAGCTGAAACAAAGCGCAAACAGGCCGCTTTGTTTCAGTGGGAAATATTGCATGTATGTAGATATATTTTTGTTTCTCCTCACAACCTCTTTTTTTTCTTCTTCTTCTTCTTTGCAGGCATGTGGCGACCCGAAGGCCAAACCCTCCTATCTTGTCGACAAGAACCTGGAGTCGGCTGTTAAATTTATTGTTAGGAAGTTTCCTGCCGTGGAAACGCGCAATAACAACGTAAGTGTTGGAGGATGTGAATGCTTAGTGTTTTCCGGCTTTGTCTGGGTAGCTTGTGTGTTCCAAGTCGTAATTACAACCTTAACCAACAAATCGACCGGCTCATAAATCGGTTCAGTTTTTCTTAAATTTCGGAGCTTGGTGATTGGAGGCCACCCCACTGTTACCAACATAGCAATTTTTTGTCGCTTTTTAAAGGTCGGTCATCGGCCAGAAAACTACAATTGGTGCCCCCCTACTTAAAACCATTATTTATTCACCTCTGGTTTAAAAAGTCTCGACTCAAAAGTTACTATGCATGGAAACATTTTGGACAAAGGAGATTTCAAATATTGCATTCAAAAACAAACGGCTCCAACAAAGTTGTGATGGTATGATGACATCTGATGTGTTTTATTCTTTTTGTTTATATTCTGTTCATGTATTGAATGTTGGTTTATTTAGGCAAAAGTTACCTTGAAATTTAAACTTGTTTTTGGATTTTCTGCATTTGTATTCTGCAGATTGAGTAATTACTCTCAAAGACAAATCTATTCACACACTCAAAGAATAATAACAGTTCAGTCAATCTGTTGCCTCACTGATTACCATTGGAAGCAAGGTTTGTTGTCTCCCCAGAAAATTTTAATTGATCGATGCGTTTCACTGTTTCCAACCCCTGGGGAGTTTAATATGTGTGAATAAGTGCAGTTCTCCCACATTGTATGTGTGTGTGTTCATGTATTGAGTGAATTAAGCTCAGATTTTAACTCATCCTAATAACTGTCAGCTTCACGTGTTAATTTGTGCCTTCTGGCCCCCTGCAGTTAATGTGAGCATCATGTAGCAGACAGCATTGTTTATCTGTAAAAACTCTGTGTTTGTGTGTGTGATGCTAACTGCTTTATTCAGTATAACTGTGCAATGATTGTCTCTTACGTTGTTGTTGTTTTTTTTTCTTTGTTTCTGTGTTTGTTTGTGTTCTGCATGCTAATCTTGGCTTATTCCGGACTTGTGCTTTTTGGTAAGTTTTTTTGGAACCAAGTTTCTGTAACTTTAGGTTATTTTTTTAATTGGTGTACCTAAGTTTTGTAATGTAAATTATTTGTAGTTGTGTTTTTGAAGAGTTGAGGTGGGTTTTTTTTTTTTTTTGCTTTGCTCTGCTGTTGGTGTTGGCAGCAATCTTTTTTTTTTTACTTTCTCTCCTTCATCCACTGTGTGAGTGACTGTGTGGCTGGAGAACTACCTGTGTGACAGCTGCTTGTCCTTTTCTAGTTGGTAACTTGGTGACCAGCTGGTTCCTGTTTGAGTGACCAGCTGCCTGCAATAAGGAATTCTAAAGAGCATTTTTTAATTTTTTTAAATGCATGTCTTTAGAAAAGTGTTGAACATTCTCAAATTTTTTCAGTCTCCAATTTCAAACTGTAGTTGGTTTTATATATGACTCGACCAAAGCAAAGTAGTTTATAGTTGTGAAGTGGAAGGAAAAAAATACATGATATCCAACATTTAAAAAATATTAATAGTGTAGAGGTGCAGAAAAAGGTCAATTTCTAGTCCTGGGAATTTTGAATCGATTCAAAATGCTCAAAAATTGATCCTTAATTTTTTTGTAAAATTCTATAAACAATAATAATGTTTTTTGTGATTTAAAAAAGCCATCTACTTAAACCTGGTGATTTAAGTTACAGAATTTTATGCACAAACCTACTTGGTTTACATATGAATTAATGGAATTCAATACAGTATGGAACCTTATGGAATTATTTTAAATAAATGTTTACACTGCAGTTTCTTCTTGCCTGTCAGGATTAGGGTTGAACAGAAAATTGGTTTCTAAATTGGAACTTGTTCATCTGTAATATAGTGAATAGTATGTTTATCTCTTACAACATAACCACCTTTCTTTACAATATTGACTGTATCTCTTTTTGGAAAGGTCTCTAGTAGCTTTACACTTTCTGAAGACTAAAATATTTGGACATTTTTTAGTCAGATTGGATGGAAAACATCTAAGAATAGCAATTTTCAAGATTTGCCACTAGGGATGCACTGAATGCAGGCTGACCACAAAACTTTGTAAAATAAATTGGTTTGATTAAAAAAGAGAACACCAAAGTTTTTCATTTGCTCATGTATTTTAGGTTCAGTTCCATGTTGCAGCAGTGCTGTGTCACTCACCCTCTATCTTTTTATTTCATGGACTTTTCTCCTCTACAGCTAGTGCTCCCTCTTTAAGCTTCATTTCTGATCTTAGATGGTGTTGGAGCAGATAGTGTTAATTTACAACATTGAAAATGTTTTAATTGAAGCTTCACAACATCTTGCTCATTCCTCTCTTGACGGTCAATAATCATCTTGTGGTGAGATTATTATTTTTTTGCTTTTGGCAAAATTCTTCCAGCATGAACAACTGCAAATGGATAACACGAGATTCTCACTGAATAATAGTCTGTAGTTCCATTATCTTATTCTGACACAAATATAATTTATGAAGTAAATAACTTTTAAACCAGGTTGCCTTAGGAAAAGTGAATTGTAATCTTAAGTTTCTACACCTTGACAATTTTACAAATTTTGCAACCGATATTATTTCCAAACTGATGAAAATGTAATTTTTCTGGTATTCCAGGTTCCATATTTAAAGGATGCCTTCCCAAGAATTTTCTGCCATAAACCCAAAGTGAATTTGACATATTTTGCAGTTTAATGTGAATATAAAATCTGGAAAAGTTTATAATTTTGACTGTAAATGTGTAGGATCCCTGTTTAAAAAAAACAACCTTTGACCGGCCCATTTTCTAAACATCTTTATAATTACATACAGGCTAATGCCTCGGGATTCTTCTTTTAGTTTGAAACTGAAGAAGCTTCAGATTTAATTCATTTTACTTATATTGCAGCAACTGACAACAAACGTCACCTCAAGGAACTCTACAAAACAAACGCATCTCAGGTTTTCCCCAAGTGTATGACAAGGCTGACGAGATGCCAGGTTTTACTTGCCAGATCCTCTGGCTCATTACTTAATTAGGATTTAACTAGATGCCTAATATTGATGTTGTTTATTTGAATCATATTTTATTGTGTTTACCTTTTTAAGACTATATAGTTGGTGTTTAAGTATTGTCAGTAATGCTTTCCAATCTAGTTGAAGCACAAAAAACATAATCTGATCAGTCCAATCATCAGATATTTATTTTCTGTTGAATTTATATAAAATCTAAGTTTTTCTTCAGTTTCCACCATGCAGACTTTCAATAAGTGACGTATGCTTGTTCCAGGGTAAGAATAACTATTAATATATACTGAAGACGGTTATTAATAAAACTAGCAATTTAGATCAAAATACCCAAGTCAGCACACCACCTGATCACCAGCACAATAATAGCCAAATAATTGTAAATGCCAGCCTAGTAAATGGGGACTTACGGTTATTGTTGTGTGAGAATCACAAATGATTTATGCCAAGCCTTGAACATAATATAATGCTTACAAAAAAACTGTTGTCCATGCAGAAAGATTATTTTCCCAGCAAGCAAAGTAGGCATAAAAATCTAGACAATATTGCAAATTCACATTCATTCTCGTGTTTTTCACAGCAACAGCTGGCTCAGCTGCAGAAGGAGAAGTCTGAGATCCTCAAGAACTTGGCTCTCTACTATTTTACCTTTGTGGACGTCATGGAATTCAAGGTAGGAAAAAACAAGCCACCATCCATGGATACTTGAGACTCTGAGACTCATCTGAAAACACTTATAACCATTTTAATTGTTCAAGCTTCAAATATACCTGAATTTGTATGATTACACATTTTGGAAACCATCTTGTCACTATTGCAGGTTAATATTTAAGTCTTTGTTATATTTAATGTTAGGGGTCATGTCCAATCAGCCCAAGGGAAAATGAATGCTATTCCTTGTTTCATTGCTTTGCAAACCCCAGCCAATAGCACTGTGCTTAGGTATTACCTTCTTATTTTAGATATAATTTATGAAAATAAATGTGACTAACTAAATTTTCAGCAATGACTATTGGGTTACGTTCTGTGGGAAAATCTGTAAATACGTCACATTTGTAAGCTAATATCATGTCAAAAATTTTTCGCCAAACAACTTTTTCTTTTAGTGAATCTTGTTTAGTGTCCTTCATTGGATTAAATTCTTAAATTTTAAAGACTCAATTATTCTTTAACAAATAGGGTTGTAAGTGTCGTAGTTCATAAAAGAATCAATGTGGCATTTTCTCCTCATACTGGTCACCAGATTGCTCTGTGGAATGACATTTCATTCTTCAACCACAATTTCTCACCACTCTGTCAATTTTATTCCAACATCTGTCTGCTTCCAAAAAGAAGATTTTATTCCCAGAAAAACTTGCTGCCTCATCCTACCATCACTGTAACTGCATTTCCATTAACCAAAAATATTGCAAATTGCACAGTGATGCAGTTGGTAGCACTGTTGCCTCGCAGCAAGAACTATGTTTTTAAATTACTTATCACGTGAACTAACAAATTCACACGTGATTATAATTTAATGGAGATGCTGCCATAAAAAAAATTCATTTTTCATCATGAACGACAAAGTTTTGTGCTAATCTATAATTTAAATGCAGCTTCTGTCTCAAAAAGAAGATGCTTGCTATTGATGGGTAGGATGTGGCAGTGTTGCATAGGAGCAAGGTAAGGTTGATTATCGGCAACACTTAATGGGAACTAAACAGGCTTTTCTACATTATAAAGGTTGTTGCTCAAAAGCACTGTTAAAACGCATAGATAACCTTCCACCGCTGCTTATGTCTATATCACCTAATAGAAAATGTAACCAGTATTCTACCTTCATATCGACAGGACCATGTGTGTGAGCTGCTGAACACAATTGACGCCTGCCAAGTCTTCTTTGACATTGTAAGCAGTTTTTTTTTATTACCGTCCTTAAAAAAAATGCCTTTCTATACTTTCAAAGCTATTCATCACATCTGTTTTATTAATAGTGAATTGTTTCCAACTCTTTGTGCTTTTATTTGTCAGACTGTGAACTTTGACCTGACCAAGAACTACTTGGACCTGGTGGTGACATACACTACTCTGATGATAATCCTCTCCCGCATAGAAGAGAGAAAGGCCATCATAGGACTGTACAACTACGCTCACGAGATGACCCACGGTGCCAGGTGACTGGTGCAGGAAATAACAACGCAGCGCCTTAGAGAACTGATTCCATGCGCCCAGTTCTAATAAACCCAAATCGAGGTTATTATCTCCATGGTAACTGAAGCTGTTTGTGTTTCAGTGACAGAGAATACCCCAGGCTGGGTCAGATGATCGTCGACTACGAGAACCCTTTGAAAAAGATGATGGAGGAGTTTGTTCCACATGGAAAGGTATCACATCTGCTTTTATACAGTATAATAATTCTATCTAATATAATGGAGGAAAATGTTGATTTCTTTTGCCGGCCAAATAAGTGAAGCATCACGTCCTGTAATTGTTGGATGATTTGTGAAATGTATGACACACTTCCAAGTTTGGATTTGTTAAATGTGGCACAATTCCCTTCCTGCCTTGTCTCTTTCCTTGCAGTCGCTGTCGGATGCGTTGATCAGCCTTCAGATGGTCTATCCGAGGAGGAATCTGTCTGCCGACCAGTGGCGGAACGCCCAGCTGCTCTCTCTAATCTCTGCTCCCTCCACAATGCTCAACCCTGCTCAATCAGACACTGTTAGTACTCAAACAATTCAAGATTTGTTTTGAGAAGATATATTTTTGTCACATTTTTAAAGCTTTGACAACAATATTTTGGACTTTTTTTGGTCATAAAATGAATGTTTATACAAAGAGTAGGACAAAAAAAATCATTGACTTTCTGTCCATCTTTAGATGCCTTGTGAATATCTGTCATTGGATGCAATGGAGAAGTGGATTGTGTGTAAGTACTGTAGAAGCTTTACATAATGCATATGTCTGTTATTTTCCCACATTTGTAGGTTAAAAAAATCTTATTAAAAGTTTGGATACAGAAAAAATACATTACACTCTCAATAATAATGTTCCCAGATAATAATGTTGTTTGAACTGCTGGAGCTTGGCCTACCAATTGGTGCACATGTGAGTTGGTATACTACCATGCCATACAATACCAACTTTATTTATAAAGCACTTTAAAACAACCACAGCTGATACAAAGTGCTGTATATAAAATAAATCAAAACAAATAAAAACTCTTACAGTTTAAAACAAACATACAATGTAAAACTAGATCTCGCTGGAGTTGAAAGCCAAGTAAAATAGATGGATTTTAAGACTAACTTTAAATGTCTTGATACTTTTGTATTATTAATTTTGCAATATTATTTACAGTTGGGCAGTTGGAATCTGTCTGCAGCTGTTCTTGTCATATTTGTAAACATCAATTTACACTGACTGATCTGAAAGGACTGCAAAATGTATCCTGATGACTGTCCTGACTTCTGCTATGTCTATTGTTTTTTTTTTTAACAATAGATGTTTATTTAAGAAACGTATGATACAGAAAATTTACCAGACACTAAAACAACCATGCCAGGTCAGTAGATGACGTTATGCCGACTTTTATTGCCTGCCAAAAGTAGATATTCACTTAGTGACGGGTGGTTGACTGGAATCAACTATTTTCTGCTCAACTAATTCTATATTTGGAAAATCTAAGCACTACAAGTGCACTAGCAAAAGTGACTTCCACACTGAAAAGTTCAGAAGTCATTACTAAATGAAGTAGACTGAAAATGTAAGGAGCCTAGATAGCTTGTGTTCCCCAGAGCCCTTTTAGCTGTGATTTCAACCTGCTACAGTCAAAAGATACTCCTCTGTGCATACTGCTTCTTTTCCTTGCTTCTCTGTTTTGTGCTTTTGTACTTTCTATCATTTATACTCAGATTTTCAGGTACGCATGACCTCACTTTTATCAAATTGACAAAAGTGAAATTAACTACAATCTGACTGGTTTATTTCGCTTTTTTTTTAAAGACAAGAATAGCTGTTTGTATTACAGCAAACAAGCTGTCAGCCTCTGTCTATTGTGGAACATGCTGAAATTTAGAGAATATACACAGAGACAGTGGTTCTCATGTACCTTGTACTAGGAAGTATAGTATCTCATACTAGTATAGATACTAGAATAAGACACTAGTGTCTTAGTATCTTATTCTGCTCGTTCTGCTGTCCATTAGCATGGCTAAGTTGGGGTTTGCATTAGAGGGGCTAACAATTAGCATGCTTAGCTTGGTCACCCACTGGATTAGACATACTTTTTCAAGAAAAATGTCAACATTTTGTTGAATGACCTTACAGCAGCAACTTGGCAAATAAAAAGTTTTGAACTGGAAGTTCTGAATTAATTCTGACAGAAAAATGGGAATTAACTGCTCAAAACCACACAAAAATCTAAGATAAGAAACCAGTGGCAAAACTTTAGTCATGTCTGGTCAGAGACTCTTTACCAATAATCTTAGATCAATTTTTGTTTGAGATCTTGGGATAATCTTTCTCAACTTCTTAGCACACAGTTTCTGAAAATTGAAAAACCAAATCAAATGATGTTTGATCACCACTGGTGTTTGCCTAAAACAGGGGACAGGGGCAAACACAACCAATTAAAAGTCTAAGTAACTCAACCTCCCTTTATGCTCTCCCTGCAGTCGGCTTTATCTTGTGCCACGCCGCATTGAACAGCGACGCGGCCGCCCTGTCTCTATGGAAACTGGCCCTGCAGAGCTCCACCTGCCTCTGTCTGTTTAGGGACGAAGTGTTCCACATCCACAAGGCCGCAGAAGATCTGTTCGTCAACATCAGAGGGTAGGAGCGCCGCTATGTGACAAATATTTCGAAAGTTTCACTCTTGCAGCGACTAAAGGAGTAGGAAGATTTTTGATTCCTTCGTTTTGCTTTTCGACAGGTATAACAAACGCATCAACGACATCAGAGAGTGCAAAGAACAGGCGCTGTCTCATGCGTAAGTGAAGCTATAATCCTGTTAGGATTCCTTTCATCATATCTTAGCTGAAACTTTAAACATACAAAATCTTACATTTTAGTTTTATTTTCTCCCTTGCACAGTCTACATTTTTTGTATTATTAATTTATATTCTTGTTCTCTTTATGGCTTTGTTGGGATTTTTTTTTCAAACCTGTCATTTCAGCTCCTCTTCTTCCCCGCTGAGTCTTCTGGAGGGAGTCTAACTTTCAGATATCACCTTCTTTTACCCTGTTTTATCCTCCCTTCTTTGTCTCATCACAGCTTTTATCCTTATTACTTCTGCCATGTTTCTCTTTCATCTCCACTCTCATTGTTCTGCTGTCACTCATCCTCTGCTTCCTTTCTCTCCTCTTCGGGATTGTCCTGAAAGTGTCAAAAATGCCGTTTTAATCATGCCTCTTGTGTTGAGAGTGCCGCTCTGACAGCCTCTGTGTGTGTGTGGGTGTGTGTGTCTGTCTCTGTTTGCAGAGGCTCCATGCACAGAGAGAGGCGCAAGTTTCTCCGATCGGCTCTGAAGGAGCTGGCGACTGTTTTAGCCGACCAGCCTGGACTTCTAGGCCCAAAGGTAACATCACATCCCCTAAGGGTGCTTTCACACCTGATAGTTCAGATGACTCTGTTTGATTGGGGAACAAAGTTGTCACATTTTCAGCTGCTGTGGTTCTCTTTCCCAGTGCACTGTTTTTACACAATATAAAAACATTCGGTCCCAATGTGATTTTTGGCACTGAAGACATCTTATGGAGCCAATTTTAACTATGACTATAATCACATTTAGTTGCTTGTTTCTTCAGTATTTGGATCAAATATAAAACGCTGTGGCTCGGTGGGAAGAGTTGTCACCTTGTATTTAAAATAATAGCCGTTCAAAGTGCTTTATATCATCAAACACAAAAATACAAAGTCATAAAATACACTGTGCAGTCAACAACTAAGAAAAACCAGTAAACATTTTGTTGAGTGCCATCATTAAAATCACCAGTACACATCAGATTATTGATTAATGTGACATTGATTATGTTTCAAAAGCAACTCTAAACAGCTGGGTTTTAAGTCTAGATTTAAAGGTACTCAGTGCCTTTAGTTTTGGCTGTTTTACAATTTTCTGAAAGTTTGTTCCAGATTTGTGGTGCATAGAAGCTTAATGCTGCTTCTCCATGTTTGGCTCTGGTTCTGGATGCAGAGCAGAACCAGAACCAGGAGACTTGAGAGGTCCAGAAGGTTGACACAACAACAGCAGATCTTTAATGTATTATGGTGCTAAACTGACAGTGATTTATAGACTAACAGAATTATTTTAAAATGTTTTCTCTGACTGTAAAACCCTTTGAAAATTTTGTAGGAATAGAAAAAACGCTAAAAACTAATTTAAATGCTATGTAAAGTTGCAAAAGTAGTGTTTAAATATTGTTTTTCAAAGCTTCTAGTGCTGATTAAAAATTGACTCCATTCAATGGTTGGAACTACCAATCATTTTAGTTTTAGCTGACTGATTTATTTGGACTATTAATTGTTTATCAAATTTGTAAAAATTGGCAAATTCTGGAGATTTTTCATTTTAGCCTTTTTAAGACAATATTAGAAATTCATTAATAGATGCAGATAACCAAACTAAGGTCTTTTTTAACTAACAAAATAACATCTTATTGCGTGACATTCGATAACATTCCTTGAGTGAACGCTTGATCGTTTGTAGTAAAGGATGCATCTGCAGTGATTAAAATATTTCTAACATCAACATGTGAAAAGCTCAGGCCTTTCTATTGGACTCAACATCAGTAGAGAGAAGGGCAGATCTGTTTAACTTTTGGTTTATCAGATGAATAATTGGATTGGACTTAAATCACTTGGTAAGCATTTCAGATATTTAAAACAAAAACTAATCAATAATCATTGATATTGGCTGATGTGAATCGCTTATATCGTGATGCATTTTTCAGCCGTATCGTCCACATATACTCAGACTCTCTTGATTTGTTTGGTCAATATATATTTTCTTGGAAGTATTTTCTGATGGGTTCCTGTTCCCTCCCTGAGTCTCTGTGGTCTGGATCCTCTAGGCGTTATTCGTGTTCATGGCACTGTCGTTCGCCCGAGATGAAATCATCTGGTTGCTACGACACGCAGACAACATCCAGAAGAAAAGCACCGATGATTTCATAGACAAGTATGCACACTAATTAACCATATACAGACACAGTTTACTCTCCTTACAGCTGGTTAGCTGCTGTTTTTCTTCCAGGCCTGATGAGTTTCGGTGTATTTTTCAGACACATTGCAGAGCTGATCTTCTATATGGAGGAGCTCAGAGCTCACGTCAGGAAGTACGGCCCTGTGATGCAGCGATACTACGTCCAGTACCTGTCTGGGTTCGACGCTGTGGTTCTCAATGAGATGGTACAGGTAGGGAGAAAATGTTGGCTGATAACTGGCTGCTTCCTTATGTTCACATGTTTAGCAGTCAGTCAGTGTTTTCTGGTAAACATTTGTTCTTACTTCAGTTCTCTGTCTGGGTTTTATTAAATAGAACCTGTCTGTTTGTCCAGAGGATGAATCTATAATCATGTCTTCATTTGTTAACACCATGACCTCTCTGAGCGTCAAACAAGGTAAGACAGTGAAGTCATCTAATTGAATGTGAGCTTATAAGAGTCATATTTGATGCACCACCAACACTAGAGATGAGCAATTACAGTATAAATATAAGTAATTGTGATGAATCGATATATTACAATTAGAATGAAATTGACAAAAGATTTTAGAAATTCATTACGATTTTTTATTGGTGACAGATTTTGTGGTTATGGTTTTTTTGATGTTCATTTACAAAAGATCCCACAAGCACAAAATACCACTCTTAAAAATGTGACTAGCACATTTCCTTACAGGCTAGTTGAGTATATTTTGTATTAAGTGGATAGTACTTAATACTTAAAGAGGGAGCTGTTTATTCATGCAAAATAAACAGCTCCCTGCATTTGTTTTATGCTAATGCGTAATTTTGAGTTGATTGCAAATTTTCTGTAAAAATTGTCAAAAACATTGGGTTTAATTTAAATGATGCTAACTCCCACTTGCAGGTGGCAGTATTTCTAACTTCTACTTCAACACTGCCTTAGCCTTGTTGTCCATAGCTAATTTTTCACAATATGTTGGTCCAAGTCACTTCAGTTGCAGATTAGAAGGAAATTCAACATATCAACACAACCTCTGTCATTCATTTGGCTCACACACTGAGAGAAATGAAGCTCATTATTTTGAGTGAAGAGGCAGTATAACATTCAGAAACATCCACTATTGATTAACTGAATTATCGCCAGCAGATGTTTGGTATTAAACAATAAAACATCTTCTGGACCAAGAACTTTTATGTTCACATAACAGAATCTTTTACCTCAATTGATTCATCGCCTGAGTTATTAGTTGTCAAAACTGCTGTGCAGTCCTTCCTTCCTATAAAGCCAGGATTCCATTTATCGTAATGTGTTTTCATTGAGATTTATTTTATTGTTAGTTTTTTTGTTGGCCAATTAGAAATTTTGTCTCCTTTCATTCATGGCTCACCTATTTCTTCTTTTTTTATTTCTTTATTTAATGTTTTATTGGAACCATAATCGAGGTCTGTGCGTTCATTTGCCACATCATCTTTAAAATGTTTTAAAAGGTTTCAAATGTCTTCTGTACATTAGAAAACAATGAAAAATTTCCTCTACAAACTAAGTCTGGTATTTTTCTTAGATGACAATTTCTACAACTGTGAAACAGAGCTCAGCTTTTAAAGAGATGTTGGGTCTATTAAATAACCGTTTGTTGCCTTCCAGTGGAAGATGGAGACGTGTTTGACTTCAGGGGGATGAGACTGGACTGGTTCAGACTGCAGGTAAAAACAGCCCAGAGGAGACTTTTCTACTTTGGGTTTGGGATTTGTTTCTGTTTGCTTTCCTGGGCCTTTTTCACATGTTGTTTTATTCAGTTCCTGCCTCGCTCCCCTCACAGGCGTACACCAGTGTTTCTAAAGCTAGCCTCGGTATAGCCGACCACAAGGAGCTTGGCAAGATGATGAACACCATCATCTTCCACACCAAGATGGTTGACTCTCTGGTAGAGATGTTGGTGGAGACGTCGGACTTATCCATCTTCTGGTGAGTCACCAAACCTGACAAAAAATACCTTTAATGATTAAAAATATTTCACTTATAACCATCCCTTACTTTTTAAAAATAATATATTATTATGTGTGCAGTTTCTACAGCCGTGCGTTTGAAAAAATGTTCCAGCAGTGCTTGGAGCTTCCCTCCCAAAGCCGCCACTCCATCTGTTTCCCTCTGCTCTGCGCACACTTCATGTCCTGCACACATGAGCTCTGTCCTGAAGAGGTGAGAGAGCCGACAGCCTGGGGTTTATTGGTGAAAATGTTTAAAAATTATTTTTTTATCATCTTAGAATTTTAATTGTAGAAATTAGGCATGCACCAATCCACTTTTTTCTCTTCCAATAACACTAATAGCTGAATTGAATTAAAACACAGACATAAATGAACTGAATTATACATTTATTTGACAACTCTGCTTCAGTATAGAACACATAAATACACCAACAGCTTCACAAGCTTGATCAAACATGCGAAAACAGCTTTAAGTTGTTTGGTGAGAGCAATTAGCAGTACAACAGAAATGTAAAATAAATCATAAAGTTTCTCAGAGCACAAAGCATAGAATTAGACTGAATAGATCTGTCCTTATGGAGCAGATACATTGTATCGGATAAATGATCTAGAATTTTTGTAAATAACAGGAGTGATATAGATATTAATATTGGTTTGGTTTATGTCTGGTAAAAATAGTTGGAAACAATTCACCTGAGGATGTTCAGCTACTTTTTGTTCTGCCACATAAAACAAGAATATTGTTTTTGTAATGAGAGAAAAAACTATATAAAAAGGCTTAGCAGGGTGCATAACTTTGCATAGTAGAAATCAACCTGCTTAAAATCAACATGAACTTCAGGTAAGAGTTTGTCGTCTTTTTCCAGCGTCACCACATAGGGGACCGGAGCCTGTCGTTGTGCAACATGTTCCTGGATGAGATGGCCAAGCAGGCCAGAAACCTGATCACCGATATCTGCACAGAGCAGTGCACGCTCAGCGACCAGGTGGGAACACTTCGACCACTGCGGAAATACTTCTATTTACTGTCTCTCCGAGAGAGCGATAAGATCAGTGGCTAACATCGAATAATTTAACCTGCAGCGCTTTATAGACCTGAAAGAGGAAGCTGTTGCTCTCAGTGCAATTTAATGGTTCCAAAATCAGGACACAGAGTTGATTATTAAACCCTGATTGACTCATTTGTGCCAAATAACCAGATCTGACAGATGCAGTTTTCCAGTATAAATGATAGCAAAGTTACCATTACGGTTACTATTTGCTGGTTTTTTTTGTGTGTTTTATCAAATGTTTAGTGGTAAATGTTAAATTTCAATCATGATGACTTACAGTTTTTTTTCTGGGTTTTATAAACTTCACAAGAGGCATACAGAAAATATCAGAGCTAAGCTTCCTTTTATGTAGTAAAGTTCGCTTTTCTTACTTTTTTCTGCACCAGTTATAAAATTGCATTGTTTAATATTCCATTAAGCCACTTAAAATGATGTCATGTTGGCTACATCAGTGTACATTAACAACAGTCATGCTTTAGCATTAGCTTCTCTATTTAGCAGAATGCTCATGCTTGACTGGGTATACTGTAATGCCCCTTTTTCTATTTAGCAGAAACACAGAAAGGGGTTAGGGCTAGTCAGCAGTAGCATCGCTAATGTTTATGATTAGCTTTTTAAGATTAGTGCAACTAACATTTTAGCCAGCAGTGATCGCTGACAGATAGCAAAGCAGGCAATTGTATTTCTCAACATTTTAAAGTGAGGATTGTCTGAATTTTTAACGTCTGTCAGTTTTAATCAGGCCTATTTGGCCTTCCAGTTCTGAAGCAGATGGTGCATTAATATTGAAACGGCAACATTTCAAGCAAAGCACCAGGAATGTCAAGTCTGGTTATTGACTCTTTGTTCCTTTTCTTCCGTCAGCTGCTGCCCAAACACTGCGCTAAAACCATCAGCCAGGCTGTAAACAAGAAGAGCAAGAAGGCAACAGGAAAGAAGGGGGAGCCGGAGAGGGAAAAACCCGGAGTGGAGAGTATGAGGAAGAACCGGCTAATGGTCACCAAGTCAGTACCAAAACCACATACTGTCCATCTACCGGACTGTCTTGCTTTTTATGTCATTTATAGTCCAGTGACTTTATTGTCACACTTTGGCCAATATGCCTTTAATTTGACTTTAATATAATCAATAGTGATTGTTCTTGACTTCCTGATTTTCTTTATTGTTCCAGTCTGGATAAACTCCATACAGCTCTATCAGAGCTCTGCTTTTCCATCAACTACGTCCCCAACCTGGTGGTGTGGGAGCACACGTTCACACCCAGAGAGTACCTCACCTCGCACCTGGAGATCCGATTCACAAAGTAAAACTGCTATACACACACCCACACACACCTACACACGCACACACAGAGCAAACTGTAAAGAAATTGTTACTTTTGTTCAGTTTAGAGTTTCTGAGCCTGCAGCCTGTTTACAAAATCTAAGCACAGTCAAGAAAAACAATTTTATATGGTTTTTAAGTTAAATTGCAACATTAGATGGATTAAAACTGAAGCTAAATGCTGATGTTGAAGCAGAATGTTGACATTCCTGTGTGTGAACATTGCTGCTGCCAATACATCTGGGAGATCTTATAAGGTTACTTCCAACCCCCCAAAAAAGTCCACCATTCAGACTTATAGAGAGGGTTTTTACAACTGGAAAATTTTTGAGATGAATGAAATTTTTGCTGCTGACTTAAAATAATTATACAAATAAGTAGTGATAATAATATCCATAATTAGGATGAAAATCAATTTCTACAAAAAGTTGTATTCCATGAAGGGTTGAAAGGAACAGAATTAAATGAATACAAACATCATTTAATTATTCATTAAATGGATGAAGAAATACATAAATGTTATGATTCCTGTTGCTGCAGGAATTTTGGATGTCTGGGGCGGGGCTAACACTGATCTGTTGAACTCCACCAGCTCAGCCTCATTCTTTTATAAAATATGTCATGGCTGGCATGATTTTCACTTTCTTTTAAATAAATATTTAATTAAACAAGTATTTATTTAATGTTGCATTTGATTAATGATGTATCTATTTGCCACTTTTAAGCATACATATAAATCTAATGAGACTTCAATGAAAATGTTTCTGTTTTGTATGATGTTTAGTGCTAGAGAAATATCAGTAGATAGTAAAAACATGAATTTCTACATGATTAATAAAGAAGTGTGAATGATTGCTTATTATATCGCTTGAAAGAAAGCAAGAGAGAGAACAGAATAAACGTTGCAATAAAGCATCATTTTGACCATCCATCTGTTTGTTTTGCCTGCAGGTCAATAGTTGGGATGACCATGTACAACCAGGCCACTCAGGAGATCGCCAAGCCCAGCGAGCTGCTGACCAGCGTCCGGGCTTACATGACAGTGCTGCAGTCCATAGAGAATTACGTCACCATCGACATCACCCGAGTTTTCAACAATGTCCTCCTGCAGCAAACGCAGCACCTGGACAGCCACGGGGAGCCCACCATCACCAGCTTATACACAAACTGGTGTGTTGGACTGTAGATCAGAGTCAATTTAGCAACCTTAAGTCACCAACATGTCAGGCTTTAACTCCCACCTCCATCAGGATCACAAACTTTAAAAGTGGAAATGTCATGGTTTAAATCCTTCCTTTTCACATGTAAATCATTTTCTCATGGTCTATATAAAGTAGAACTGCAGGTCTGAAATCTGCAGACCCCTATTTTACCTATTCTGAGGTGAATTTCATGTGAATGAGATATTTAACGCCCCTCTGGCATGCACAGTGTTTCACTCCATTCCGCCATTTTTGTAATTTGATAGCAATGATACGACTATCTACCAGAAGTAAAACTTTTTACTTCCAAGTTTATTAAAGATGTCAACAATTAAGCATCTGTTCCAGAGGAGGAGAGTGAAGATGACGATCCTACAGAACTCTGCTTCCCAATAGAGTTATTCATGTATTTACATCCTCACCACCCATACCAAGTACCTGGAGCATGCCAGATACTTGCCACAATATGAACAACAAAGCTTCGATAAAATTAAGGGCAGAATTGCTGTGAGGAGAAAACAAAAATGCAAACGCACAAAACTGATTATCCGGAAGTCATGACCTCGTTTAACAGTTCCACAGCAAAAATAGTGATAGAGAAGAAAACATAATCAGGAATAGAGAAAAATGAACAAACTGAAAAATATAACCTAAAAAGAATATATAGGTATCTCTCATGAGAATACATTTAAATTCTTTGCACTGTAAGACACTCAAAATACACAAAATGTATGTATTAAACTAAATAGTGATAGCAAATCCTTTTTCCCTGCTTGTTGTCAGTTACATTTCAGCAAATTTTGATTATTTTGATTGATTATAAAATGTAAAAAATTTAAACTACAAGAATAAAATCATAATATTCCAAATACAATTTAATTATTAGTTGCAATATTGTGACTTCATTTTGGTAATATTATGACTTTATTCTTGTATTATTTTTACTTCATTCACGTTCTTATAGCTTTAGTCTTGTTTTATTACGACTCAATTATCGTATTTTCAATACTGTCATATTTTTCTGGCATTATTTTAGTACTACTATGCTCATAATATTATAACTTTGTTCTCTTAATTTGATTTTTTATATATTTTTTTTGTATGGCCCTGTACGCCATCCTAGTAAATAAACGGTTTTGTACCTTATTCTGTTTAAGTGAAGCGAGAACTGAACTTCTGTTCTGTGTCCATGCAGGTACTTGGAAACTTTGCTCCGTCAGGTCAGTAACGGACACATTGCCTACTTCCCTGCCATGAAGGCCTTCGTCAACCTGCCTACCGAGAATGAACTGACGTTCAATGCCGAGGAATACTCTGACATCTCTGGTACCCTTATGCTTTCCACCTAATGTCTCGCATTTTTTGTTCTTTATGTGTTCGTACGTAGGGAAGAGGTTAAGCATGAATGGGAATGAACTCGTATGTTTTTATTGTGTTTTTCAGAGATGCGTTCCCTCTCTGAGTTGTTGGGGCCATACGGGATGAAGTTTCTCAGCGAGAGTCTGATGTGGCACATCTCATCACAGGTTGCTGAGCTAAAGGTAATAAAAATCACAGAAGATACTTTTCAGGATTGGGATGCATTTGTTTCAGACATTCAGCAATTTTAAACCCACATTACATCTCTGAATGTGAGGTATCCCATGTAGGTTACTTTGAACTTTAAGAAGTTGACATTTTTCTTCTCTATGATCATCATTCATTCATAACAAATGATTATCAGTTGAGTTGAGGAATCTCCTTGTTGAGATTATTTTGCGCTCAATATTGACCAACCTTAAGCAGCTTCAAATAGTCTCTTCTTTAAAAACCATGCCACTTATTTCCTTCCTTCAGTTGCTTATTTAACTGGACATGTTGTGTTTTTAAATCCTTCATTTTTACATTAATTTATGATTCTATAAAGTGGAAGTACAATTCTTTGGAAATCAACATCCTAATCAGAAACTGGGTTCAGTCAGGGACTCGAAATCCAATCATTTAAAATGTTTTGATCCAGTACATCCTTTCATAAACTGTTGTTATTGTCTCTCTCATCTTGTTTGTAGAAACTGGTGGTGGAAAACATGGAGGTGTTGACCCAGATGAGGACAAGCTTTGACAAACCGGACCACATGGCTGCACTCTTCAAGAAACTCACTTGTACGCACAGACACATGAACATGTTAACCTCACAGTTGGTGGTCTAAGATGACTGCTCTGGTTTCCACTCGTCATATTTACTAAAGAAATGTTGGATGTATAGTTTATGCAAATATGAACACAGACGTTGTTGATTTGCTAATTCAAATTCCACTTTACTGATGATCTGTTATAGAGTTTGGTGTGTAGGTCCCCTTTTTTAATTGAATCAAAACATCAAATTCCACAGCACATCTACATGTTAAAGTTGTCAAAGTCAAGCTAGCATAAATAAACTACTTCCCTCCTTCGCAATTTTTTTTTTTAATTAAAACTTTTCACTGACCTGTGAGCTGTGATAGCCTTGGACCTTGTTATCTAGTTGTGGCAGTGTTGACAATTAGGAGCAAAGCATTCCTTTTTCTTTATATATCATTTAAGACTTAGTGCTACAGCTAAAACCAAGGGTAGTCATCATCAGTGAACAGCTTTTTCTCCATCATCTTGAGTCTTATCAGGATAAATTGTCCAATGTCATGTTTCTAGATACTTGTACTTTGAATCTATTTGCTGTGAGACACATCACCGAGTAACATTTGCTTCACTTCTTTAGTGTGTTCACGTTCAGTGTCTTTTATGTTCTGTAGCTGTGGACAGCGTTCTGAAGAGGATGACCATCATTGGCGTAATTTTATCCTTCCGCTCTCTTGCACAGGAAGCTTTGAGAGATGTAAGACTCACACACACCCACACACACACAGACCTTTAAACCTACTGTGGCGATGTGAGACAAATACAGATAATCCGGCTCTTTTCTCCTTTCAGGTGTTGTCTTGCCACATTCCTTTCCTGGTCAGTTCGGTGGAGGATTTCAAGGACCACATCCCCCGAGAGACCGACATGAAGGTCAAACACACTCACACTCAAAGTAACACCACCATGTCTTCCTCCTCTTATGTTGATGCGAGTTAATGTTTCCCGTCACCAGGTGGCCATGAATGTCTACGAACTGTCCTCTGCTGCTGGTTTACCCTGCGAGATTGACCCAGCCCTGGTGGTGGCGCTGTCCTCCCAGAAGAGTGGTACGTTAAAAACACACTCGACATGTCAGCACAAGCTCAGCCTGTTTTCTAACAACATGGTTCGGTTGGTGCTTGGCAGAGAACATCAGTCCAGAGGAGGAATATAAAATCGCCTGTCTGCTGATGGTGTTTGTGGCCGTTTCCTTGCCAACCCTTGCCAGCAACGTGATGTCACAATACAGCCCTGCCATCGAAGGTGAGTCAGTCATCATTTTTTTTAACAGAAAGGAGTTGAGATTATATAAGTAAAAACAAATAAAAGCAGAGGACCCAGTATGCTACCCTACAGGACTCCCATGGATCATAACCTACAACTGATCGTGATATAAAGCTTCCATATTTCACAACCTGAAATCTGTCAGTTAAATAGGAAGAAAATAAACGAGATGTAGTGATTTTGAACTGACATCCACCACACACCTGACATAAAAAGGGCTCCTTTTCTCTGAGCTGAAGGTTTAAACCAGGGGTGTCAAACTCAAATACACAGTGGGCCAAAACTTTAAATTGAACAAAGTCGCGGGCCAAGGTTGAACAAATGAATCTTTTAATATGGACCCAAACAAGTTCTAATATAACAATAAATATTGAACAAGCAAAGCTTATCTAACTTAAAAGTGCAGGTGTGCAAAATTGAGTTGCTAATAATAATAAACATATTATTATATTAATAAAGTATATTTAATATATGAATAAAATATTAAATATTAAATAAAATTTATAAACATTTAATGCCTCCTTTCTGACGTAAATGTCTAATATTAATTTCAAATTGCCTCGCGGGCCAAATATAATTACACTGCGGGCCAAATTTGGCCCGCGGGCCAGAGTTTGACACCTATGGTTTAAACTTTGAAATTTCTCTACGTTCTGTGCCTCTGGTACAGCGCAGGACCCACCAGCGGATGGAGACATTCGCTACATCAGAACTTATGCAGCAAATATGTTTCCATCTCCACTTTAGGACATTGACTGTTTTTCACAAAGCCAAAAACTAACTCAGCTGAGTGTAGCATCTTTTATGCAAAACTAAGGAAGTTATTTTGAATTCTGGAGTGTCCATCAACCGTTTCTAATGCGATACTGCAAAATGCACATGAAAAAAACAGTGAGGAAAACAAGACTAAGTCATACCTTGTGTAATTCTTTTTAAGATATGAAAAAAATCAAGCTGTTTTAACTTTAAAAGGCTTGACTTTGAATTTTTATTGTCTTTCAAATAGTTGATATTTTTAAGATCCAAATGTCTCACATTAACGCTAAAAATGTCAAATTTTTTCATTGCATTATTTCGAGACTGAATGTTTTCCCCTACATATTTACCTTTGAGATTTTTTAAAATGCCAATTACAATAATGGTAATAACAATACCCTTTACAGTTCATGGCAGCTTACAGCCTAAAATCAGTGATGAGCAACATTTACCATAATCTTGGCATTATTCAGTTTGATGTGTTAAATCTTGTACATTTCAATAAAAGCACCAATCAAGTGAAAGTCAACTGAACATTTTCCCCAGTCAAGTCCGTCTGTTGTAGCTAAATGAGGCTTTTGATAAGCTATCAAAGACATTTGTCACTCAGAGGATGAATTATGAAGACGCCGCCTCCTAACAACCTTGAAATGAAAGGCTGGCCTGTTAATAAGGGCCTTCTAAAGAGGATAATAAGTTTTCAGAGGGTCGGCTCTGGTCGGTATGCAGACCGCGTCTCGGCCGACAATTGGTTTCGCCGCTACCATTTCTTGGTACACGGCCTCATTACCGCTGCGTTAGCCGTCCTGTGAGTTCACAATTCCACCCCGGCGCCTCCCATTTCACATTTATCTGTTATCTCCATTAAACATACATGAAAATCCATACTTTTTAATCTGCTCTGTCAGTTCCACATGAAGCATTTCTCAGGTCTGGAAGTTAGACTCTTGAGCTGTTTTGATGGATTTCAATTAAAAAAATAAAATAAAAAAAAAAAACACAAAAAAACCCCTCCTGGTAACAGTGTGTATTTGCTGCCCCCTACAGGCCACTGCAACAACATCCACTGTTTGGCCAAAGCCATCAATCAGATCGCTGCGGCTCTCTTCACCATCCACAAGGGAAGCATAGAGGACCGTTTGAAGGAGTTCCTGGCTGTAAGAC
Organism: Poeciliopsis prolifica; assembly: GCF_027474105.1. NCBI lineage: Eukaryota > Metazoa > Chordata > Actinopteri > Cyprinodontiformes > Poeciliidae > Poeciliopsis > Poeciliopsis prolifica. Next base: position 744,316 of record NW_026562474.1, on the reverse strand, counting down.
AGAGAAATTATTTGATTTTAGTTTGTTTTTTCTCCTGTTAAATTTATGTCATCATGGTATTTGCGCAAACGCCACGGTTTAGTCTTTCAGGCTGGAAAAAGGTTTTTAAAATATAGTATTTGCGTAGATTTTTTTAGCAGATCTGTGTAACAAATGTTTCATGAAGCTACAAAAAAATGTCTGTCTGTGTCTGTATGTGCAGCTGGCCTCGTCCAGCCTCCTGAAGATCGGCCAGGAGACGGACAAGATGACCACACGAAACAGAGAGTCTGTCTACCTGCTGCTGGACATGGTGAGGGGAGGATGAAGACACAAGACTGGACACATCTGGGCTCCTTTATTTTAGGCTGCAAGAGAATAATTTGAACTGCTCTTTTTACACTGGGAAATGATTATATTTAAGTTTTTATTTAAACAAGAATTATTTGCACATTTGAATGAATAGTGGATTTTTTCTAATTGGCTCCGTCAAAGTTAAACATACAGTCTAAGACATGTATGTGGTGTTTAAAAATACTAGAAAATTTGAACTGGGAATGTTCAAATTTTCAAAGATCATTCAAAAAGATTAATTTTATATCTTGTTAAAAAAGGAAACTTTTTTCTTGTATAAAAATATATTCCTCTGACAAATTACGACTTCTTAAAAGAGTAAAAGTGATGCGTTCAAGCCTAGAAAAACCATAAAGTCTCTGGCACTAAAATAACTGATTTAAATGAACTTGACCAACTCTGTGGGATCACGCAATCAACTGTTTTTAAATAAATCATTAAAACATGTCTTTTTTAAAATTATTATTCTTTTTCTGTTCTCCCTCAGATTGTGCAGGAGTCTCCCTTCCTGACCATGGACCTGCTGGAGTCCTGCTTCCCTTACGTCCTGCTGCGGAACGCCTACCACGCTGTCTACAAACAGAGCATCAGCGCCAGCGCATAGACGAGCAGCGAGCGTGTGGCCGAGGCGCCCACATGTACATACAAACACTACCGCAACACGCCGGCCCATCAAGGCCTCGGCTGAATCCTCTAAAAACCAACACTACATCGGCAAAAACGTTAACACACTAAAGAAGACGCTAATTACTTTAACCAAAACACACACACACACACACACACACACACACACACACGCATACAGCTGGATGACCTGAGGGGGGATCAGTGTCTTTATTTCTATCATTGTTTTCCATGATGTTGCTGGGGACCATGACCACTGCAACACCTAATATACAATGTTTTATTGAACAAAAATATAAAGATATAGTATATATATAAAGCTGACACTGAAATATTCCTTTTTTTTCTTCTGTATTTTTTCATTTTAATAGACGTTTTGAGATTTCTATTGTCGAGCTGAAACTTCTCTGATGATTGGATGCTTACTTTTTGGAAATGCATTGGTTCTGATGTGTGGTGGAGGTTCTTTTGGTCGTCGATAAACACGTTACTCGTAGGTTTCCACACACTGACAGACGTCCTGAGCTGATACTTACCTAACGATCTTTCTGCATTTCATACACATAAAAACCGTACATTTGTATAACATGGTGATGCATTTTTATGTTTGTTTTTTTTCTTTGGTTTTTTTCTAGGTAGTGGTAACACAAACCTTTTTGTGGGTAAAGATATGCTATCTGTATTCTACTTCGATGTGAACTGAACCTGTCTGTTTTTAATGTTTCTGTTTTATTTTTATGATGATGACAATGATGACCATTTGCCAAATGTGTTGACACTAAAAGAAAAAAAAAGAAAAAAATCTTGTGTATCAGGGCTTGGAAGTGGTGAAGTGTTTTATTAATGGTGTGTGATGCCTTTTTTTTTTTTAAGTGCGACTGTGCGGCAGCTTTGTTAGCAGGAACAAAAACTTTGAGGGAACAAATGACAGGAACGGCTGCAGACATTCCCCTCAGCTGTTCCCTCTTCGGAGGGCCTTATCGGAGCAGACATGGTGTTTTCCTCGCCACGTTTTTACACTCGTGAAGTTGAAAGCTGAGCATCCACACTCCGAGGTTTTATTAATCCGTTGTGCTTAACTTTATTAACAGGAAATAAATTCAACTAGTTCCTCTGATGAAAAAGCAACTCGAATGCTAATCCACCTCTGACCTGTGAAACTACAAAAACCTGGAGCTGCAATAAGACTAAATAAATATATATATGTAAACACTCCTGGTGGTGTTTTCACTGGATTCTTCTTTCTTATCAGCTGTATGTTTACAGTTTGGTATTAGGATTTAAAGGGACTTATTTTATTTTAGTTGTCACATGTATATATATTTTTTATTTTTATCTTATATATACTGTTTATTTATTCAGAGGTCCTTGTATAAACAGCAGATTAACCTTTTAACTATCCTGCGATCTTAGCGTGATGCTCAGGTGGAGCGCCCACATGTCGGTTAGATGTCAGATGTGTAACAGATCATTAGTTGGTGTAATGCCAGTATAATTAATTAAACACGTCTGATAAGCAAACATTTAGCGATGGAGTAAGATTTACGCATGAATATCGACGATTGTTTGGGACAGACTTTAACTTTAACATCTGTTTCAGAGCTGAAACAGATGGGACACAACAGCAATGGTTTCTGATGGATCTACTGATCTGTAGAGCAGAGGTCAGTACAAAATGTGTAGTGATTAAAAACAGTTAATCATCCAGAGGGAATCTTTAATTGGGATGCAGTTTGATACGAGTGCATTGTATTGGAAATGGCTGGCAGGTTGATGTTTGGCACCAGAGAGCATTTGTGGCGTGTTAATGGCAGCTGATAATGTGCCCAACCTTTAATATATAAAGTATATTTTACTGCTAAAACATTAAGTGAAGGTGACCAGGTAGAGAACAACTCTAGATCCATTACAAGCTGCTTGGGGTCACATTTTGGGTTTTCATACATCCAGGTGGTCAAATCCTGCAGTTATCTGGGACGACACAATGAGTCCAGAAGGGCTTTCATTGATATTTTTACAGACGAATTAATCCCAGTCCCAGGCGTCCTCTGTGTCTGCTGACCGTCACTCATTGATGTAGACAGACAAGGTTCCCGCTCAGTTTTGAGATGTCCAATTAAGTCCAAAGTTATTCACACCCCTGTCAGCTCAACTAATCAACTGTCATTCAGTTGATTAGTTTCTAATTAGAAATGTTTCTCAAAAGCAATATGAAAGTAGCATCAGTTTTGGGGGGGAAAGCCTTTTTGTCTTGATTTTTGTTTTAAACAGCACACCAACAATGGTTTCCACCTTCCTTCAACGATCAACAGAAAAGTCTTCAAGCCTCCCAGTGATTCTGATTGGTTGACCAGATTTCTACTTGTTTTAACTTGTATTCTGACTCAATGCATCTTTGATGAGGAGTTCCAGGTTTTAATGTGGGAAAGTGTCTCATCATCAGCCTAATGTGTAGCTTCTTCCACAGACTAGTTAGGACTCTTGACTTGAGTCTGTTAACGTTTTAGCATAAAGTCTTTAAATGTATGTATTGTCAGAAGAAACTCAAAATGAATTAAAAAAGGAAAAACATTTAAACACAAATCCACCTCAACACTTCTGATGATTACCAAAAATTATTTTGAACATTTTGTTTTCACTCTTGCATTTTGGCTTTTTTAAAGTAATTAAAAGCTATAAAAACATTTGCAGATGGTACATATTTCTGTGGAAGAATGGAACGGCACCCCGGATAAAAAAAAATAGAGCTAAAAACTGATCCAACCTAGAAAGAACCCTGCTGTCTGGCAGAAGCCGGCAGGTGGCGCTCTACTCAAACTCTTACTCAGACGCTTGTGAAAGCTTTGTGTGGGTATCAGGATAACACGAAATCAGATGCACATTGTATGTTCAAAATACTATCTTGGTAAATCAGCTTTCATCAAAAAAAGTTTATGTAAAAACATTGAGTCAGTTAAATATTACTGCCAGATGTGATATGATAATATATTGTTCATCTTATCTGAATTAGCAAATGTTACCCCAGGGTTTCCCAAAGTTGACCCCAATTCCACTTTAGGAACGGTAGAAATCATCCAGGACAGCCGGGTGAAATAAAAGACTTTTTTTTCACAATAGTTTCACTTACAATAAAAACCTTAAAATGGAAATGTTAGATACAACACAAACTGAGTCTTTCATGAATCACATTGTTTTTCATTCATTCTGGTTTCATAGTAAGTCAGAACATAAAACATCAGTGGCTTTCACTCAATAGCAGACTTTGATGTTTCCATTCAGTAATACAACGTGCTGTTTGAAACGTGACCCAAACCCCAATCTAATTGATATGCATCTTTCCTTTTCATTTTTCAAACACTCATCTACAGATTCATTTTCTGTTAAATATTTTTTAGGTGTGACAAATTTGTTTTAGGTTTGTTTTTTTCTTTTTCTTTAAAAAAAAAAGTGCTTTTGTATGTAACGCAAGTTTTTACTCAACATAGCCTGACTTTAAAAATGCTATAAATTGTCATTTGAATTAGCAGAGAGCAACAGAACCTCTGTCAACAAATTCTGGGAAGAATCTTGCTGTGTTGGTTGGATGTTGGAGAGTTTCTGCAGGCAGTCAGTTTACCGGGGCAAATAGAACCACAGGACCAATTTCTTCCTCATGTGATGCTTTGCATTTCAACTGGAAAAAATACATCCTGAAATAAAGATAAGTGTTTTTGTTACAGTCACATGTCATTTATACATGCCTAGATAACATAAGTAAAAAAAAGAAAGAGAAACAGAGGCTCATTTTACCCCACTCTCCCTGCTAATAAAACTAATATTAGCTCAAGCTAATGTGTCATTAAAAATGAAAGTGGAAGAAAAACATTTTTAAGTGTTTATTTCTATTCAGATTTTTACAGTTTCTGTTTTTTTATACACAAAATGAAAATATTAATATTTTGTCAGTTTAACAATATTTTTTTAAAATTTCTTTTCAATTTTTGACCTTTGTAGGTTTAGTTCACTGCTATAGATATCGAGTGCGACTTTCCTGTTGCAGAAAGGGGCTAATAGGCAAACAATTTAAAATGCACACTTTATAGCTGACCGTTATTTTGTTTGCATAATCTTGAAACTTAAGAAAAGTCTAAAACCTGTAAACTTACAACCTCTTTTCTGTCACTTTTCAAAAGGCATTTGGTTGCATAATTGTCATATAGATTAGAAATGAAACATTTAACAATGTAAGAATAGAAAGGGTGAAAAGAGAAGTACACCATTTTGTCTCACTGGTACAGATGTAAGGGTTGGAACAATAAGTGTGTAAACTGATAGTTTGTGTGTAGAACATGATGGAGAGATACTTCTGGAAAACTTCAGCAGGTTTGTTTACATGCTTACATAAAAAAAAATACTTTTTTGCAAAACTGTGAGAGCTATCGCTCTGACAGATTCCCTGTTATGTTAGTACTATATTTGATTTGATGTAGGCATTCAACTTGATTTTTCCAAACTTCAAAATATATGCCTGCTTCTTCTGTGCTGAAGTATCTTTGCTGCTGGTGACGATCAGTCATCCCTGATGGCTGCTTTCCCCCTCTTCTTCCTCTGGTACAGTTCTTTCCAGTTTACCTTCATTAAAAAAAAAAAAAAAGAAACCCAGTCACCAATTTTTTTCTCCATTCAGTTCAGCCCAGTGCTCCACCCTGATGAGCTGATGCAATACTTTGTATCTTTGCTAACTAGAATTTAATCAGAAAGTTCATTGATTTCAGCAATTCAGTCTGAAATATGAAATGCATCATTTATTTGTTCAACTTAAGCAAATAAAACTAACTTTAAACTAGACTTGAGTAAATGTGGTGAATCTTCTGTTTCCTTCTCATTGAATAATTCCATTCAAGAGTCTAATTTATCTCTATTTCAGACAAATGTTATATACAGATTATGAGAAGATCACCATGGCATAGTTAGAGAATCGAAATATAAATGAATTATTATACAGTCACCCATATCTTCTGATAAGTGATACAAGTAACAAACCAAACTAACAACAATGACCAACAATAGAAAATGTCTTCTGCTGTTGAGCAGACTTCTAATTGAACTAAGACTCAAGGTTATCTAGACTTAAAGTACATCATTAAACAAAAGATCTCTCCTTAATCTGGATTTTTTTTTTTCTGATCTAAGGGAAAGGGCAGGGAAAGTCTTTGAAGCTCTCAGTTTTGACAGATTTCCTCTTTCACAACAGGCAAAATGAAAGGTCTCTCCCAAATAGCAATAGGAATGTTGCTCGCTCTCCATTTCTTATGCCTTATTTCCACTGAGCGGTTCTTACCGGGTCGGTCTGATCTGGTACGCTATGTTATAGTGTGACATGCAGGAGAGCTTCCTCCACCAGCTGGACTCTCATTGGTGAGGTAGGGTCAAACCCACACACCTAACAAAGCAGCAAACTAGAGTGACGACAAACGTGATTCACTAGTATGTCTCCAGGTTGTTGGACGTAATGAAGTTTTTCTGTTCAGTGTTGTGTGATGCCAGTAGTTCCACCATAGGCACATTACAATTGTCCTCTGAACTGTAGGAGTCCAAGGAATGGACTCCTACAGTCAATGGGTGAATTGATTCTCAACTGTATCAGCTTGGTGTCACATGTACTGTGTGACACTGACTACACATATGTGGCCATAAAAATGTATTTTTGCACCAAGATGCCAGGTGGACATCTGCTTTGAGTCTGTTTCGAATGCGCATGAACCTCCGTGGATTGAAGAAAGGCCAAATATGTGGAACCTTTAGACAGAAAGAGCGAAGACAATGAATGTTTGTCCAACAGATTTGGATGATTTTTGGATCCTAGGCAGTACCCAGTATCAGTTTTACAGCTGTTGAAAGAACATGGTTATATGTGGGAGGTTCACCAGTGGATGATAAAGCAATACAAGTAACTCAGACATGTCATTTCTTGGTTTACTGCCAGACAAACAGGTGATGTTGATTAAGACAAATTGAATGATTTTCTAAACATTCTGGGAAATTAGGCCAGACTTGAAGAAACCACATCTTGTTTACACACATCTCACATGCAAGCCTCTCTCTTACTCCTGGATGTTCCTGCCACAAGTAGACGACATGGAGGATCTCCTATCAACCCAAAGCACAAGAAATTTCAACTAAACTTTATCAGGCAAGAGAACTCTCACACAAGTCCCCAGAAAATCCCACCAGGTATAAATGAGGAACTTTTGAACTTATATTCATTATTATATATATATATATATATATATATATATATATATATATTATATATATATATATATATATATTATATATATATATATATATATATATATTTAGTTATATATATATATATTTAGTTATATATAATATATATATATATAGTATATATATATATAGTATATATATATATATATATATATATATATTATATATATATATATATATATATATATATATATATATATATATATATATATATAATATATATATATATATATATACTAGACAGCATAAAAGACAAAGCAATACAAACAACAATATATGAGTAACTGAAAACACCTTTCTACCATTCTTTGAGTGGGAAACGAAACACAAACAGTGGTCAGATCTCTGGTATTTTCTTTTGTATTTTTGGAGGTTATCGTGCCTGAGGGTGTTTAGTCTTTTGGGGGCCATGTCTACTATTAGAAACAGTGGGGACATTTTTTCTTGCTCCCCATACACTCTTCTTTAGGAAAACATTGAAGTTATTTCAGCTGCTAATGCAGCAACATGAACACCGGGTCTCTCAGACGGCCGATATCCGTCCCTGAGACCGGTACCCGTCCCTGAGACCGGTGCCCGTCCCTGAGACCGGTACCCGTCCCTGAGACCGGTGCCCGTCCCTGAGACCGGTACCCGTCCCTGATGGTTGAATCTCTCATAGCATGGGTTTGGCACAGTCCACTGTGTTTAGATCATTTCAAGAATAACAGTGGAACATTAGAACATTTCAATTTCAACCCAACTTTTATTCATATTACTCTAAAAATAGGGGACTTTAATCTGCCTTATTATTTAAGAAGACAACACTCAGACATTTGTTTGCCCTTAATATGGATTTATTCACAGCCACATTTTAAAAATTCAGACCGACCCAAACAAACCCCCAAAAATGTAAAATTCAAAAATAAAAATAGTAATTCAGAGCTGGATAATACCAAAGTAGAGCAGTATTTGAATAAGTGTGAAAGCAGACAGGAGAACATTTGGTTAATGAGACACAGAAGGACAGAAGTGATGTTAGACGAAGCAGACAGCTATCGGGAGATGGAGTCAGGACTGGAAGCTTCTTTAGCTTTGGTGACGGTCAAATCTGAGAGGGAAACGTGCAAAAAACCACAAGAGAAGGAGAAACCGAAAGAGAGAGACAGAGAGTTAGTACCAGCAGAAGAGGTTTATCAGGACAAATATGAACGCTGTTAAACACGATACAGAACATCCTGGCTTTCCAACCTTACGACAGAGTATTAGGGTCACACTAAGAAAATGAAGGCATGCTGTTACAAGAACAAAGTCATGATATACAGTCATAGAAGAGTCTTAATATTACCAGACTATAGTTGAATGAGAGTTAAGTCAAAATAAGGAGAAAAAAGTCTTAGCATTAAAATAAATTTATAATATTGTGAGAATAAAGTTCTTGTATCATGAGAATTGTCATAGTATTACAAATGAAGTCAGAAGAGAATAAAGTCAAAATAATATAATAAAGTCTTAGTAGCCTATTACAAGAATAAATTCATAACCTTATGTCTTTAATCTCCTAATATTATGACTTCAATGTGGTATTACTTTGACTTCACTCTAGTGCAACAGTATTACTTTGACTTCACTCTAGTGCAACAGTATTCTTGCAATATTATGACTATACTCTCATAATTTCATTTTTACATTTTTATTGTTTCTTAATACGGTTGTAATACTCCATCATATCATCTTAATATTATACGTTTGCTGCAAGTGTAGCTTTTATGGCTTTGTCAAAAAACTAAAATGATAAATTCTTTAAGCTGTTTTAGTAATAAATTTGATTTCTGCAAACACTAAAGGCTTTCTTTTTTTTTTGGTTTATTGCTGGCATGTGGTTTTATCTCGCTCTACACAGCAGAGAAAAAAAACAACCTCCTGTGGCTGATAAGAGCTGCTTTCACATAGTGACCAACAAATTCCTCCAAAACTGGAACATTGTATCTTCACTTTGGAAAGAAACTGTTTGTAACCAAGAAAGCAAATGTTGCAATTCATGTGAATAAAATAAAATTTAATAATGTTATGATTTGGATAAAAAAAGATGACTGAGAAAACAGAAAAAACTGCAACCATGCCGAGTCTTGACACTAACTAAATGAAAATCTAATTGTTTTAAAGTGAAAATTGGAGTAAAACTATGTCATTGGTAAGGATTTACCATGTAAAAATGCTTATTTATAAAACAATGTATGTCTTTTTTTCTAATAAACTACATTTTTCCAAGATGAGACCAGTGAGACTGAGCAGAGGAACATATTTTAAATATGAAAAAAGAGACGAGCTTACAGTAGAACTTACTAATAATAACTGATAACTTTGTTCGTTGGTATTAAATATTAATGAAAAATATTATTCTTCAGACAACACTTCTGTCTAAAATACATTATGCAAACTATATCTCCTTATCAATCAAATTTGTCTATAACATTACAATGTATAAAAAAATGAACTTCCTTCTCTGATCTAAGAAACAGTTTACCGCCTGAGCTGTTGCTCTCTGCCACGCCTCTCTCCTGATTGGATAACAGCAAACACGCATCATTCCCATTGGCTTCCTCTGGCTGATTGTGATTGGCCCACGTGAAACCGGTGGCATACAGTTGTGCTGTGATTGGACTCAGGTGGTTGTCTGGTTCACAGAGCCCCGCCCCCAGGAGATGTTGCTCCACCCCCAGCCCAAGGTCTGAGGAGAGAACAGCACCTCTAGTGGAGAGACATTTGAACTACAGGGACAATGCTGCGAACTGGAAGAAGTCTTTTTCAGAAAACTAGGGAAAAAACTATAAAATAATAAGTAAAGATTCTAACTGAAAAGAGGGAGAATAGAAGAGTCCAGTAGTCCAGTGGGTTGGTTAGAGCATAAATATTCTACGTTTCCAGGTTTCAGTCCAGAGGTTTACATCTCTGTGGATCTCGGCCGATACTCGACCTTAGAAATTGGTACCAGTATTGCTATCGGAAGAGAAAAAAATTATCTGTATGTCTCTACTTTAAAAATATTACTATGATATTAACAAGAGAGGAAAATGTGTTGCTCCTAATCCTCCTCCTGTGATCCAGTCCAGTGTTTGGTGTGTTGCAGTCACTCAGGAGGCTTTTAACAGATTCACTCGGATGGGATCGATTAAAGAAAAGCTTTTACACTCCAGCTCTTCCCAGAATCCAGTCAGCGCTCTTTACGTGTAATCATGTGTTGTGCATCTTCTTTCCCATTATTTGTAATTTTTTTTTAACATCCACATTTTTCCAACATGTAGTTTATGTTAAATGTATTAGAGAAAACACTTTTATTTAACCTTCTTCAAACTTCACTGCAGGAAGTGATGCTGCTTTGCTGCAAGACACAGTTTGATGAATTATTTATGGCTGAGAGCCATCATCATGCAGGTGCACTTTGCATTGTTTTGTTGCCATAGGATGAGCTGAAGCTCTTTGAAAAGTGATAAAACAGGGATATTCTCACTGCCAAACTTAGAGCCACTAATTCCATCAGGAGCGAGGATCTGCACTGCCTTGCAAAAATATCCTGATGCACTTGTTCTTTTCTACATTTAGCCATAATACAACCACACATCCCTGTGCTTTATTATTGGGCTTTTGTGCAATAGCCCAACAGAAATTGGTGAAGTAGAAGAAAATTACACATGATTTCCACAAATACTTGGATGAGTCTCTTCTGCAGTTAGAGCTGTTATCTTCTGGGGGAATATTTCACAACTTTCATCCATCTACAGATTTGAAGTGTTGTCCAAAAACGTAATTTCCCAATTGCAGTGTTTCCATTTGAGAAACAATACAATTCAGTGTTTTCTCACTCAATTGCAGTGAGTCAGACTTTTACTCATATATACTCATGCAATCAAAGTCCAGATCTAAATCCAAATGAGAATGCAAGACAGAAAAAAGGTAAAGTCCAGAGATTCAGTGCATCCAGCCTCTGTGAGTTTGAGCTGTTGTGCTGAACAAAAGGTTCAGTTTAAATCTGCTAGAACCTGGTTTCACAAAAATGTCACTCGGGGCTGAATACAAACATACACTGATTTTTTTTTATTTGTTTTTCTTCCTCTTCAGAGTTGTGTGTTACTTTGTGTTTGGTCTTCTATGCAAAATCCCATTGAAGAAATATTGAAGTCTTTAGTTGTAAAATGACAAAATATAGATATGCTCAAGAAGTATCAATAGTTTTCCAAAGAGGTTTAGTTGCATCAAAAGAAGGAAACTGATCTGCTGTGGTGATGAGAGGTAATAGACTATTAGGCTCTCTTTAGTCTTTGACTTCAGCTTTAATATAATAATAATAATAATAATAATAATAATAATAATAATAATAATAATAATAATAATAATAATAATAATAATAATGTAAGGTGATTTGTTTTTCCTTTTCAATTCATCTGGTTACATAAAATATCCATGGTTAAGGAACTGTGCTGTGCCTTTAGAGGAGCTGTTTCTTTTTTTTTTTTTTTTTTTTTTCAGGAGGACCTGAGACGATTCTGGTCTGTTAACGTAAAGTCGAATAAAGTCTGGAGAGCTGTGCTATTCCCTCTCAATGTTCTGCTCCTATTTACCTCACATCCTAATGTTACAATAACATTAAATAAATTGTGTGATTATGAAATGTGTTCCTCCCCAGCATCACACCAACTGGACTCCACTGACAAGATAAAAAATAAATAAATAAATAAAAAATGGAATCCAGCCAGAAAAAAAAACAGAAAGTAGGAAAACAACTGAATACATGGCATGTCAAACAAAACAAACAGGAAGTAAAACACAACCAAACAGAAAGGAAACCATCAGACATATTAGCTGAACTCCAACTCTCAGCAGATCCAGTGATTCTAAACAGGCAGCAATAAATAACAGGTTTAATCTCTTTTCTTAGAATATTAAAGAAATTTATAATAAATTATGGCACAAGTTGACCTAATATAAGTTGGACACCAGTGATGCCTGCACAACTTTACTTTCTAAGAACAAACTCTGTTTATGTTTTTATCAGGTTTACCAAGTGCTTTATTATTACCACAACTTTTATCAAGTCCCTTTAGTGATCAGCAAAAAAAAATTCAACTGAAGCAGAAAACTTTCCCTCAAGCCATTTTATCTGTTCTCAAAATGGTTTTTATTCATTCTGTAGGAATGTTGAAGTTTTCTAACCGATATGAAGTCAGTGTTTACCTTTCATTGATGGGGGGGCGTATGTGCTCTGCTTCCTCTGAGCAGCTTCTGAGGCCTGCAAGACAAAACCCCAGAACTACTGAGAATCCCCCCGAAACATCCAAACAGTACCTTCTGGATGAGTTCATGTTAGGAAGAAAGAGAAAACTAATTCTGACTGTGAGCTCACATAAATACTGTATGTAAGATACTTTCAGAGGGAAACCTGCCCTGCATGCTGCTGTGAGGCTTTGGCCATGTAAAAACCTCAAACATGAGTTGATTCAACATTTGAAGAAACTCAGTATGACAGTAAAAACAAAAAATCACTATTCTAGTCATTCAAAAAATGTGCTTGTTTCATTACAAATGATTTCTTTTGTATTTTAGGACTTAACATCAAACAAAGAAAATCTGAAGAAATGCATTTTTAGGCAGCAGTTTTATGAACACATTGAAAAGCTCTGCAATGTAACCTGTGCCTGTGTGAAAACACAAATACTACCATGTTTAACATGGTAGTATTACATAAAAATGTATATTTTTATCTGAGCGTGTTCCCCTCAGGACCTCCAGCTTCCAGCAGCTCTGTGCTGCTTCTGATGTGATTGTGTGTGGGTGTGTGTGTGTGTGTGTGTGTGTGTGTGTGTGTGTGTGTGTGTGTGTGTGTGTGTGTGTGTGTGTGTGTGTGTGTGTGTGTGTGTGTGTGTGTGTCATTGCAAGCTTTTTCCAAACCTGTGGCTCCCCACTGGCGTTTTGTTGATCTCCAACATCTGCAGGAGAGACAAGGAGTCAGAGGTTCATGTTCAAACCAATCAGTAACAGATTCCATCGTTTCACTCTGATCTGTTGTTTTTCTCCATGGTTCTCTGTTCTGGATAAGGCCCTTTTAGAGCAAGGTTTCCACAAAGTTCTGTTGCTGACGTTCCAAGACTTGATGATTCAAAAACTGATCTTCATTTCCTCACATGTGAGGTTTTTTTGATGCAGGACGTCAAAACATGATGTGTTTAAAAGACAAGGTCATTTAGAAGAAAAGTTACAAATGATGTTTAAATGTCACATTTGACCTTTTTATCAATATTTAGCATAAAAGTGACACTCATCATCAGTCAAAAAGAACAAAATTTTATTTATTAATATTTTAAAGCAACAAGCTATATTAGTGTTATTTTGTGCACTTTTAGATGTTTTTGTCTCATTTTGATTTGTCCTAATCAAAATATCAAATAGATTTAAATCCTAAAAAAATCCTAAATGATAAAAAGTTGAATTCTTTTTAAATTAGATAACTTTTAAAAATATATATATCCAAATTTGTTTTAGTTGCTATCTTAGCAGAATGATAATAAAGTAACAGCTGCAGAGTTCTTGACCTTGTTTCCCAACTGAGATCATGAACATGTTTTTTGTTTGTCCAGCTGCCAGCAGAAGGAAGGAGAACTGAAGGTAATAACAAGGCAAAAACAGAGACACATTCCAGTCTTTGGCTCTGGACTCTTTTGGGTTCAGTTTTTATGTTGGTCATGTTGAAGAAACAAGCTGGAAGCTGAACCCTCTGAGTGAAATCAGGCAGATTATTTCATCAGTCGGTTCCTTTGTGGAAGGATTTACAGGAGCTGGGCGCCACACACAAACACTCACTGCTTCTGCGTCCATCCGTCCAGCCTGGACGCTCGGATCACTTTACAGAAAGTAATCTAATGAAGCCTCCATTATTGCAGCTGCTGCTCCGTCTCCCTCCACCCCACTACCTCCCCCTGCCTCCCTCAGGCTCCCTCAGGCTCCCTGAGGTTCCTCACCTGTCCCAGGTTGTCTGTAGATCTGCAGGGTGGCGGGGGTTGGCCTCCTGCGGCGGATCTGAGGCGAACACACAATACAAGGAAAACGTAATGAAATCAGTCACAAGATGGCTGGAAAAGCATTGTTTTTGAATATACAGAGGGCAAATATATTAGTGAAATAATAAAAAAAACTTCTTTTATTGCAGCAGCAGAGTCTCATCCTAACAGTTATTAAACTTTAACATTTAAGTTGAGTGAATCTATTCATTGGAGAAAATCCAATAATCCTTTTTTTAAACAAAATCCCAAGTGCCCCTGCTGTCATTTGCTTTGACTGTTGCTTCATTCTTTGGTCCATATCTCTCTGCATCAGGAGTGTCCAAAGAGCCACCAGTATTTTTAGCCCAGTGTTATTCATCACTATCCCATTGAAAGACCCAGTGTTCAGCCCTTTCTGGTGGAGTCTACCAGATTTAGAATTTTAAATTTCAAAAACTCCAGGATCCTGAGTCTTTTGGAGAAACACTGATCTCTAATCCTCCACCATGCATCCACTGACCACCAGGTCCTTTGCCATCTAATGTTCCTTCATTTCACACCCAGCCCGTTTTGTCAACAAGCTAAATCTCATCAGGCCAATTCCAGTTATGCCTCGTTTCCTCGGAGCGGTACGGCATGAATTGGATCGAAACACTATTTTGTAGCCTTTCGTCTACGGTACAGAGTTTCCACTGCCAGTTGGACTCACTCAGAGTGAGTCCAATGTTAACCCCAAACGTTAACATTGGGTCGTACTTGTACGATGACAAACATGATGCTCTGATTCTCGTGCTTTTTGCAGGCGGTGATGTTCTTCAGTCGCCCAACCGATGGTTTATGTTGTGTAACGCCAGTAGCTCCACCCTGACTGTTTCATACCGTTGAACCTGGATGAACAACTGAAGGGGTTTCAGCAGCAGTGTGGTCCAGGTCAGTGGTTCAGACCTCTTTCACAATGCAAACAGACAGAATAGCATAGCGACCTCAAAACACACCGTATGCATCCAACTCCCAACACGCCAACCACGAAGGTTTCAACATCACAGTCAGTCTACACACTAATGGACTCACAAGAATAAGTTTTCACATGAGAGGATGTATTAGGAATTGTAAACACAAGCTGGTCTGGTGATAAGTTCACTCTTTCATTTTGTTCTGTGCTTCTGAGGTCCTACCATGGGTCAGTACACTGCGAGTAAAAGTTGTTTTGTGTATTTCTCCCCCAAAGCAGATGCATGTCTCACTTCCTGTCTCAGGCTCAAAACACACCAGATTTGTTTTTCTGTTATCTTTGATGTAAAATCAGGTGAGGTTGAAGTATGCAGCAATTAGAACGTTAATGTCAATCCGACCTCAGAACTCGACAACATGGCCGACTGTCCGACAAACAGACATGAGATCCATCTTGTTGGATCTGCACAAGGATTTGATGGGAATGTGATGAGTGAGACAGGAAATGAGCCAGACAAAATAAAAAATAAACTCTTAACAAAATGATTTTTTTTTATTGTAAGGCTTTTTGATCATCCCTTCCAGGGATACTAATAAATATGATCAATATTTGAATGTTAGCACAGTTATGTTTTGTCAGAAATGAGCTTTATGAACAGAAACTTACCACATATAAAGTCTACTGACTGAAGACCTTACAGAGTTAATAAATATCTGATACATTTAGAATACCTTGTTACTTAAATATTTACATAAAAAAAGCAGATCTATGGTTTGCTAAGGTCACGATCATTTCAGAGGAGACGTCTATGAAGTCAAAACAGTTTCTCCATCTGATTCCATTCAATGCATTTTGATTTGTTTGGCCTCTAAACTGCCTCATCTTGTGACACATTACTGTAAAGACCAGGTTTGGCTTTCACACAACACTATAAAACGTCATTATTACTGTAAAGGTGAGACAAAATGCACAAACTTTAAAACCTTGTGGAAACGTTGAGTTGAAACAGCCGGACTCTAAACTCTGATGGGTAAATCAGCAGCTTCTGTCGCCGTCCAGCCTCCAAACGGGGGCCACCGGTTTAAACTCATAACGTTTTAGGATTTATGAAAGAGCAGCTTCTGTTCCTTCCTTCTGGAGCCTCCATTCACATGCAAGCTAAAGGAATACTACACAGTGTCTGGCCTTTTCTGGTCCTCCACCAGATTTCTACACTCAGAGAGTTCCTGTTTACTCAAGAAAGAGGTAAACCATATGGAGTAAACATGGTATTAATCTTACGGATTAACCTTTCTGTGTCTCTATGGAAGGAAAACAAGGGAGGCTGATTGAGTTGGGAGGAAGCAGCAGAATAAATCAGCACAGAGCTGACTAAAATTACTCAAGATTTTGGTGGAAATATTTAAATCTTCTAGAAATGAGCAGAAACACACACCAGCTTGCAAAGCTTACAAAGAAAACTCCACTGAGCCGCACAAATATCAGTTGTCATAGCACTACATGCTGCTCTGCACCCACACACAACATTCCAGGCAAAACTCACTATGAAGCCTCATTCAGCGCTTCACATGTGTGAACCCTCTCCTGCCCCCAGCAAACATCAGAAACATGCACAGAAACTCACATGCTCAGCAGCCTGTGGGTCAATCTGTCCCTGCAGGGGAGGAACAGCGAACTGGATCTTCTTTGGACTGCCGGGCTCCATTATTACTGACTGAGAGGTAGAAAGAAAGACGGGCAGAGAGAGAGAAAGTGTGGTGGTGTGAAGGAGGGAGGGAGGGTAGCAGGAGCGAGGGAGTGGCCTCTCTCTGCTGATGGGGTCCATTATCACTAATTGACAGACTTAGAGGGATGGAAACGGCAGCCAGGGCATTGCACCATTTTCCAAACCACCATCTGAGACAACGTGAAACTGTCCTGCTGTCTTGTGATGTGCAGCAGCAGCTCATGTTTACATCTTACAGCTGCTTTTATCGTTCAGTCAAAGCTGCAGCCCTTAATCAGTTATGAGTATGGCATTGATTTTTATGATGGAAGAGATCATGTGATGATAACAATAACCATTCATCTTTGAAGATTTGCTTAAATTAGAAACAAAGCTGAGACATTGTTTAGAGTCAAAAACTGACCTAAAGGAGGCGCTAGAGAGGTTTTGGCTGATAATATAATTCAGTTGAGTTCAGGTGATCTTGTAAATCAGGCGCCAGCGATCAACAGTCATCTCAGTACAAAGTAAAAATAGACAAGCTGTGCAATTAAAATCTATTTACACTCAGTTGAAATAAATCCAGTTTTTTTTTTCAGTGTGTTCCAGTGAACTGAAAGTCAAGTGAGTTTAATTCAATCCACAGACAGCCTGAGCTCACCTCACACACACATTCACACACTGCTCTCTGCAGGGGCCTTGAAGATGTTCCTGGTGGCGCCGTTCAGACGATCGTCCCAGCCTGCTGCTTCATGCTGACGGCGCCTCAAGATATCAACACAAACACATTCATGTTTGTATGATCTTGTGTTGAAATGCTCATTCATATGTCTGCATATGTGGATGATTTTTATTTTGCTCATTTAGAAGTTCTGGAAACAGAATCCAGGCCAGAAGCAGTGGAGGTGGATTCAAGAGTTGGGGTGTAGGATGTAGGATGAGCTGAAAGTAGGACAATAATCTGCTGGATTAAGGACTAAGTCTTTCTGTCTCATTCCAGCAGCCATCTTTTTCTTCAAGATGTTCTACCAGCATAAAACCTTCACAGATTTCTGATAATGAGATCATATTTGCTTCAAGTATGTTGAAGCAAAGGCGTAACCAAAAGTTGCAGGAACTCATCCCTCTGGGACTTGGGACCCCTGATACTCCCAACTCAGATTGAGGAACTGTTCAATTGAGCTTTAGTTAAACATAAAGTCCAACAAGTCGCTGTTGCTATAGCTACCTTAGATACCAAGGCTTTTTTCCATGGAAAATCTGTTTCTATTCCCAGGTACTGTTAACCATTTGTATCACAGTCAATGAATGTCAACATAAATATGTGAAGAACCCGAGTCACAGACGTTTCCACAGGATAAAGTTGCTCCTAAAATGAGCTCCTGCAGCTGAGACCAGCTGTTCCCTGAGGACAGAGACGACAAATGGAGAGAAGAGAATATAGACGCTGATCTGATGGTAGTGAATGTTCAGTGAGAGGGAGTGGATCCAATGCCTAACAGTTTATTTCTATATAATTTAATCCAATTGTCATAATCCAATTGTCATCCAGTTTACCATAGAATTAACAGTAAGTTCAGGAACAGAAATCAAGTTGAAGCCAGCCATTTTAAATAGATTATTTTTAAAGTTTTTGTAGATTTAATTTTATTTGAACAGATCAGTTCCCCTCACTATGTCCACTTCAGTCTAGGACT
Organism: Poeciliopsis prolifica; assembly: GCF_027474105.1. NCBI lineage: Eukaryota > Metazoa > Chordata > Actinopteri > Cyprinodontiformes > Poeciliidae > Poeciliopsis > Poeciliopsis prolifica. The sequence goes on along the minus strand of NW_026562474.1, from coordinate 725,722 downwards.
TTTAGCAATCCCAGTAAATTCAATCCCATTTAGAACCTGAAAAGATTGAGTCCAAGGTTTTTGTCCAGTTTAATTCAAATCCAAATCATTTTAATATCGTACATTTTAACACATTTGTTTGTCTTTACCAACTTGTCTTTGGATGGTTGGGAGTTCTGGTGCCAACCTTTGTCAGTCACAGGGAGAGAGATGGAGAACACTGTGACTGTCAGAGTGTACTTGGGCTGGTTTGAGTCTCAGGCAGAAAAAAATCTTACAGCATTTTATTACACAATAAACCTAAAAAACCCAGTTCACATCTTTTCTCTGGTCTCTGACTCTCAGCTGTTCTGTGGTTGTTTTCTATCTTCTATCCTCTGCATTAGTTCACAGATGCATTTGCATGTTTGCTGGCAGCCGTAGTGGAAAGCCTTTCTTTTCAACAGACATCTGGAGAGGCTTAATAGTTACTGTAGGTGGAACAAGCTGCTCTCAGATCACACAAAGAACCTCTTGTTGTTTCCAGTGTGCTGGAAACCATCCATTTCTGCTCAGGAAAGGTGATGCAGAAAAGACTGCTCTGTTGTCTGCAGGAAACGAGCTCCTGTATTTTCCACTCTTAATGGTCGACCTCCTCAGCATGGAGTGTGACGTCACGCTCCGCCAAATATGATTTTGGTGCAACTGTATACTAATAGCATGTGAGGCATTGAAGCAAAGTGATGAGACGTTTTCTCAGCCTCTTCTTTGTGTAGTAGTTTGATAAAAAGACCAAAAAAAACTCTTGACCTTTGAAGGAAAAGAGACATAATGAAACCACATTATGTCTCTTGTCATTATCATCACATGATTAAGGAATAAAAGCAGTTCTGTGGTAGTGATGTAATTCCTCCAGGATGTTAAAAGCAAAGAGTTTTTGCAAAGTGTTTTCTCTACAGCAACAATAGCAGCAGCATTAGATAACTTTCCACAGGGCACATTTTCATTTAAACAGGCACATGTGGTGAAGCTTGCATGTCATGTAGACACCAATAAAAAGTTAAGGGAGTAAAAATGTCAGGCTCCAAAAAAAGCCAGGACTTACCATCAGTCATTGAAAGCCTGGGGCTGGTTGTAGTGACCCAAACAAATTGAATTCAGAGTCTCTTCTGGCCCGGAAAACTTCACCAAACGACAGACAGCAGCTCTAAAGACGGAATGAAAGAAAAGTCGCTTGTGGGATCAGGAATAAGGTTTGGGTTCCCACGTTTAAAAATGTCTTTTACAGGGAGTTGTTCTGTCTGGCAGAACAATTATATCTCACACAACTTTAGTATTAATTGGTTATCTCTATACTCAACATTCTGCATTCACTGTAACCCTGAAATGGTTTTTTACAAAGTCTGTTTGTTTGAAACTAAAGTTGCTACAGAGGGGCTTCCAACCCCCCCCCCCACACCCCCTCAAAACAAACAGGTGACCTCGAATGATGAAAACAGTTTAGCCAAAATTGTTTTCTTAAAAAACATTTTTTTAAATGTATGAAGTAAACTTACCTCCCCCCAAGTCCACCTTATAGGTGTTATAATCCTGTGAAGATGCTTTTTACTCCAGGTATTAATTTTCCAGTTAAAACTAATGCATCATAAAAAGTTATTTGAAGGAAAAAATAAACCCACTGAAAATACTAAAAAGTTTGCTCCAAAAAGAAAACCCGTTAGCAGAGGTAGCAACTGTCTAAATCCCAACTAGTGATACTGACAAATAAAAATGAACTGTTAATGCAAATAATTCTTCAACAGAGCATCTTCTTATTAACATTATCATGTTGCGACTGCAACATTAAAATTGTACTTGAGTAAATTCTGAAGTAGTGGTATCTGTGCCTGGTATCCATGGTGTCTGTAGTTTGAAATGTTCAGAGTGAAGCAGAGCAGCTCAGGTTTATGAACATGACAGACGATGCATAACAGAGGTCAAATATTTAGAAGTTTTTACACGAGTTAAATATGCAGAGTTTTGAATCAGCTTCAAAAACTTTATTCAGACAATAAAAATCAGATGTGATACAACCACATGTCGCTCTGTGCAGCTCTTAAGGCAGTTCCTGATATCAGGCTAACAACCAGGCTGTAATAAATACATAAAAGGAATTCAGGAGATGAATTACATTTTTCTACTTTATAAATATATAAATCAAAAACCATTTACTTCAACTTTAGTCTGACATTGTGGAAACTGAGCTGAGTAAGAACCACATGAAGAGAATTGTACTATTTATCCAACAAATGTAAGAACTACAAGTGATTAGAAAATTTCCTTTGGTTCCAAAATAAACACAGACTGAATGATGAAACATTGCAATAAAAAGAAAAATCCCTAAGAATTAAGATTGTAATTCCAAGATGACTGGCTCATCTTGGAATCTGCTTTCAATGCAACAGAACTTTCTCCTAATATCCATTTTTTATTTTCATACAAACTCTTCACATGTTCAAACAAGATCTGGCTAAATCACATTAATGAAACCTAATGGATGTCATCACTTAGCTTAAAGTATGAAAATGCTGCTTCATCATGCTGTGACAAACGATGTTAGTCAGCAGCAGAAAATTAAGTCAAATTGTTTAAATTGATCTGTGAGTAAATATTCAGAGTAAATATTTACATTGAATTTATAGGAACATCCTGCAACAGAGAACATCATGACACCTGTATGATAATCAGAAAAAGCCATCACATTGTAAAGTGTCACTTTAATCCACTTAACACTGACAGAATCACTTTAAAGTGAAAATCAACATTTACAGACTTTATGTTGGCGAAGGTAATACATGGTTACTGAATACTTTCATTTTGCCTGTGGAAAAGTTACAAGTTGTGGTGAATGTGCATGTAGACATGTACATGACATATAAAAATACAACAGCTTCACAATTTGACAGTTTTCACGACTATCCAATCAGATAGTCGTTTTTTTTCTCTGCATTCAAGCGATTTCTTTACAGGAGTGTAAAATGTGCATCTGTTGGTAACAAGCAGAAACGTTGCAGCTGTCCGTCAGGCGCGTGCAGAGATCAAAAATCATAGTCACAGAAAAAACACCACATGTTTTTATTACTTCATGTTAAGTGCCACAACAGAAAATAAGTTGTGAAGATGCAGTTTAAACATTCCACACCAAATCAATGCAGCAATGACCAACGACGGCACAAATGGCCTCCAGGACTGGCCTGCTTCCACATGAAACAACCGTTTGAAATAGTTTAGGCTCCTGTGATCTACTGAGGATCACCAGAACGGATCACTCTTCAACCCTTTGCAACCCTCTGAGAACCAGCTGAACTAATCCTGACAATGGAGATCTGAGAGCCAATCACTGTTAGGATAGAGGAGGTATAAAAAACAAAAAGAAAATGTGGTTGTTGTACAAGTTAAGATGAAAACACAACCACATCATCATCATCAGCAATCTTCTATGTTCAGTTTCTGTCACTTATGTTCAGGATCACATTCTTTGAAGGTTGGACTGTGACTTTAAAATCATCCAAAACATTTTATAAAATACATATAGGTATAATTATGAACACACAGACAGGATGATGTGATTTATGAAGAATCCCTCATTATAATCTGCAATGGCAAAATGTTTGGACCATTTTCTACATCTGCTGAAGTTTAGAGTTTACAGGAGTGATGTGGCTCATCTCCAGTAGTTCATCAGTAGCAGATGGGACTCTGTAAGTGACTCTCATGAAATGAAAGAGAAGAATAACAATGTCATTTAGGAAAGCAGAGGGTTTTCTCCCACCAGTCTGTGAACAGCAGTGAGCTGCTGAAGATTCAAGAATGGAAAAGTTTTGCTGCTCATTGTTCTGACAAGACTCAAACACTTCAACTCTGGTGCCACCTGGTGGTTGAAGGATACTAGCATCAAAATGCCACTAAGAATCATTATAGAAAGCATTATACCTAATCACTCCAGTGACTTTAAACCAATTAAACTCCTGCTCTGGGTTTTGTCAGTTTGTGACCTCTGGTGTCTCAGTCTTATTAATCACATAACTTTCCATCTTTGTTTATCAGCAGTTCAGTGTTTCCACGACTTTATCTTGGTTCTCATCCCTGTTTGATTCAGTTGATCCCTAACAAATAAAACAGATTGTAACATCTGATTAAACCTGAATAACTGCAGATATCGTTTACTGGAGTTTCAGACCTACATATCCTTACAACAGACTGCAGGTCGATGGTAGAAAATGACTTGAAATGATCAGTTTAAATCAGGTACAAAAAACAAAGTTGCCCTGTTGGGTACAAACAGTCGTGTTTGGAACAAAGCTACAAACTAAATTACTTCCTGCTTTTGCAATCCAATAAAAACGTCCCAGTTAAAGTTTAACATCTAAACTCTGTAACATCAGAACAGTTAAAGATAGACTTACAGTAAACCACCAGTTTTACCACCTCTTCCACAAAACTTCCCAAGAGACATTCATAAAAAATATATAAATATAAATATCTCAGTTTCATCATGGCCTCAGAGTGAGACTGGACCGGATTCCACCACTAAAATACAGTGAATGCAAAATACAAATACTACCAAAGCAAAACTCTGACATATGTTCACATTGAAGCTGTCAGTAACAAGTCAGCTCCCTTCATGTGACCCAACTCCTCAAAACTGGACCTGCTCATCAACAACGGAATTTGGGTGAATAATTGTAAACTGAGGTTAGTTTAAAGAAACATCAATCAGATGCAGGATTCGCTTCATCGTAGCAATAAGAAGAAGCAGTCAGACAAGTGGCAGAGGTCTGCGGAGCAACGTCTGTTGAATTAGTCAATGAGGCTGTTCTGTAAGGAACAGCTTGAGATCAGAGCCGTCATAGATGGAGATGATGTTCTACCGTCCAAAGAGACGCCACCATCAGAGCCACTAAAATGTCCCAACACACAGATTTACATTCTGGGGTCCTTTTAAAGCAGCGCATGTCCAAAAATCAGCAATTCACAGTTCATCATGTTCACATAGAGCTGCCTGGTATGACCAGCTGGCGTGGCCCTGAAACCGGACCCGGGTTTCTATCGTTCATCTGCAGCACCCCACCTCCCAAAAAGAGTCTCACCTCTCCAGAGTGTGAATGAACCACTGACAGAAAGAAACTGAATGACTCTGAACTGCTCAACTGGTTCTGTGGAGAAAACCCAGGAGGGACAATCCTAAAAATTCTAGACCAAATGACCTTTCCTTCCTGTCCACCCCGTCGGGCGTCGCGTGTTCAGATGGACAGGTCGGTGTCTGTGTCTGTGGGCGTGGTCTTCGGGCTCACACTGCCTCCCCTCTCCTCCGGGATGGAGGACGAGTCGCCGTTCAGGGCCGGAAGCAAACCTGAAAAAACAGGAAAGGAGCTTCAAGATAAACGTCACACCAACCCACAGCTTTTTTGCCACTAATCGAACAGAAAACTCATCTGGCCAGAGAGCAAGACAGAGAACTTTAGCACTTAACATCCCCTAAATTCATCTTTTGGATAAATTCTAAAGCACTAATTTAATTGGTTGTTGAGTCAACTTTCAGTTGAATAAAGTTCGACATCTGTGTTGAAGTCACCAAATGTTGAGTTCTTGAAGTAAGACACATTGAGACGTTGGTGCAGATATGAAGCACAACTCAGGTTCAGAGGCCTCAGTCCTAGACGCAGACCGATGCTGCACATCTTCCCCCTCTGTCATTACCCACTTTACTGTCTGACAACTGCTAAATAAAGACCTCTATTCTTCAAGAAGTTAGCTGTTTATATTCATGCTCTTATTTTGAAGTGGGTGAAGACTGTTTATGCACCACTTCCTTTTTCTCTTCCCCAGTTTTCTTATTTCCTCTCCTAATAACTTTATTTCAGACTTACAGCAACAACTAATCACAAACACTAAGATATGAACTTAAATAGAATATCTAGAAACATTATTGATCATGTGTTAGGTTTAAGGACAGATAGAATTTGAATGGAAGTGAGAGCTTTAACATTAGCGTCTGCTAAATACCATGTTGGTGCAGCTCTTTAGTGTTTGCGGACTTAATGTTGATGATTAGCATGTTAGCTAGTGGTGCTCAAAACTTCAGATAATCACCACCAGTCAAATTACATGGCTCTATGTCAGAGAAACATTTCAAGCATTTGTCTTCCACCCAGCATTGTAACTAAATCCGCTGAAGCTTGTGGCTGTGATGTGACAAAATGTAAAAAGGTTTGAGGGGTTTAATTACTTCTTTTCCCGTTGCAGTTGTGTCTGTTGTAGAAAGTCTTTACATAACTCATTTAAATATTCAGTAAAATGTCTGAGTCTTACGTTCAGTCTCGTAGACGGAGCTGTCGGAGGACGTTCGGTGTCTGCGTGGAGCTGACCTCTGACCTCCACTCACATACTCCTTTAGTACACCTGACCTGGAGGGAGATAAAGCCTCTAACACACCAGACAGGATGGAACAAACTCAATGTGGTCTGACTCACATTTGATTGCACTGGAGGGAAACCTGTCTGTATAAAAAGATATTTTCAGAAACTCATTAAGTGCAAAAATAAACCTTTAAAAATGTATTTAAAAAACTGCTGGTGTTGTGTTTCTATTAAAACACGACATGTTTGAGGTTGTGGCTCTTCTCTCAACAACTGAGGTTCTGTTCATTTGAAAAATGTTTACTTTAATACTAACCAACCAAAAATAATTCAGTGCAGCCTTTGTTACATCTTTATTACATTTTCTACTAATTAATGCTCAACTCACTTTTGTCAACCTCTGCTAATAAAGACTTCTCTGTTTTCTGTAGTAAAATCCTCCACACGTTTTTTTTCTATCCTTGTTTAAAATTCCTGAGTTAGTCCTGGTGAGAGGATTGAAGTTAATCTCAGCAGGAATTTCACAGCTCAGAAATGTAGAAAATCATTTTGCTGCAGGAAGCAGCGAGGTGCAGAAAACAACAACACAAACCAAACACCTTGTTTCAGACCTGAACATGTTTGGCTGTCACAGAGATCTAGATAAAAGCAACTGGTTGAATTTAATGAAGCAACTGGTTGATAAGAAAGAAGCTTCAATACATTTATTGATCAACTGGCTTTTTTAGTCTGTTCTGAAGTCTACACTGTGTTACTGATGAACTGACCTGTCAAAGCTGTAAGTACCAGGGTGGCTGATGGAGCGCTTCATCTGCAGAGGGACAGAAACATTTATGATGCCAACGTTATTAAAACCAGCCTTGTTTTTTATAAATCACACAATTTCACAAAAGAGCAGCTGGACAGGACATTTAAAATGTGCAAGTTTTACTTTTTTTTTAATCAATTAAAAAATACTTCATGTATTCTAAAGGGGGAATTAATGTTATTGTAACTCATATCATCCAAGTAGCTTCCAAGAATTGTTGTGGATGGTGATCCTGTGAGCAGGAAGGATCTCCTTCAGCAGTCAGACTCGCAACAAATCTTAAGAGGCCTCTGACTGAAGATTGTTGCTGTATGAGATGCTAACAGCTCAATATTAGGGCAGCAGAGACGATACTCAACAGTAACACTTCCTGGATGTTAAAATCAGTTCTTAGAACCCTTGCTAATCCACTTCCTTTGCTTTGCTGCTACTTTTTATATCTGCCTGGCCAAGCAGAGAGATTATGAGTACCTTGTTGCCATGATAACACACCATAACAGCTGTCTAAAAGTTGGTATGGTGCACAGCGTCCAAAACAAGAGAGAATAACTGTCCAAACATGCATTGCATGACATAAACGCATATGAAAACTGAATTACCCTTTCAGGAGGTCGGAGGTCAGGGGTCAAACTCTGGTTGGCTAGGCTCATACACTCCTCCAAAGTCCTGATGAACGTCTCACAGGTGGCACTGAGCAACGAGGCCTGAACAGAGTTAAACCAGCATATTTAACGTCCACTGTTCAGGGTGAAGTTCTGCTCAGTAAATCAGTATCATACTGATTTACTGGATATGATACGACATGTTGGATATGATACGACATGTTGGATATGATACGGCATGTTGGATATGATACAACATGTTGGATATGATACGGCATGTTGGATATGATACGGCATGTTGGATATGATACAACATGTTGGATATGATACAACATGTTGGATATGATACAACATGTTGGATATGATACGGCATGTTGGATATGATACAACATGTTGGATATGATACAACATGTTGGATATGATACAACATGTTGGATATGATACAACATGTTGGATATGATACAACATGTTGGATATGATACGACATGTTGGATATGATACGGCATGTTGGATATGATACAACATGTTGGATATGATACGGCATGTTGGATATGATACAACATGTTGGATAGGCCCATCACCATAATTGTCCCAGACGTTATTGAGATAAACAATAATATTGTTGCTTTGAGGCCATTTTGAAGTAACATACAGTAAGGGCCTAATAATGCAAGAACACATTTTCAAAGGTCAATAAACTTTAATTTCTATAGAACATTTATCGTAATTTAGTTGAGACCAAAGCACCAGACTGAAGACGTCATCCAGTTTTTGATAAAAAGAGAAAAATACAGTCTTGTAAATAGAAATGATCTAGCTGGTTTTAATTTATCATGCGATTAATTGATTTATTGCAACAAGTTTGAGTACAATTTCTTTATTTTGAGGACAAAGATTCTAAATGTCTACTTTCTTCTCTACAACTTGCTTGCGGTCATTTCTGACCCATGTTTAGACCAGTTTAATCCAAACAGGTTGGTTTTGTCTTACCTCTGAAGTGGGCGGGGCTTCTGCGTCTGCACTGTGCTGTGATTGGATCGTCTGGACTTGCTGGACAAGGAGGTCACAGTACAGGCGAAGTTCAGACATTTTGGTTTTCAGACAGTCTGAACCTGACAACACACACACACACACACACACACACACACACACACACACACACAGTGGTCAGATAAGTTTGTTTACAATAACAAAGCTTTATTGATCAAGTTAACTGATTACATCACAACGTACCTCTGTGTTTGTGGCTTTCCAGAGTTCCAGCTTTGGACGATCCCAACGCCACTAGCCACCTCTGCCTCTCTGCGGCGTTCACGGCTCGCACATAGAAATGCTGCTCACCGGGAATGATCAGCTCCAGACGAGTCGAGTCTGTAGGATGGACTGAAACACAACGTGTGGTTGGATACCTTTACCTTCACAGTGACGAGACCAGGCCAGGCAGACCCACCTTTAATGTCACACACGGACATCTTGATGGATCCCTTGCTGCCTTTCGCGACGTCGTCCTCGCTGTCGTAGTACGAGATTACGCCGTCTTCCAGGACGAACCAGCGTGGCTGCCAGCCTGCAGACACAGAACACACACTTATCCCACAAGATTTCTGAACAACGCTGACAGAACTTCAAAACTTTAATGTCATTGAATTCGTCAGACTAACCAGGGGCCAATGACAAGACGGTTTCATTTTAACTTTTGATGTGATTCATTGATTTATTGCGACGGGCTTAGCAGTTTTATAGATTTCTCTGCAAAACTCTCCAGTCTTTTCCAAACAGAAAAATGGAGGTTAATTTTTAAGGCAAAAAATTATTGCACTAAATAATATTGTTGTTTTGATTAATTAACTATAATGCAAGCTTGCTCAGTCAAAAATTGATAAACATTAATTTTGTACATAACACTCCACACAGGAACTGGAAGATCCAAAGATCCAAATAAAACACAACAAATCAGAGTTAATAACCACATACAACTGGAAACATAAATAAAGTGGATTATGTCTCTGAAAACAAAGTTGCTTTTCAAAAATATTGAGCTTATTTTAATTTATCATGGATTAAGTGCTTATTGTGATGCGTTTACCTGTTATTCGTGTAAATAAAAGAGAATTTTTGCCTTTTGCAGCCGCTCTGATGTTGGATTTCTCCATCTGCAGCTAATTTGGGATTAACAATCTGGCTTTGGAGCCAGAGTACATAAAAAATTGTCTAGAGGCCGAAAGTATCTGGTCTAGGATCAGCTTCTCTATTATTTTAATAATGCAGAAACTCTACATAAACGTCTTTGTTTCAGATACTTCCTGTAATCCTGAACAATCCGACCCAACATAAAACCCTGATTAAACAGAGGAGGATTTACAGTAAAAAAAAAAAACCCAAAACATTGCATATACTTATACAGGAACAGTACAGAGATCGGTAGCAGATTAGTTTTGAAGAAAAACAAATCCACCTGATCTTGTAAATCCTGACAATCCACCATTGCTCTAGCTCAATGGAAGAAGAACCAGACTGTATTATAGTCAAACTGTTTATTCTTGATGACAGAAAACCAGAAAAATTCCCAAATGGGTGCATGGATGTTAAATTGCTCCCATCGTCATAACAACTCTCTGAATTGGAGATCTGGAATCTGTGTTAGAAAACTGAATTTATTCAGAAAACACAGCGGCCTGCAGAATGGACTCTGAGCCTTTTCACATTTTGGCCTCTTGCAACCACAAGCTTGGGTGGATTTGAATTACTTCACAACACACACCCGACATACAACAGCATGGTCCAGTCAAAGTTCTGACCAACTTCTGGTTGCAAATTTTGTAGCAAGATCTTCACTGATGTTCTCCAATCAGTGGCTGATGTCAGTGAACATTCACATTTTCCAATGAAAAGCTGCTAGAGACAAACCATAACAAACTCACAGCTGGAGTGAAAACAAAATGTGACTCTACAAAGTTGATTTATTACAAAGTATTTATCTACAAAGTAGAGTCACATTCTGTTGTGTGGCACACTAGTAAAAGACATGATCAAGTGATATTAATCTTAGATTTTAGATGCAGGTCAATGTAATAAATATCAAACAGCAGTAGTACAGATCTACTGCTATGTACCTCCAACATCTCCTGTAGTTTATAGCACAAGTTCATTCAGGAACACACTTCAGTTCAGTTAATGTTATTAAAATAAACATTTGTCATTTTTATCTTACTTGAATTATTAAGTGATTGCATTGAGTGAATAGTATAACAACAGAAATAAACTATTCCAGGAACAATTAACAGAACCCAACGAACATTAAATATTAAAAGATATTTATTAAGCAACTAAATAAAGACAGGTTTGTAAATATTATTTTTATCCGTAGTGACTGAATTGTATTAAAATAGCACGAGTAATTATCACAAACTATTTCTGTTTCATGTGAACTTCAAGTCCTTCCAACTGTTAGCTGTTTATTTAATTAATATTTCTACACTAGACAGTTAGTTTGGCTACAAAAAGACAAAAACATTTTATATATTTTTTTTAGTTTTAACTTAGATATTTAGAGCCACACAGAACTGAAAATAAAGATTTATTATGCAGCAATACTAAATGAAGTGTCCAACTTTATGTAGGTAAAGAGAAACTGTTTACCTGGATTTTTTACCGACATTATTTTAAGCTGTCCGCTTCAAGGCATCGCTAAATTATTATAAATATCTCCATATTTATTCATGGGAGTTTGTCTTACTGTTTCTGCATCACTTAAACAGGTGTTCATTAATGTTAGCTACTTAAGAGTTGGAAAGGAACATTTCTAACACAATGAACATTCGCAAAAGAATAAAATAAAATAAAATAAAAATGGTCTGAAATCAAATTACACTAAAAAACTATCAGCCAGAGTCCTCACCTGTCATGTAATTAGTCCACTTGTATAAAATGCCCTCCATGACGTCTCCGAACATCGGGTTACTGAAGGTGGATGTTAGCTGGGAGCTAAAGCTAATGCTCAGGGACTCGTTAGCAAACAGCGGCCATTCTCAGCTGCTGCTCTCCTCAGCATGAAAGAGAGGCTTCCTGAAATCTGCCGATTGTTCGCCGGAGAAAACTGAGCTGAAGAGGTGAGTCTGTGTGGAGCTGCTCATCGTCTCTCAGCGGGGAATCAGCTGATGGAGAAAAGTGTCAACAAAACAGCGGATTTTGTACGGGAAGCTGCGAGGGACAATTGAGCTTTCTAACCCTAAGCAATGGGTTAAAAACATACAAGGAACAAGCAATTAATTAACAAAACACAAGCAAACTACACACTCAGTGTTTCCTTCTTTTTTTTTTTTTTTAAGAATTAAAGACATTTATTTAGGAAAGTACACTTTCAACTCTTTGAAGTGATTTTGACTTAGACTTATTTTACTGTCATTGCACAAAGACACAAGTGAAATTGTCAATAAAATGTCAAAGCTTGGCCACCAGAGCACACGTGTGCCTATAAATACATAATATACAAAAAATAATATGTTGCTAAATGTATATAACTTAGCATTTTCAAGCAGTCTCAATCAGTCAGTCTTACTGATGGGATTGTTGAGCAGTCTGATGGCCAGTGGGGGACAGCTATTTCTGAGTCTGGCTGTTCTGCTGCAGATGCTATGGAATCTTCTGCCAGACACCAACTAGATGAACAGACCATGGAGAGGATGTGGAGTCAGAGATCACAGAGATTTCCAGTCTGAGGCCTTGCAGCTCCCAGACCAGGTGGAGATAGTGCTGGTCAGCAGGATCTCTTTGGCATCTCTGTAGAAGATGGAAAGGATGGGAAAGGAAGGATCAGAGCAGACATAACTGTGCCTTTTTCACCAAAAAAGGTGATGTAATATGAGGTGCCCAGCCAAGGTTGTCTGTACTGTGAACCCCCAGGAACTCAGTGCTGCTGATGATCCCCACTGCTGTTGCTGATGAGGAGTCGTGTGTCGTTGGGTTGAGACCTCCTGAAGTCGACAATGATCTCTTTTGTCTTATCAACGTTCAGGAGCAGATTGTTTATTTCACTTCTAAAGCTCAACATATATTTATTCAGACATTATGTTGTATATTTACAACAACTCTACAGGCTACCAGAGTATTGTTGCTGAGCACAGTCTATCCATCCTCTGATGGTTCCTTCCAGCAAGATTATGCACCATGCCACAAAGCGCCAATCATCTCAGACTGGTGTATTGAACACGACAGTAAGATCACTGAACTCGAATGGTCACCAGACCTCAATCCAATAGAGCATATTTGGGACGTGGTGGAACAGGAGATTCGGATCAAGGATGTGCAGCGGACAAATCTGCAGCAACTGTGTGATGCTATCATGTCAATATGGACCAGACTCTGAGGAATGTTTCCAGTACCTTGTTGAATCTGTATTAAAGCAGTTCTGAAGGTAAAAGGGGGTCCAACTCGGTGCTATCAAGGTGTCCCTAATAAAGTGGCCGTTGAGTGTGTATATGTTTATATACACACTCACCATTGACTCACACACACCATTGACAAAACCCAACCAAAAAGAGTTCTAATTTTTACACAACAGTATATTTTCATCCATTCATTTTCTAACAGCCTTGTTCCCTGGGGGGGGGTCAGCAGGTGCTGGTCCATCTCCAGTGAAAGGCGGGGTCACCCTGTACAGGTTGCCAGTCTGTCACAAACAATACATTTTATTCACTTCAATATACAAAGCCATGTTGATGATTGAAACAGTTTCTATAGAAAATATCATTTAAAAAGATACAACCCAGAGGTTCTGTTAAGAAATTAGAAGTCATTATTTGTATAAACAGATAAAACTTGAAGCTGAAAAAAGCCCTTAGCAGCTTTCACTTGCTATTTTCAACAAGACCACATTTTCATCCTTTAAAACTAATTCAAGGCTTCAGAAAAATGAGCATTGCTTCTAATAACGTGTGGAAGGAGATGTTTCTGGAGGAAACACTGTGCGATGCTGTGATCAAAGTCAGAGATGCAGAGTTTAAAGTTCACAGGTTTGTTTTGTGCAACCCCAGTGCTTTCTTCAGGTAAATCATTATACCGTAGCTATTTTCTCTTTCATTCCTGATCTCAGTGTGGCATATTGTAAAATGGTTATGAGTTTTCACAAGCACTAAATTGTGCTTTTGGAATCTTTTGGAGAAGAAAAAGTTGTCAGGTTAAAACTATAATTCTACCACAGGCCTTGCATTTCAAAAAGCTCCTTAAATTGTTCTAGTGAAGCTGCATTAAGCTTGATTGATACAGCTCTGCTCCTCTGGAGTTATTAAAAGACATTGTTTCTGATCCACCTTATGTAATCAAATTCAAAAATACTTAATTGATCCAAAGGGAAATTCAGTAATTATATCACATTGACCTTTTCTGTTCAAATTATTAACCTGCCTATTAAGTTGACTCAGTACTATTTTTTACAACCTGACTTATTCTGTTTCCATCTGTCTTGTTAGAATGTAAACAAATGCATGTTTCCATGGTGATGGGTACAATGACACTCTCCAGTAGCTTAGCTCACACCAGGCATCAGGTTTTGATACAAATGAAGGAAATGTAACATTCAGAAAGCTAAGAGGGCAAAGTTACTCAAAGTTACGCAAAGTTACTCAAAGTTTCTGTAGCCATTAAAGTTCATTTGAAGGTGAAGAAACCATACAGTAACTTGCATAAGTATTCCTTCTCCTTCAAAAACAGCATGTCATGTTACAGACCAACACAAAGTTGTATAATTGTGAAATTTACTTTTCCAAAAGAGCAAAGAGGTCTTCCATAAAGCCCCCTTTACTCTTGTACTCTTAAATAAAATCCATTACAACCAATAGAAGTGATCTAATTAGCAAATTGGGTCCACCTGTGTGTTTTTAATTTTGGTAGAAATCTACCTGTTCCATGAAGGAATGGGCAAAAAGGTTCAAACAATTTGTAAGTACTGTATTCCACAGCTTTAGTCACTTGACGTATGTTTCTTAAACCTCCGGTCTCCCACAGAGACCTCTTCCTCAGTGAGCAATCATCTGGGCACCAAGTCTACAGTTTCCCTGACCTGTCACAAAATATCATGGAGCTCATTCTTGAGTATGCCTACACCTCCTCTGTTGTGGTGACGGAGGATAATGTGGTAGAGTTGTTGGCTGCAGCAGACCGCTTTGCTGTTCCTGGCATCCTTAAGGCCTGCTGTGACTTCCTGCAGCAAACACTCTGCCCTAAGAACTGCATCAAGACCTGGAAGCTAGCAGATCACTACAAGATCCTTGACCTGAAGGAAGTGGCCTACCTCTACATCCTGCAACACTTTGAGGAGGTGGTGGAGTTTTGTGCTGACTTCCAGCAGCTCCCTGTTGAGGAGCTGGTGGAACTCATCAGGAAGGACGAGCTGAATGTGAGAAAGGAGACCTTTGTGTTTGAGGCCATCCTCCGATGGGTCAAGTTTGCTCCTGAGGATCGTCGGGGATACATGGGGACACTTTTCACTCATGTAAGTGAATGTTGGGACACGGATCTCCCCAAACTGTAGATATGCTGCTAGTTTCTACATAAAAATCTCCTGTCTTTATCCAGGTTCGCCTGCTCCAAATACCCATTGATTACTTAGTCGAAACTATGTGCAAAGATAATCTGGTTAGAAACAATTTACAATGTGTCAATATGATAATCAGTGCGATGAAGGTCCTCCATGGGTCCAACTTGGAGATGTCCCTTACCTCTACCCGTTTACCTTCTCATGTGCTGCTGGCCATTGGGGGCTTTGAAGACAATTATCCTTCTGACAAAATTGAGTTGTACAATGTTCGAAAAAACTGCTGGAAGACAGTGTACAAAAATCCAGCGCCATTCCCAGAATTCAGCGGCTGTGTTTACCTCAAAGGAAACATCTACTGTGTCGGAGGGTGCCACGCTGATCACTACTTGAGCAGCGTCATAAGGTTCAATCTCGCCACCCAAACTTGGAAAGAAGTGGGGACGATGCACAAAGCTCGATGCTATGTCAGTGTAGTGGTGCTCAACGACCAGATCTATGCAATGGGAGGCTGCAACAAGTATGATACATTCAAAACTGCAGAACGGTTTAACCCTGACACCAATCAGTGGACTCTGATCGCACCGATGTCTGAACACAGAGCCGATGCTGGGTCTACAACTCTTCATGGGAAGGTAAGTGGATTAAGTGTTCTTGGACAAGGTTTGACCTTCTATGGTTCTGAAAGGTCTTTTTAGCTAAAGTGTTGTTGAATCATGAACATTGACCTTAACAGAGTCAGATGTTTTGGTTTATACAGTAATCTCCTGGACAAATCTTTAATGCATTCTTGGGATAATTGTTTGGCTGGACAGTCCTGTGAAGGTTCATCACTGCTTCATGTTGTCTCTCACTGTGGTTCACTGGGATCCCAAAGCCTTAGAAATGGATTTCTAACTTTTTCCAGGCCGAAATATTTCAGTGACTTTGTTTCTCATCTGTTTATCAGGGCCTGGTGTTTTACTTTTTGAGAACTGGTGACCTTCCTTAGGTTCTGTTCTAGTCACTTCTTCTTCTTCTGTATTTACTCAGATTATCTTTGTATAATGTTGAATATCAGTAGAAATCTACGTTTGGCAAATACTTTTTCACTGAACTATATCTCAGAGGTTGGGACTCTGTTCATTTCCAGATATTGGTGAGCTCCTTCTGTATGAAGAAGTTGTAATTTTGAGAACTAAACAAAAAAAAAAATCAAATGGAATACATGGAGAATTTGGAATTCCCACTTGGAAAGTCTCAACTCTGCCTTATAATTCAGCATGGCTACAACAGATGAAAGAAGCCTACCCTGGAGAGCTTGCCAGTCCATCCAAAGGCAATACAGAGACACACAGGACAAATAACCATGCGCACATTCACACCTATGAACAATTCAGAAAACAACATACCTTTACCTTGACTGGTAGGTCCAAAAGCATGATCTAGCTGTCATGCTTTTGGAGTGTGGGAGAAACCAGAGTACCTGGAGAGAACTCATGCATGCACAGGTAGAATATGCAAACTCTTTGCAGAAAACCCCAGGATCTTCTTGTTGCAAAACAACAGCATACTAACTGTGCAGCCCCCTTCTGAAAACCTATATACCATTAAATCAGTCCTGTTGTCTAATAAATATTTTCAGTGAGATGGTGAGCATTTTGCTTTGATTGGAGGTATTTGTGTTTTTAGGTGTCTTTTTTACGAGTGATGGTAGAACAGACAAAGCGTTTCATAAGTGGGCTCACCATTTGCACCAGGAAAAACATTTTGAAGGGAAGGCTTTTAACAAGGTTCAAAACATATTTTTGGGAGTCTTTGATCACTTCAAGAAATGCAATTGTGAGGTTAGTAGGCTAGGTAACTGCCAAACCCAAACTGGTCCATCAAAGTGTCAGAAAAACATGAGCAATCGCCCCAGAGAGCAAATCTTCACTCCCCAGGAGTCCAGCTCATTCTGCCCTTCAGGCTCCACTGATCTGTGGCCAGCACTTCTCAGCTATGTTGCTACCATTCCCTTTTGGTTCAACTTTCAATCCCATCATGGGGTCTTTCTGCATGGAGTTTGCATGTTCCTTTGTGCATGAGTGGTTTCTTGCTCTGGATTTCTCCCACAATCCAAAAGCCTGACAGTTAGGTAAATTTGACTCTCTAAATTGTTCATAGCTGTGTGTGCATGATTGTTTGTCCTGTTTCTCTGTGATGGATGGTCCCGTCCAAACTGAATGCTGCATCTTGGCCATTGAGGTAGGCATCAGCCCCCCACCCCCACAAACCTGCAAGGATGAGCAGGTTTAGGCAGGATGGATGGTTTCTCAGTAGTGAAGAAATTTCTTGTCTGGACTTAATGCACAGAGAAATTTTCCATTATGCCAAGCTGAGAGTCACTCAGCTCCTAAAGGCAACTCATTTTTTCACAAATGTTTGTAGCAGCAGTTTTAATGACAACATGCTGGCATTAAAACTGAGCTCAAGGAAGAGATAACATGAATTCAGTGGGATGAATCTATAGTTTTAACAATTTAGTATTTAGTGTTTGTTCTGTCCTGTTTGTTCTACCTGTGCATGCATGAGTTCTCTCCAGGTACTCTGGCTTTCCCCCAAAGTCTTTGCCTTGACCTCTTGACCTTGTGTCTCTGTATTGTGTTGGGTAAGGTGAAGCTTTGTGCTTCTACCTCTGTTAGAAACAAACATATGATGAAATTACAGAAATCGTACTAAGATAGGAATCGTCAAGAATGATTCTTGTTCTCCCTTATTGATTCTCAGGTGTACATATGCGGTGGATTCTTAATGGATGATGCAATATCTTCTTGCGAGTGCTACAACCCTAACACCAATCAGTGGACGCTTATCACACACATGGCAACCGCTCGAACGGCAGCAGGTGTCATTGCCTACAAAGACCAGCTCTATGTGGTAAAGAGAGCTAAAGAAACTTGTTCATGACTTGAGCTTGGCTGTAATCCTCGTCTAAATTCCAGCCTTTCTTCCAGCTTGGAGGCTACGACGGTAGAAGGCACGTATCCGAGGTTGCTGCTTATGACCCCTTGACCAAATGTTGGTGCATGCTGAACCCCATGGCTCACCCCCGTAGCAACTTTGGGACTGTGGTGTTAGAGGACCAGATTTATGTAGTGGGAGGTTTCACAGATGATAATGACCAGTTGTGCTCTAAAGTGGAACGCTATGACGGAAATACTAAGACATGGCAAGTTGTCCGGGACCTGGATTCTCCTCGTGGTGCCGTCAACTGCTGCGTGGTGGAGCGAATCCCCCATGCTGCTGCTTTTGTATACTAAAAACCAACTTAGATATGTCAATAAATGCATTGATTTTATATCTACTTAAACATATTTTTGTTTACCAGGAAAATGAGAAGATTGTTATCATAACGCCTTAAGAATGACTTACATAATGGTTGGTTATGTATTTTATTTCCCTTGCAATCTTGTCTGTTCTGGGACAGACATGGTTCACCTTGAAGTAGAAACTGACTCATTTTGAAAGCTTTCTGATTACCTTTCTGATTAATCTTGATCATTTGGACTTGTGACAGATCGACGTTTTTGTCTAAACGGAAATCTGAGTAATGTGTGCATTTGTGTTCACGCTGCTTTCCTCCGACATTTGTAAATTAGATTCCACTGCAGTTAACTGGTTCCAAGTCTCACCTGTCAGAATTGACTTACATGTAATGTAATCTCAGAGGTTTGTTGGAGAACATTGTTCAACAAATGGCATCTTGAAAATCAAAGAACATGAGATGATTACATAATAGATCAGAGAGCTTAAGTCATAAAACAATATCTTAGGTGGTAGAATCTTTTGTTTTACCACCTAAGACCAAATATGAGTCATCAAAAATGAATCCTTATGGAATAAGGAAAGGCTTTTTAGATAGAAATCCAACTGAACACACCAAAATGAATACTTTTGTAAATCACATAATTATGAAACAAACTATACAATAATTACAAATGATAAACTTAAAGACACCAATAAACGTTTCTCTCTTTATTGCATTAGAACATACATTTTTCATAGATATCTATATCTATATATATGTATATATATATATTATAAATGTGAATTTGTACACTACAATCTTTTATTGTAACATGTTAGAAAATACTCAGAATGCTCCAAAAACATAGCACTAAAAACAGTTACCAAACAATGATTATTACATTACTTCCATTTTTGTTTTGGCCACTGAGAACAGGGAAAAGAAAATGACAGAGCTGCAACTGTAGATCGAGAGGAGAAAAGGAGAGGATCACAGGATGTGATATGTCACATTGATGTGGGAGCTTTTTACAACCCAAACAAATGAGAGGGAAGAGATGAGGAAGGAAGGATGGATGGATGAAGGAGGGATGGATGAATATGGTGCATAGGTCATGATTTTCTTCCCCATCTGGTCTTGATAATATGTCTGAATACAAGAAATGAATTTTAAAAAAAAGTCTTATTGCGCAAGACAAATAAGTTTTTTTATTTATTTATTGCTAAAGCTACTGTTTTCGGTTAGCTCATTCAATTTTGACAATAGCTTGTAGCGGTGAATAGCCACAAAGCCCTTCCAATATTGACACAAATGAAGATATCAGGTCTGAATATATTAAAGCAGGAAGAAAAACAGCATTTATGGCTGTGGTTTAAAGTTTTGCAGCCTTTAATCTGTGCACCAGGGTTCCAGCACATTTTCTACAACCACAGCTTTCCAAACATCACAGTCAACTTTGAAGCCATTTACATGTATAGAGAAACATTCACCTGACTACACTTAAAGATATATGTTTTTATTGCAAAAATGGGGACAGTCTTGCAGCACCGATTGCAGTTTTCTGGCTGATCACAATCTTTAAAAAGCCAGACATGCTACTTCCAACTTTAGCCAATATCAGATGCCAAGTTGGCAACAGTAGAGGGAATAATGCTAACTATGCAAGATGTGACCTTGCATAGTTAGCATTGTGACCTTGCATTAGAGCAGAAGGCTACTGCGCCTGATTTTCAGACCTTTCAAGAGGAAGATAAGCTTAGTGGATTAGATCGGTTTCTTGTGGAAGTCATTTTCCAACATTAAGAAAATTTGGGGCTTTCTATTGATACCAATTTATCATACACCCCGAAGACATACACATATACTGACAATTAGGGACCAATTAACCTAAAAGTCAAGTTTTTGGACTATGGGAGGAAGCTGGAGTACCCAGAGAAAATCCACACACGCATGGGAGAACATGCAGCTTCCATGCATAAAGTGCCATGGCCAGGATTTGAATTCAGGACCTTCTTGTGCACTTTGAGTTAAAATTTGTTCAAAATTTCTGCCTAAGCCAACAAATTAAAACAAGAATTTTAAAATTTAAACAAGAATATATGTAGAGAATAATAATTATTCTTGCAGTGGAGAGAGTTGTTGCTTATCAGATTTAAATAAAGGTGAATATATAACGTTATTTAATTCTGAACAAATGAAGGCAAACACTTAAGAGTATGGAAATATAAATGTCTTTCCATACTTATCCCACGATTTTCGAAGAAAATTTCCTCTGTGTAGGAACCCTAGTGTTCTACTTTATCTGCTCAAAAATGTCTATTTGGAGCAGTTTCTGAGACATTTTTACTTCCTTTAAGAATCAGTGGAGAAAAATAGGCTGCACCACATAACTAAACAGTCATTATTTGGTTTCCAGGAACCACAGTCCTTCAAGTTGTATTGTAGGATGGGATAGAGGGAGGTGTTTTCAGATCTATAAGTTCATGTTTTCAAAGTTATCAGACACTTCAAAAAGTGCACCTCGTTTGTCAATAATCTCTTAATGAAGATGAACATTTCTGAAACCAAAAAGAACTGGCAGAGTGGAATCAAAGAGGGAAAGGTAGGAGCAGCAAAACCAAAACCAAACCAAAACTAAATATCAACAGCTCCCACTCATACACACTGGACCCTGTCACCATAAGACTTTAATATAAAAGACACAAAAGGCTGACAGACTTCAGGAACACAGGGGATGCAGAGATTCCTCACATGGTTGGCCAGAACCACAAAGACACAGAAGTCTGTTACTGATCGAACAACTGCTGCTACAGTGGCACAATATGACATCAAGAGAAACTACTGCAGTTTTAGAAAAAATTGTATTTTAATGTTGGTCAAAGAGCTGTTTGTTCCCTAGACCAGGTAAATAACAATTTGTTCTTTAAAACAAACACCTCACTTTATATAAAAAAAAAAGTAACAATCCGTTGCATTCGAGTAATTAATCAAACCAGAATTTAAAAAAGCCTTATTGTTAAAGAATTTAAACAATTTCATCCTTTTAAAATTAAACAATTAAGTTTATGAAAAAACAACAATAAGAGGGAACATTATCCATTTAAAGCAATCTTTTATACAGCCAAGACTTTTAATTGGATTCCAGAAAATAAAAGAAAAATCTGATTCTTGCATTTAATTTTCAGTTTTTCTTCTTATGTTAATGAATTGAGAAGGGGAATTGACTTTTAAAAGGACTACAATAAATAGTCTAGTGCATGGTACCTGCCATATTATTTACAGTTAATATTCTTATGTTACTTTAAGTGTGAGGACTGTTTAATCCTTACACTTAAACAGTCCTTGGTACCATACGTAAAAGGTTCTTTTGTCTATTACATCCAATGGTACTTACAGGGTTCATATTGAAGGTTATTACAGGGTACCTCCTGGGTAAACACTGGTGGGATTGCTTACAGTGGGGGACTGGGATTTTATGTGGTGACTTCTTATTTGGTTCTCATGAGCTCCTTCTCCACAACTTCAAGCTGGGTATTGCGCATATCAGTGTTTTGATTGGCAGCACGCTGCATTCATTGATTGGTCCTGTAAATTCCTCTCAACCAATCCATGACAAGACTGTAGTGGTTGACGAAAAGGCCAAGTTGCAAAATGGGAATTTAAAACCTTGAGGTTCAAACCTTTTTATCAATTGTGGCAACAAACAAATACATCCCAAGATATGTTGGAGAAACTGGCCGCCCAATGGTACACACACAAAACATCATTGGAGCATCAACCAACTTCCCGCCCATATTCACACACTGTCAAAGGAGACATACCCATCTGGGCTGCAACTGAAGCAGAACATTAACTGGCCAGTGAGACTTGACAATAGAAAAGAGACATTGGTTTGCCAAAAGTGTACCAATGGTACAGCTATTGTTCAATTGAGGTGTATCAAGCTGTTTTATGAGGCAACATGATTGTCTGTGCTTAGAATTTACCTGCAGCCTTCTTGAAGAGTGCTTACAGGCAACATTTGGTCACAACTTGGTGTATTTACAGGGTACACCAAGAGGTGCACCAACCAGTCACGTCCTGTTCTTGAATACTATCAGGGTTGTATGCTAAAGAAATAGAGTTTTGATTCATTCAATTCATTAGATTTTACTGTATGAATTAAACATTTATTCATATTTACTCCAACAACCATGAACATCAAGATTTGCTTTAACGTATCCCCAGTCCATATTACAATCAAAGAACCCAGACTAACTTGATGTTTCCATTAAAACAAACACTCTCATGACTAACACTTTTAACAGGTGTTAATGGAATGTAAAACCTGAAGTACCCTGTAGTTAGTTATGCATCCTCCAAGTACCCCTATAAGAATCCTATATGTTACAGATTGTATTATATATAGCTACCAGAAGGGGGGGAAAAGCTTTGCAGTTATATCTACAAAATTCCATTCCTTCTCTTTAATAAAAGTTCACACTCTGCTCTTCTGGTCAAATTTCAGGGCCCAACAAACCTAAACTAAAGCCTGTTTTAAAGCTTAAAGTAAAAAATAAAAAAAACAAAAGAAAAAATACAGGACAGAACATCTTTCAGCTAGAACCAAGGAGCATGAACTAAAAAAACAAAAAAAAAAAACACACTGACATTTAAGACAACTCATGCATACTTCCCTCCCCCCTCCACCTCTCTCTGAATGAGCAGGGCTGTGGTGTTATGATCTGAGTTTCCTAAGGCAGTATCACAGAACACTTCATAGAGACACAACAGCAGTACAGAATTACAAACCGGCCCAGAACCTTATATCCCCTTGAGTGGGACTTCAAGAGCTTTCTAAAGTCTCTGCTTTTAATGTATACTTTTCTAATAAAACTATTTTAAAGCTTAACCCTAACACAAACTAATTTACCATTCCTAAAAAAACTAGCTGACTGATCAAATTTGAACAAGAAAGTTTGGTCCTTACTCATTTTGTTACTGAATATTGATATATCACATTGATATCGATGCATTAAAATAAGGACAACTAAAGAAAATCTGCTTCAGGCTCTTGGCAAAACCTGATTGTTCTTACTTGGAACCCTCCCTATGCTCCTCTCCATCATGTTTCAGTTTCAAATTAATCAGAAATCCCGTAATCTCTTGCTCAAAATCTACAACACTAGAAATGGATTATCCCACATTGCAGCTTGATGTCAGGAGCAAGAAAAATTGTTTGGTGATGATAACTTGACAGCTGAGTTTCTTCTGCAGCAAGCAAAATAGCCGCCCAGGAAACTCTGCAGACTCATTATATCTGCCTCATCTGAGCTGATGCAGTGATTAACATTGTTGTACTCACACATCAATAATACAATAAAGAAGCAAGGCCATAAAAGCAACATTATCAGTGGTTAAATCTAAAGAAAATAGAATTGATTTGAGTCAAAATGTATGTATTTAGCTAACGGCAGCATATCGAAGATCAGGGTTGGATATAGGATATAAGGTTCTGGGTCAGAACTGGGCCTTTAAGTGGCCGTCATGATGTTGGGTGGTTATGGCACCATGGAAGCCGACTGCATTGGAAACAGCTCTCTACCGCCCAGTTTTCTCTTCATGAAATAAGCTCAACTTGACACTACAACTATCGGACATTTACTAAGAAGTTACAATGACTTGACATGTCCGGCTGTGCCACAACCAGCCCAGATGGTGTCTGCTTAGTGATATTGTTGTGCATCTGGTCTATAGTACATTAGCGTTAACACAATGGTCCAGCAGACAGATCAGATATCATACAAATGGTCCAATACAATTATAGTACAACATCTATACATCAACTATACATTGTACAGGTTTTTTTTCTTCTTTATGTTGAGGGTTAGACTTGGTCACCATTACATCACTGCTGTAAGACTGGGGAAGAAGGGGTTAAAGTAAAAGGAGGACAGAGCCATGGCTAGAGTGATTAATCACTGTGGTCAGAGTCAGAGAACACCAGAGAGGTTCAGGAGTGTGTTTGACTAAATGTGCCTGTGACTAACTTTTACATTTTTCTTAACATAGAAAGTTACAACAGATTAATCAAAGAAATTTATTCTAGCAAATTTCTGTAAGCAATCTCAGTATTTCTGAGGTTTTTGGTGGAAATGTACTCCTCTTTATTCCTGTCTGCAATGGGTCTAATATAATGTCTACATCAGTATTTCTGTTTTTGTTTTTTTGTTTTTCTGCTTTGTCTTCTCAAACTCCCAGTCAGTCATGGCAGATGACCCCTGGTTCTGTGCCAGGTTCTGATTCTGTTGGAGGTGTCTTCCTGTTACCGTCAGTCTATCCAGGCAAAGTGAAGACGGCAAGTCAATGACTTGATACAATCTGCTGGATTTCCTTAGACAGAAACATTTTAAGCTAATTTCAGCAATAAACTGAGCTTAGAAAACTGTTTGATAACTGAGGTATATTGGAATGTATGAGTGATTGAAATGAAATTACTTTTCTACTCAAATGCAATTTACATTACATTGTGGTGAATTGGTGCTACATATATAAATTTATTTAAATGATTTTTGTTATCAAATGCTAGATTAAATATCAGATTTTGTGGTGTTTAATGCATTGTGTATTATCAGAATGATAATAAATATATAGCTGATTTAAAAAAGTCTCATTTTGTAGGGCCTAGCAGTACCTTGCAAAGGTATGCACAAATATATAAACAGTGAATACTTTTGCAAGGCTTTGTATATTATTTGTGCTTGTATGATTAGCCTCCACATAACTGCAACACTGAGAGTGAGTTGACATTTCGAAACTAAATTTTCTTAATGAAAACAAAAACAAAAACAAAAAAAAAAAAACAAAAAAAAAAAAAAAAAAAAAAAAAAAAACAGAATTTGCTACAAAAGGTTTTGGCACTAAGATGAGTTTTTTTTTTTTTTTGACAGTACCAAAATGTATTTATTTCGCAAAACTGCAATGGAAATGCTTTTTTGGCATCACTCAAATTAAATAATGAACAACATTATTGTTGCAGTTACAACAATGTTGTAACCGATAAAAAAAACAAAGTGTTTGAAGGATCATGGCATGTTATGTTTTCTAATGAACAAACTTATTCACTTGTGATTTTAATTGCATTTCTTATTTAATGGTAAAACTGCAACTGCAGAATTGTCTTCTTTGTACATTACCGGAATACTGACAAAGTTTTACACCCATTTGTAATGGAAACACAGCTACTGTCAGCATAAGCAGATACAGTCCACTCAGATCAAAGCTTCAGTCTATCCATGGCTCTGGTTCCAGAACAGGGTTGGGGAAAATCAACTTTGTAGTCACAGGTCGGGGAGGTTCTGGTTTAAACAGTTACGACACTGAGGACTTAAAGGGATAAAGGTTTTTGGATCACAGGAGGCAGGTGTTATGATACTAAAGTGTTTGAGAAGTCTGGATAATAACATGTTGAAGTTAAACGGCTTCTTTGTTTTTTTACTGAGATACAGTATTTTTGAAGTCGATGGGGTGAAGAGGCGGGGGAGTTAGTGAGTCTTATGGGATGTCAATGTTAGGATATGATGGTGGCCTCCGTTACTATAGCAGGATCTTCTATGTCGGCTTTACTTTGAACCATCCTCAGTTCCAGCTGAGGCGGACTGGGCCTCCGACCAGGGCCTGCTAACTCTGAAGGAGAGATGGGGGAAAGAAGGAAGGAAGGTGAGGCAAAGGAGAAACAGATTTCACTATGATGACAGGTTAGCTAGGGTGGCTAGCAAGGTTTGCTAGGTTGTTAGCTGGCAAGGGTATATTAGCAGTTAGTTACTAATATCCAACAAAGTGCCTTCAGTCACAGAACGCAGTGACTGACTGAGTCTGCATGAGACTCAAAGTTTTGCTTAATAGTAAAGCCCAGAAACATAGCATATGTGAGATTAATTAGTCCCACCACATCGAAACTGAAGAGTTGTGTATAACTTACCATGAGCATAAGATATGGTCCTCTGGATGACATGGTGCATCACTGAAAAGGTCTTTTCACAGGCCGTCTGAGAGAAACAGAAACAAATTATTCCCGTTAGTGACTTGAAAGGATTGAGTGTAAAAGACTATGCATTTCTGTGTGTGTTTGTTCACCTTTAGATCATTGGGGTAATGATGTGTCCATGCAAGCAGCATGGCTGCAAACAGATCTCCAGTTCCTACAAAGACGGCGTCCACTTTGGGGACTTCTATTCGAACTCTCTGTGTCGTCCTGCTTCCATCTGGACGAACTGAGCAGCAGAGGAGAGACAACTTATGGGACAGTGCCTCACAAAAGTATTTGCACCCCTTGAACTTTTTTTTTTTACTATTTTCCACATCTACACCATAAACTTTGTTGAATATTCTTACAGTTTTTGTGACAGATACCAACTACAGCATAAGTAGGAGAAATTTCTTTTCAATTAGTAAATATATGTTGTTCTGCATAAATTTTTTTTAAAAAAGATTAGATTTTTCCTACATTACTTGAAAAATAAAAATATGAAAATTGGGGTGTGCCTTTGTTTGTAGTCTGCTTAACGCTGATAGGCTTACATAATAAAATCTATTTCTAAATGTACAAAGCTGATAGAAATATAATATGCAGTTAAACGTTCCAAGCCAAATCTCATAAGTTCATTAATAAAACATTTTGAAAACTGTGAAACATTTTCCTCAAACTGTTGCCCAGCAAACTGCGGAGAAATTCAAAGGGTGTGTGTACTTTTGTAAACCATTGTAATTTCTACACGTGTTTGTAAATGAACAGAATAGAATATTATGTTCCACCCACCATGACGCTGGCTACCCAGTGAAACGAGAAAGCGGTCTCCCAGTCTGGGGGGAAGATCAGAGGAAGTAATAACTACTGTGTCTGGGCCCATGGCGTGTAGAAGGTCCATCACCTACAAAACAACACACAGTAATGTAAAAGAGTTCAGTTATGAATCAGAAACTCCTGCTAAGAAAAGAAAATTTATAGTTTAAGAAAGCTGGATCCATTACCTCCACAGCATCCTTCTGTGAGCTGATGTTTTTCCCTGTTAATAATCTAAAACAACAGAGTAGAAAGTTAGCTGAGTCCAAATAAAAACAGAAAAACAGCTGTTTCATAAACCAAATGTTGAGTTTTGATTAAAATGTTTTATGTAATTCAACTTTTTGAAACAAAGTTGTTTGAAGTGAAACTGAAAGACCAGCAGGGGGAGAAACAGGACAACAAAACTGGACCAGATGCATTTTCTGAGGATCTTCAGCTACATCCAACAAACTTCTGTTTCCACAACAACCATAACAGGTTGTGGCAACTTTCTCATATACCTAAATATATTTTTTAATGGTGAAAAAGAAAGTACACCCTCCTTCAAGTAAAGATTTACATTTCAGGACATAATTATGACATGGACTACCAGGTTTTAATTCAAACTACAGAAAAACAAAGATCACTTTGGTTTTAGTCAGAAAATTAAGTTAAAATTGATAGTTGTTGATGAAACACTAAGTGCACCCAATGATTCAATGGCTTCTGGATGGTCAGTTAATTGAAATGAAGGCCAGAGAGTGTTCCCTTTCTTTTCACCATGTTAACTCATGTAAACACAGCCGAAGGTACATGAGTTAACATGTACCTCATACATCATCAGATATATGAAAATAATCTGATTTTAATTCACTCCAAATAAGGGACAGTGAATTCTTTGCTAAGACAGATTTAATACTTCAGAACACATCTTAAGTGATTAAGTCAAGACATAAAACAAAGAGACATCAAAAGAAAGCTGCCCTGAAAGAGCACAGAAATACAAATATGTGTAGAGATTTTGTATGCAAATACAAAAAGAAAAGATTCTTAAAGCCTACACATTTCTGAAGGCACTATAGTAATATTTAACTTAACTGTGCATTAAAGGATCAAATCTATTTTAGAACACTTATTATTCATACTCCCAGCAGATTACATGCATAATTATTTTCATTCAACTTCGATGTTTTGTTTTTGATAGAAGCAAACATTTTTGAAAAATAAATTTGTTTTAATTTACTGTCCATTTAAAAAATGATATGTTGAAGTAATTGGTAGAAAAATCTTTATCGACATGTCTTTGTTCTCTGCAAGCTTCTACTGGAGTTTTGATTAATCAATTTTCCTTTTTCTTTTTATTAGTATATTTTATTTTAAGTGTTCAAAGTTTAGAACATACAAATAAACAAACAGGACCCAGAATTAAACACTGCAGTTAACATAGAGTGCACACACAAAACATATGTATCTGTACTCACACACATATACAAATGCATATACACATAATTTATCAATTTTTCTTTGGTGATTAGGCTCCCAAACCTTTTGCCATCACCCTGATCTTAATGTTTTGTCATCCAAAAAAATCAGATAAACAAATTTCTTTGTTGTGTTCCAATCAAAATAAGAATTATATTAGCTCAAGTTGAGTAATAACAGAGAGGACTCCATTTTTTAAATAAAAAGATACAAGTTTTAGTTCAGAACATATTGTTTCAAAAGAGGTAAAGCACTCACTCAGCCTCAAACTGGTTAGGAGTAATGATGTCTGCAACAGGAACAACCTTATTCTTGTAGACCGGATAAAGATTCTGAGGAACATACTGTGGAAGGAAATATATAAGTTAAAAACACTTTATCATTTAAAAACAGACTGACAACCATATGTCCTGAACTAGCATATGTTTACAAAGTTATATATATAAACTCTGGGTTAAAATTCAATAATCCATTTAATATTATTAAATTAACTAATAGTATTAGCAGCAACACGAGAAGATACATCAACAGTAAAATATACAGATCACAACTGACAAGAAAAATAAAAGCAATTTCTCCCACATATTCAAAACATAAACACTACTGCTACTGCATTGAGACGCCTACAATCTCACCATGGATCCATGATCACCAAGGACGGGGTCACATACTGAAAGGATAAACATACAGAGACATGCATCCATCAGTGACCTGCACACTCTCTGAGAGCAACCACATTAAATAAAACACTGCAGTGAGGGGAGGAATGAAGATTTGAACTCATCCAGAAATATGGAGAGCGACAGAAGAGCCGTTTTAGAAAGATATGACAAAGAGAGCATTGGATGGCTCCTCTATAGCACAAAAGCATGTTGTCATAAGAGATGATGTTGTGCTCATAATTATTTGGGATTATGAGATGCTTCATTGGTGAAGATTGAAAGTGGACCTATGCTGCAGAAAAGTGGCTTCACTGAATGATCCTAAAATAAATTGAGTTGGATTCAGAACCAGCTCAGAAATACAGAAAGCTTCTGAAAGACAAGGGTGTTACATGAGGGACAGAGAACTGAGGCAACAATGCACAACCCAATGGTCATCCAAGATGAAAGCAATTATAGTAGCTGGAACATGGTACATAAAACAAATATTTAGGCACTGATTTGTCCAAGAGGTCAATGTTCTGGAAATGTATTCCTACGATGATCTAATAAACAAAACACACAAATAATACATATTTACTGGTTAAACACAGTTGTATTAAATACAAGTATGTAAGAATGTACGCTTATAATGAGAACCGTATATTCTAGGAGAATCAGATTTCTGCTAGAAATTTTATTTTCAGAAGAAATGAAAACTGTTGCTCACCATA
This sequence comes from Poeciliopsis prolifica, assembly GCF_027474105.1. Taxonomy (NCBI): domain Eukaryota; kingdom Metazoa; phylum Chordata; class Actinopteri; order Cyprinodontiformes; family Poeciliidae; genus Poeciliopsis; species Poeciliopsis prolifica. The sequence goes on along the minus strand of NW_026562474.1, from coordinate 695,497 downwards.
AACCAGATTGGGATTGGCTCTCTTTAGCTCCTGAACAATGTCCACCACCATCTCTAAAAAAGACGTGTCTCTGGTATACCCTGAACACATCCCACACAACAACAAGGACCGATGCATTTAGAAAGGCCCCTCAAAGTATGCAACATCAAGATATGACATTAAAACAGTGGAAAGGGGGAAAAACATAGATAAAATGCACAGCTCTTCCACAGGCACAATAAATCCTAAGTGTACCTCAAGTTAAGGTTGAATGAAAAACTATTTTGTCTAAGGATTGATTAGTAACTTATTTCAAAATCACTAGCAATGGACACACCACAGTAAAAGTAAAAAGACAAACATTCACCTGTTAATACATAGTCATATTGGTGTACGTTGTTCAGTTTGATTCCCTCATAAAGAACATGCAGCTCATCTGCTGTTAACACCTGGCCTTTCCAGTGAGAATAACCTGTGAAAAGAACAAGGGGTCAGATGGATTTATTGAGCTTCTTTAAACTGGATCAAGTCCATCCTACAATCTCCAGGAGGAAACACCAACATTATTTCAAATGAGTTCACCACTGAGTATGCCATCCTTCATTTCAACTGTATTGTTCAAAGTCTCATGAGTGTGTCCACTTTCTTGGCAACCTCTGGGTGATGGCAGAGATCAGACCGTGATCTCCAGCTTTTATTGGAGAAGTCTACATCTACATGAACAACTCACTGTGCACATGATGGCATCTGCTCAGTTAAGGACATGGATTTTGATGTGGAAAAAAAAGTTCTTCCACTAACACTAATGCTGTCCCTATATGTTGCTTCTGTCTGGATCTGCGCTAAACATGAGATTTTGACTAAGTCGTCACGTTTGGCACTACCCAAACTGGGTTCATATGCAGGTGTCTGCGCATGCCATGTTTGCTGCAGGCCAATGATGGCGCAGCTTCAGGTGAGTCACAGTCAAGTTACATGGTGGTGGAGAATTTGGTTGCTAAGCAACAGGCCAGGAGAAAGCCAAGGGGCTAAAAAAGACAGATGAGCATTCAGAGCACCCGAAAGAGAGAGAGAGAAAGAGAGAGACAGAGAGAGAGAAAAAAAAATTGATGGCAAGCTAACAGATAAGGACTGCCTCTGTCGTCATCAAATGTTGCTGTCGCAATTCCAACGCCTGCTGTTTGCTGCTGCGGCGCGTCACTCCCTCCATCTTCATATGTGTCATTCCTTCTCCGTCTAATCGACAATGTAATTACTGTCGATTGCATTTCTCATTTAGGTTTTTTTCCTCTTGATCTCCGCAACCTCTCAGATTCTAAGCATCTACTTCAATATGTCACACCAAATTATACACTCTCCATGAAGAAATTGCAAATCATGGTTTCAAAGACAGTTGATCTGATTAAATTTGAGCCAGAGTCTCTGGCATCTTTATGTTAAGGTCATTCAAATTCACACAGAGGATGGATGACTTTTTAGGCCTCATTTTCTTTATATGAGCTACATAAAACATTATGTCATATTAACAGAGATTCTTGGTGGGTTTTTAAATTTTATTTAAATAACAAATGTAAATGACTCTAAAGCTTTGGATTTCAAGGGCATGTCAGAACTTTAGCCAAAAACCAAATTTAGGAAGAAATGGAAAGCTGATGCTCCTTCAGTGCTCTTTGTGTACAAACTTAGAAACATCAATATACAAAGATGTGTGTTCCTGAAAGCTTCAATCAACACTACAGTTGGATTTTGAAATATAAAAAGATTTTTAGTATTGACATATTTAACCACTTTCATGTGTAATATTTTGTCCTCTGTTGCTATTTTATATCGTACATGTGAGTCAGGATGCTTCCGTCAGGACGGGGTTTTACTGTGACACTGTCTTTATTAACAATCTGGGGATGAAAGAAAAATCCTTTATGTGCAGTCTGAAAGTGTCCAAAATGTTAAAATAGTTATTAAATGAATTAATCCAAAAGTAGGTCGGGTATTCCTGCCGCTGGAGCTGTTATAAGCATTTAGCATGCTGTGGGGAGTGAATCTTCAACTGTGCTGAGTGTATCATGAGTAAAGTAACCTAAGCTACAGTATCAGATGTGTTGAAAGTTAAAGCTAGAGGGTTGCTTATTGAAAGTTATGCATTTTTGTACACATGAAACACTGCATTCCTTAAAATCAAGGTTATAAACCCACATATTCAGAGCAGCCCTTGATTAGCAGTATATGGAAAACTGATCAACATATTTAATTATTACAATCATGGCATTTGACAAAAATGTAATGTTCTACTGATTGTTTCTAGGGTTATAATAGTTTTGGGCTTTTCAATACATTTTAGTTTTAGTTTTATTTTAGTTAATATTTTATTGTGACTTTTTTGTCTGGTTCAGTTAGTTTCAATTAGTATTTAGAGTGTGCCTGTAAGTTTTCATAAGTTAAATATTGTTTCATTTTAGCTTAGTTTTTATTAAAGTAGCAGTTTTAGTCTTATTTTTCTTTGGTCCTACTTTGGCCTCCTTGAACTTATACTACATTCTAAAAATTCTTAAAGTGATTATGTATTACGCATTAACTAAAGAATATTTAGTTAGCAGAAGATATTGTTTTCAAATAATGTGTTTGATTATTGTTGAACAACCAACTGACTCAGATTTTTCTCCCAATCTTTGCTGTTGCCCTTTTGAAGACTAGCGTAAATGTCACCACGAGGAATATGGAGTGTTGCAAATTGCTGACATTTGCTTGTGTGGGAAACACTAAAATCTATCTCACATCAGTTCAAAAGACTAATAGTTTCATAAACACAGTAATGAAGTATATTTATAATTTCAGTATGTTTTAGCTAGTTTTAAAAACACACAATACAGTTCCAGTTTTTCTCCATTAATTAATGTTATTAATTTAGTTAAAATGTTTTTTTCAATTTCAGTTTTCATTATTTTGCTAGTTTTAACTTGTTAAAAAAGCAGTGCTTGTTTCACAGTTGGTGAATGATTGTTGTTTTATGGAATGTTGTTTATGTTTTATGGAACTGCCTCGCTGATGAAATGTGCTGTACAAATAAAGTTGACAACGTGCAAAGGTAGTGTAGCCAATTTTTAAACAATCAACTGTTTAATTCACAAGTCAAGATAATCCCAAATAAGTTATTATGTTTTTATAATTATCACAATACTGCAAATTTTGGGGGGGATTCTGGATTATGTTTATTGTATCTCAGCACTAATGTTTAATTTTGACCAACACTTATATTTTATTTTGTTACCTTCCCAAAATGGCAAAAATAATTCAATTTTTGCCCCCCAAAATATCACTTGGTAAAAAAGGTTTTGGCAAAGTGATGATAAAGTCTTTGTAGTCAGTATTGATAAGATTAAAGAAATTCAAAAACATCCGGACATTTTTTTGACTAATCTTAGACGAGATCATTTGATTATGGAAAAGAACAAGACGTTTACAGTCTGTATATGCTTTGTGTTTCTCTGAGGGAACAGCTGAACAAACTACTTGTTTTCTTAGCCCACTGCTGATTCATTCTTGTAGTTCTACTGGGATGAATAACATCAGCTGAGCCCACCTATCAGTTCAAGAACACATAGTGCAGATTGTTCATTCAAAGGACTGGCAATTAGATCAAAACAAGTAAAGTGACACAGACAGACAGGATGATGCAGACAGCCCTCAGAGCCATCCAACGATTATACATCATCAGTCAGTGTCTGAGGAATTAAATGCAATTCCTGCCACAAGCATGCTTGTTAAATAGTTGAGACTCACTTTGTACAACGGTGGCAATATGCAATTAAGTAGCTCAAATGTTGTTGAAATCATATTCATTTTTATGTTTTGGAAAAAAAGCATATTCTGAGGGAATATGTTAACTACATCAACATATGGAGTTTTTATACTTATTCATCTTTTTAAAAAAACATCTTGTAATCCCAAAGTAATTACATTAAAGAAATTAAATATTATGACTTATTTTATCCAAAGTTTTTCAGAGTAAAAACATATATATTTTGATATGGGTAATTTTTTTTCATTTCGATCACTGAAGATAATTTGTATAGCATATTTCAGCAACAAGGCTGTTCAAAATGCTTTACATCATTAAATCACAGGAATACAAAATCATAAAAAACACTATGCAGTCAACAATTGAGTCAACAATGAGTCAGACATTTCCTGACTCAAGTTTCCATCTTTAAATGCTAAAAAAAACTGAAAATCTCTGTATAAATATATGGCAGATATTTCTATTTCCTTCTAGCTTTAAATATGAAATAGGAATGAAAAGATGAAACTAGAGTAGATTCAAGGGAACAAGAAAGAACACAAGAAAGAAAAGAATACAAGGAAAATGGAAAGAGGTAAAGAGAGAAGAATGAAGAGCATGATGAGGGGAGGAAGAGCAGTTTTCTTATTTAACTACTGTATTTGTATTTCAAGAACAATTTACTAACTTTTATACTGGATTTGGTGTTTTCACAACAAAATAATCCAATACAAACTTTCCAATTAGTAACAAGTCCTGGAGACTCTTGTCAATGTATATTTTCTGTAAAGTATGTCCAAACAAAATATCAGAGAACATTTAGAATTTACGCCAGTCTAGCCTTTGACATTTTAAGTTTCATAAATGCAAATTGTCAAGACTTCAAACATGAAAGAGGTACATAAAACTCCACAAAAAACACAAGCTCAGGTGGCTTCTGAGCAGGAGCTGTGAAATTGACACTGCAGGGTACAAATAACTCACGAGCTCTTTAAAGGTGAACTGTATAGAAATAAGTTAACTGTGTTTCACTAATCATAGAAATATCTTCATTTTTTTCTGGTAACAATTTTAGTACCAACCTCAGTAAAATTATGTTTATGGCATTAGAGATGTACTGATACCAATATTTTAAAAACCCCATCTAGATCAGGTGTTGGTGACAAAGTGCCCAATCCATGAGGGCCGATCTTTCAGTCTAATTCTATGCTTGAATATTATTTATTTTACATTATATTTACAATTCTTACTTTCTGAACTATTTGAAAGAAGGCTTGTTGCAGTTTGTCTTGGTCAAACATGTAAAAATAGTCAACCTGTTGTTTTTGCCAGTTTTAGTTGCTTTATTTTTAACATTGATTGTTATACTTCTAATTGCTCTGACTGAACAAAGTAAAGTTTTTACAAGACTGACCAAACTTGTGAAGCTATTGGTGTATTTAAGTGTGCGCTACTGGTGCAGAGTTATCAATAAAAAATTTAATTCAGTTCATTTATATCTGTGTCTAGAAAAAATATGTTTTCAGTTTCAGTCATTTAAGCAATGTTTCTCTGTTGGTTCGGTATCAGCTGACACTAAAACTCAAGATAGTGGTTTCGGTTTTGGAAGTGATAAATAGTGACTGAAACACCTCACTTTAAATGGTGCCACCTCCACATGTTTGCATGTCTGCCAAAAAATTTAGATTTGTTTTTTGGTGAGAGAGTTAAAGTCCATCAGTATTGTGGACTTGAAATGTTATTTGCTGACTCGAAAAAACTACACTTCTTCCTGTCCTCCACCCTCCAGCTTCAGGGTGGCCCTCTGCTTCAGCAGCAGCCACCTCTGCTAATACTCTAAAATCTCATCACGACTTCAGCAGCACTGACTGACTCATGCACACCCACACAATCCATCTATACCATACACTCCCAAAACATTCCCTCAGAAAGACGGTCAGAACCTGTGTGGTTGGAGAACTGCACCGAGTTGATGGAGTCCACCTCAAACCCTAAAACCTGCACACAAAGACACAAGAAGAGAATCAGAGCAGCAACAAAATGTCTCCAGTAATAAACATTTCTAGGTTGATGTAAGTAATTGTTTGGAGACAATTTAGCATCAACCCAAATCTAACCTTCACCCTTGTTCATTATTTATTTTTGTAGCCTCTAAAAGCTTCACCATCACCCCACTGTCTGTATGTTTTGCAGCATTTAGGTGAGGACAGTTATAGCTGAATACGCAGAAAACCATATGCCCTGGAACTGCTAAGAGAGGACCAACTCTAGATGAAAAAAGGAATATTACTGCACAACTAATTCTCTGAAACTCAACCTAAAAGGAAGGGAGATTAAAAAAAAAAACAAACAAAAAAAAAACATGACAATCCAACTGTAATATTCACGCAGAAATCTACAGAGCAGATTAAAAAAAATGAAGTTGGTGTCCTTTTGGAGTGGAAAAAGGCTGGCTCACAGCTCATCCACATGCATAGTCCATCACTATCTGAACAGCTTTGCTTAATTGGACTAAAGTAGGCTGAATGAATGGGCTGTTTGTTCTTTTCAATTCACTGTGACTTTCAGAAAAGAAACACCCTGTGAACCCCACCGGGCCTGCCAGCCAGAACAATACTCCAAATTAACTTTGACCTTGGAGGGATGTCTGTATGCCCCTGAGAGTGCAGCGCGTGCTTTCTGCAAGGTAACCTACTGGATGGGCACCACCAGCATGTGACTTTCAACAAACGTGTGAGGTGCTGAACAAAAACATGAAGCTATAGGTAAAACCTTCACAAGAAAGGCAGAACTGTGAATTAGACCAAGTTTTTTTCTTTTTTTTGTCATGGTGATCGTTTAGTTATTATCTAAAAAGGACTTAAGGAGAACGAGACAGACTCAAGAAACAAGAAGTATCATGTCACTTTGACTAGCTAGATTAGCACTGAGTAATCTAATGGCTGAAACCAGGAACTTTGAGCATGCAGTTGTTACAATAACTGGTATGGGTAAGAAGGGACTGAAAAGTAGGATTGAAGACGCTTCTAGCTGCAGTGTGAGCGTCGCATTAACAGGGATCAGAGTAGTAGGAGTGAAGTCAAAATACTGATGCATGATCACATAGTTTCAGGATGCTCGCTTTAACCCAAACACTACCTGTGAGAAATGGCAGGGAGAAAAGGTAAGATCCCGCAGAAACAATGTGCAACTTTGTCTACAATTGGTTTTGGCTGTGAAATTGTCATCATAACCCACTAAATCTTAAAAGTATGTGAGATATGTAAAAGAACACTACAACAACTAAATAACAAGGTCAGGACAAAGTTTTAATATGAGTAAAATAGTGGAGGAGATGGAAGTAGGTCAGTTATGCTAGCTTGTCTTTGACAACCTTAACATGTAATGTTTTTTTGTGTTTGGGTTCATAAAGAAAATAAATAAATAAAACACAACCTACCCACCAACTCACAGATCATCAATAGAGCAAGTGTTTAAATTAATCAACCATCACTGTGTTCAAAGGGTCACTTATTAATAATAGTAAAATAAACATCAAACCTAAAAACATAAAACTGCAACGGACTGAATGTTCTGTCTGTGTGTGGGAAATATTTGCGTGTTTATTGGTGTTGTACATTAATGGCTTTCTTTTCAGTCAATTGCAGTGGCAAAAAGTCTGTGTAGCATAGCCAATACAGAATGATAAAATAAAAATAATATGGCCTTTTCTGTGTAATTTTCCCTTTCTTGTGGCGCATTGCACTAAATTAATAATACTTACATCTCAAGGTTTCATTTTGTTAACGAAATTTTTCTACCACTGCAATGTGGCCAAAGACGGCAAACTAAAGAATCGAATCGTCTTTGTGTCCTACAGCATTGTGCACGAGCAAAATTTCCCGATGTAAAAAGCAACCATGGCAGAGAGGAACAACTACTAGAAGTTTACAAGTTCAGAAGAAGTACTGTATCCTTGCAGCAAGAAAGTCCTGGGTATGATTCCCGGCCTGGGGTCTTTATGCATACAGTCTGCATGTTCTCTCTGTGCATGGTCGGTTCTCTCTGGAGACTCCGGCTTTCTCCCACAGTCCAAAAATATGACTGTCAGGTTAACTGATTTCTCTAAATTCTCCTTAAATATGAATGTTAGCGTGCCTGGTTGTTTGTCCTGTCTGACTCTGTGCTGTCCTGCGATGGGCGAATAACCTTTACAGGGTCACCCCACCTCTTTCCCAAAATGTCTCGCTGAAGATAGGCACCAGCACAACTCCTGACCCCAGTAGGGACAAGGGTGTTAGAAAATGGATGAATGGATATAGTTCAGAGGAGGAGAAAATAATAGACAAGTTCAAAGTCTCATTTTTTTGGCGAGATGTTCGCCCACTACATCTGACCACAACAGAGCAGAAAGAGTTCAGTAGTTTCCTCACAGCCTTGGACAATTTCTCCTCAGAACTGCCCATCCTGCTTTCTGGCAGAAAAAAACAGTTTATGGAATTTGAGAAGAGCTGTTTTCATCCACAAAATTCAGACCAAACATGCAACAGTTTTGTGTGCGGACACCATATTCCACAAGGTAGGAACTATTTGAACACTGTGAAATTACGGCAACTCACTAACAGTTTGAAGCCAACAACACAGATGTCAGGTTGTTAGTTAGCTAACAACTGACTTCTGTTTTGGAGCTTCATGGATGAAAGACTCAGGGATCCATTTGATTACCTCAAGATCAAGAAACTAACAAATGTATTTTAATCTAACCTGAACGGAATAATTCTGCACTGAACAGAGATTATTTACAACAGTTTGACAATGAAAACACAAATTATGAGCATTTTCTATTAGAGAGTCACACATTACATTTTTGTTGTAATAAATTAGTCTTCCTGTTTTCTGCTTTAAATGTAACTATGGGTTTTTCTCAAGCAACAGCTTCCAAACATCCAACTGCTAACTCTTAGATATGATGCATTCAAGGATCAGAAAAACATGGGATTTTTTTGTTGTTTCCAACCGGCCCATTTGAGGAAATTATCTAATTCTAGTCTGCTTTTTTGTCATTGTTTCTCTACTTTCCACAATCTTACACTGTATTGTTAAACACTTACTCTCATATGGCAAAGCCATCTGTAAAGTTCCTGATTTGAGGCAAACATTCCCATTTTAAGGACGATTACATCACAGAAATCCCCACACACATTTACTTTCTTCTACAGCGTTTCTCTAAAGCTGAATTTTAAAAAAAGAAAATCAAAAAGTATAAACTAATACTACAGTGCAGAGGAAGTGCATGAGTACTTTTATAATAATAAAAGTACTCAAATTTGCTTTGTTTGCAAATGACACCAGTTTTTTTTTCCAGGATGGATTTGAATGAATGAATATACCTGATTAATCCCAGAAGTTAATTGCAGTAGGTTTTAGAGATGTTCAAAAAGGAAAAACATTAAGAAGAAAGTGATTTGATAAGTGAATTATCAACAAATTTAGATAAAGGTTAATCTCTGTTATTAAAAGTAAATATCTGTATTGATAATGCAAATATTGAAGTTGTAACAAAAGGGGTAGAGTAAGGCAAGTTTATGCTTCTACCTACTTCCTTTTCAAACAAATAAATATGCATTGTGGTGTATAAGTGCTAACATATTTGCAATAAACAAATAAGCAACTATTGGAACAAACAACAACATCTCTGTTGAGTCACCCATGCTGGGAATCATCTCTACTTTCTCTGATTTTCTGTTTAGTTTATGGCCAGAAGCTCAGCTCTGTCTTCATCTTCGCGTCATCAGGAGTAATCCTGTGGCGGCCAATCAGAGCGTGTCTTCCTCACGCTGCCGTCTCCATTATGACAGCACGGAGAGAGGGATGCCCAGCACGCTCGCGGACATCATCGTCATCATCCTTCCCTTCTCTCTTACACCAGCTGAATCACGGCCATTACTCTGAAAGCTGAGCAGCCTCTTCACTGACCCACCACTTGTTTTTTTTTAATCATAATTCCCTAGTGTCAGATTTGACCTCATTTCTTTACTTTTACCACTGTGGACAAGAATCTGTGACGAGAAAAACTGCAATGCTGACCATTTGGATATTTTTGGATAGTTGTATTACAGATGTATCTACGCATGTAAAATTATTTCCTAGTGAATATTAGTTGAGAACTATGTGTCACGGCACTAAAAGTTGAAACCACAACATAAAAATTTACCTGAAGCTGCTAATGTCAAAAAAGCACAATTTCACAATTGCTGTATTTCTACTAAATAGAAACACAATTACAATCACAGACTGGCCCATCTGAGGAAAATCAGAAGGGCCAGTTTGTTCACACAATGAGTTATTAAAAAAACATGCTCCTTTGCCGCCATCATCCTGCCACTTCCTGTCGTCTCTTTATTAATTTCCGCCAGTAGAAATGAATAAAAGCCAAAAAGCCACTCCATCATGGAGCAAAACTTCTTTTTCCAAAACTGCCATGTTTCCATTTGAGTTTCCCTGTGACTGCTTGTAGCAGATGAGATCCACCCCAAACTCTTCAAGGATAAGCAGATATAAGCAATAGTGGACTGCTTTCAATTTAGCATGTGTTCTATTTGAGGCTAAATTGATATTTTGAGCAAATTTTACAACCACTCGCCAATTTTATTCTGTTAAAATTATTAGTTACAATTCTAGCTACTTTTTCAGGTGTTACTGGAAACGTTTGGAGACTCATGATAGCACTTATTGGTGTTCCTCGGATACAGCACTTGCAGAGAAAAGCCAGACCCGCTTTGTCTGCATCACGACTGCAAATGAATTACAGGCCACTACTGACCAATCCCTAACACTCAAGGTAGGATACAGAAATGATTTTGTATTTGTCCTAAATAAATTACTGCCTTGCTATTGTATATTTTGAAATATTCAGGTTGTTAATGTGGTCTGTACTAAAAAAAAACTTCCAAATAATTATTGTACTGTAACTTTGAGTAAGTTCCTAAGTAGAAACACACAAATATAAAAATTTAGGACAATATCAGTGTCAAATTGCTAACCACACCATTTCTTCTGTTTCAGTTAAACTCCCCATAATCCTTTACTGTCCCACCATCACTGTCACATGACCAACCTTCACCACCAGAAAAACAGCAACAAATATATATATTTTATGATACCATCCATTCATCCATCCAATTACTGTACACCCTGGTCCCTATTGGGGTAAGAGGGGTGCCAGTGCCTATCTCCAATGAGACATTTCAGATAAGAGGTGGCGTCACCCTGGACAGGTCACCAGTCTGTTGCAGGGCAACACAGATACAAACATAACCGGACCAATGTTAAAATACTAATACTGATGTTAGTGTGCTACTGCTACACCATGCAATACATCTTTTTTGCTCCCAAGTTAATGAATAATTAGTTTTAAATATTCACAACATCAATGTTGACCAAAATAATCCTAATAATTGCTTTTTTATATAATCTAGCAGCCCTATTATACAAGGCTGCACTGATTGCAGTTTTCTGGCTGATCGCTGATAAACCGATCTTTATAAAATCCAACCTGCCGATTACGATTTTGGTCTTTGGAATTTGACAATTTCTTTTCTTATCTGAAATGTTGCTAAATACAGCAAGAAGTAACTGAGTTAACAACAGTAGTGTGACTATTGTTAACTACACCCAAGCAGACATGAGCTGGTGGTCCAGTCAGTCAGTCAAACCTCTTTCACAGCAGAGCAAATGAGGAGAGTGGCTGATTTTTATAGCTTTTGTAGAGGTAGATACTATGTATGTACTATGTACATATCGGCTAATCACCCATAATTAAGGAAATATGAGTCGACTTATGGGTGGACACCTACTATAATAAACGTGCTACATAGCACTCAAGAAAACTTGAGTTTTAGGAACATATCTGAATATTTGGAGCCAGACATATTTAAGGTTGACCTGCCTAAACTCCTGCTGGGTCTAAATGAATGTCCTGCAGTGTCAAGAACTACAATGTGAATGAACTAATTGGGACAATCTTCCCAATATTAATGTAGACTATAAAAAACTAATGACTAATGTAGTATATTGGACTGACAAATGCCCGGACTAAACCGACTCGGATCAGGGACGAAAGGGATTCTGATTGGCCGATCCCTTTAGAACGCTAATAAGATAAGCTAATGGAGCTTTTCAAACATTATAAAGCAAATTATCCTCATTGTACATAGCTTGTTGTTCTATTGTTGTAACATCCAAATTGATTCTAATAGAATGAATTGGGGATTTTGATTATAATATCCATAAAAGTGGAGTTGTTGAGCTTGCAGAGAAGGAGTACATTGACTGTGACCTGCCAGAGTCAAGGCTGTGTACTGCGACTGGCTCTGCTGCTCTGCATTACTTTACCATTAAGGTCGTACAAATGAGCCTTAATACGGCATAGTACTTAAAGATTACTGACTAAACTGAACTCTGATAGCAAGCATCAAAGCGGAACAGCCATTAAGAGAAGCACCAAATAAATCCTGGTGTGCCACAGGCTAAAAATAAACCCGGTCCACTTCTCACCATGAGCACCATGATGGAGCTCATACTGTAAGCTCCTCACACCAACCTCCACCAGCCACTACAGAGCCTGTATCATCGAGGTAATTATTACTAATGCAAAGACACTTACCGTAATCCTACTGTCAGCAATGGACATCGCAAAAAGAAACATGATGGCAACGCTCATTGCCAGAAGTAGCTAATACCCTAAATGTCCTCTCACATATCGTATCAATTGCCTCATTTAGACGGCGCTTCTTATGATTCTTTGTAAGACACTGGAAAAAACGCTCTGAGGCAAGACTTTTATTACTGTTTATGTAGGTAATGAGCCAACACCAAAAGTTAGAAGAGTTTGCAAGACTTCAAAATAAAACAATCATTTGTTCATTCAGTTTTTTTGTTTGTTTGTTTTTTGAAGTTTGGATCTTTTTCAAGTTAATACAGACTTCCCAATAAAGTAGATCACTGAACCACTGAAATTAGACTATTCAGGTATAAAAAGACAATGAAACTTGAAAAATGTCAAATACTAGCACAACTACTGGAAAAGGTTGTGAGCTAGGGATTTTTCAATAATTCGGCCTTCAGATAAATCAGCTCTAATTTACCTATTTACTACTATTATTTATGAAATTTCTCATTGGGATCAATGAAGTACTTATGAGGTTAACAATAGTTGCTCCACTGTTGCCAATTTAGCAACTTTGTTGACCTGAGCAAAGGAGTAAATCCCATCCCATTATTGGGGGAGACAATGAAGGAAATTCCATAAGCGTAATTTCGCGGGATCAGAAAAGTTAGTGAAATGTCACGTGATTTAAAAAAATTTTATGTGTTCAAGCTGCAGGAGCAAAAATGGATAAGGGGTAATGTACAACAAATATGTTTTTCTCAGTTTTCTCAGTAAACAAACTGCTGAGACTCACAAAGGTCAAACTAAAATTCAAATGTTGAATATCTGGGAAGTATCATAACTTCAACTTACCGTTCAAACCACCAAGATTTTCAGATTTTATTGTGTGGTTTTGAAGGCTTTACGTTAAAGATAGTAAGAAATACTTTCTTTTTTTAGTCAGCTGCTCTGCAATATTAGCCCCCTGCTCTCAGTTTCCATTGAGCTGTTGGCTAGTGCTAATGCTCAGCCCCCTTTTAAACTCTTCTTATTAATGTAAGAGTTTAATTGCCAAAGATAACTGAGATATTTGCTATCTTTAAGAAAAAAAAAAAAAGCTAAGTCTATCAAAACAAGGTAGCAAGTTTTGTTAGTTTCATGGCAATGTAATTTGCCATGATTCACCTTAAGTAATGAAATGAACAAACTGCAGTCTGATTTTTGTTGATGTGTTTCTTCCTATTGAGCAGTGAAAGGAAATAAAATGTGTATCATGTCTTTTGCTTTATGTATTTCCTTACAGGAAGGTTTATGCTGCATAGCCACAGGTAACAGTTAGCTCTTCACTTCAGCGGCTCCAAGGAGCCTGTGCTTTAGCACTGCTGCTGTTGCTCCACCTACACTTTGAAGTGAACCATTGTTCTAACAATGGTGGGGGGTCATCAAAATTCATCCTTATTTTTTTGAAGGTGAAAAACATTTATATTGTTCTTTGTTTCTTTTGCCTTTTTCTATTGATATTGTTTCCTTCATGATTTATTTGGGTTGACAATTCTAGACTTTTCCAAGATGAGATGAGAAAGATTAGACTTTTTCCAACCTCCAGATGAATGGTCTCAACCGCATTCCTCAAGGGCTAGAGTCCTTCAACTTATGTCTCTTGTCCTATACACTTTAATTAAATGGCTAAACTTCCTCACTAGTCTCTACAAGGCTCTGCTAATGAGATAATATTGGATCCATGTGTGTTGAAGCAGAAAAACATCTAAAAGCTGCAGGACACCAGTTGTCAAGAACTACAGTTTGAGACAACTACTCTAGAATTGACAGTTTTTAGGATTACTTACCCAAGTAACTATGCTACTACTATCCTACTATGCTACTACCCAGGTCAAATCCGTCTGGAAATCTCAAAACCATTCCACATCTAGGCTATGCTTTCTAAGAAAATTTCTAGAACCCCCCCCCCCCTCAAATTTCTAAGCTTCAAAAGTCAAAAAGTTATTTTCTACAAAATGTCTTACATTAATCTACAATTTTCCATTTTTTTTCTTCTTATTTCTTCTTGTCTGCACCCTTCGTTCATACTTTTGAATTAAAGTGTTGCAACTGCATGAAGGAAAGGTTTTAAGCGTACCTTGATAAAGATAACTACCTTACACCAGATAACATGAACTTGGAGTGAGCCCTGTTAAAAGTGGAACACTACAACAATGTAAGAAAATTCACAACTAACTCTAAATATGTCAAAATCAAGAACAGTAAATGAGTTTGACTATGATTGCATAGGAAATAAATGTAATCTTTGAAAAATGCTTAATAGCATTATGTTGGTGTGCCACGTTTAGAATTTCATGAAAAGTAAATTTTCCCTTATGCTGATTGATATCAATGTTTCAATAACGCAATAGTTATTAAATCCTTTTTTTTATTATTTAAATTGCTTACGATCGCTGTGACACACGTCCTCTCTGCATTTCTGTCATGTATCTCAGCTCCACTCTGATCGTACTATTTGTTCCGTGGCTTTGGAGAATGAAAAGCGTCGGTTTTGCGGTGACGGACAACGAGACCTCCCAGAACACCATGATGACTCAATTATCGGGCATCCTCAATGACAGGTGTCGTCCCTTGAACCCGCAAGAGCAGGACGGGTTTTTATGTCATTTGGTCCCCAAAAGGTGTCCAGCTACAAACGTGACCTTATTCAACGTTTTCCACATGAAAGTAGATCAGAGAGGCGGAGGATTTGGTGAACGGAGGGACTAAATGCGCCAGGGACACAACATTTTACGCGACACCTGTCTTCGAGGGCTAACCTTTATATTTAGAACATTATAATGGCCTGTCAAGCCATTATCAGAATAGTAAAATGAAGTTTTAATTGAGAAACACTTACAAATAAAAGCACATTATAACACCATGGAAGATGTTATTAATTATAATTATGTGAACTTACCGGAACGTTAACGTATATCTATAGAAAAAAGTATAGAAATGTGTTTTTTTGCTGGAAGACAGAAACACAGGAAGTCAGGAACGTGCTGTGTTAATTGGCATCTCAGACAGGGTCGTGTTCGTGACTGGTGTTGTGTCACCCGCTGTCCGATAATGAGTGTATGCAGTTTGCATTTACCTGTAATGGGAAAGAGGCGCTCTTGTTGCCCACGTATCCCCGGACTACATGGCTCTGTATGGACAGAACACGGCATTCCATGGCGGCTCCCGGTCAGCCGAGGGGAAATGTAGATAATCCGTTACTCAAAGACAACCACGTCTACACATAACAACACGAGAAAACACCGCTTTAACTCTATAGCAACAGAGAAGAACCCGCGTTAGCTAGCTTTCTAACCTCTCACACAGATGTGACGGAGAGCGCGTGCGGCCGCGACTGTAATGATGCGTGTGTGTGTATGAATGAGGGAGAGAGCGCGTGCGAATGAGCGCACACAAACAGCTATTACGGCCCTTAACGTTACTGTTACCGGTAACGTCGCTGTTTGTGGTTCATTTTCATGTGAGTCCTTGAAGGGAACAGCGAGTTACAGACTAACAGGGTCGCCCCAAGCAAGGACATACATTAAAAATGCAGGCACACCGGCTTTACGTGCAGGCAGTCTCTGTGACCGCCTAAACAGAGTGACGTCAGCACAGTGTTGGATTTAAATCAATGCAAATTTCAATCATTTTCTCTTTAGAGACATTATTTTCCTCCAGTTTTATATGTCAAAATCATTCAATACAATATATGACAGTGATTTGTGTTTTGAACAGGCCTGAAATAGGACACATGTTTTCCTGTGTTCTGTATTTTTGGTGATGTGTTTTCTGTGTTGTGACTCACCGTTTCACTGGCAGAGTCGTGACTGAGGAGGGATTTGACTTGGTAAAGGCTTTTTGTGTCATCACATTGCACAGCACAGCCGTTCAGCACATCTACAAACATATAGTACAGCAGCAGTAAATAGTTGGTGGTGAAAGCTTAACGTGTTTTATTAATCCCCTGAATACATCTGAGTTTCAAATAGAGACAAAAAAACAACCAGAAGGCCTCCTGAAGTTTATGTTCCAACTTGGAAAGTTAAAGACTCTTCACAAAGCCCAATTTAATAATCCCACATGTCTGCATTAGGCTTTCTGTTTTTCTCAGTTTAGAAATTTTGGAATCAGTGAAGAAAATTTAACACACCATTGAAGTAAACTTCATTTCTTCCACTAATTTTCCCCCTCTGTAGTTGAGTTTTATATTTGATAAACCCCAAAACAATGAATTGCTAAAAATTGTCTTCCAAACTGACAATGCAGTTGAGGGAAATTTTATGTTTTGTTTGAATCTGTATTTGTAGGTTTTGTTTTTGAATGAAAAACAACCTACATCTCCCCAAACGTATAGTTTTGAACTTTGATAACCATTATTATGTTTGCAAAATCCAAAGCAATTTAGAGCTAGACAAAAACTTAAACTTATCTTTCATTGAACATCAATGAAAGATAAAGTAAATATAAATCAGTGTAAAAAGCAAAACAAAGCTCTAACCTTCACAAATTCAAAATCTAATTTGTTTCATAATACGACAATATGATAAAGTAGAAACTAATTATCTTTCCACAATTAGTATATGCGTAAATTCTATGTTTCAAGTCTGAGAAGGAATTTTTTTTTGTAAGCCATATATTTGTTTCCAAAAAATCATCAGCTGGAAGAGTTCTGAGAGACCAATAAATCCATGTGGAAGATAAAGAAGAAGTCCAAAGCATATTATTCCCGTTCCTTATGTTTCCTTCATGCACACATCCCACGAATGTTAAACATGTTCAGTTTTCCTTTGATTGTAGAGGTTTGACTTATCAAGTTTGACTTATCATCCGTTGGTCCTGTGAGGATGCTTGGCAGTTTTTGGAGACTTCTTTTAGTTTCTTGCGGGCTGCTTTCTATGTGAACCTGGTATGGGTAGCTAGAACTGGGCTTTTTGGCCGTTGATATGACGGTTTTTTTACTTGTTGACATCTAGATTTTAGCTCAGACATTTCCAAGTGCTGGCCATCTTGTTCGTTTGCTGTTATTTATTTATTTTTTTGTTTCAAATATATCCCTCTGCCATAGAAAATATATCAACAAAGCAGTAATTTTTTTCAACTTTAGTATTTTGTATTCACTTTCACAACTGCAATTTAAAGTGATTTTCTATCATATACTCATGGTTCACTGTAAGGAGTAGTGGTTTTATGACTGATAAATCATAAATCATATCTAAAGCATGGGGTCACATAAAGGGATCAGAAGCAAAAAATAATGGAAGTGTTCAGAAAATGATTCAATATAAGATCTGAGAATTTTAAAGACAATTTATCTATATTGTTTTTTAAAATCATAACTACCAAGATAAATAAGCTGCTCTGCAATGGTCTAAGCACCGCAGGTGCAAAATAGTTTATTTGTGGTCAGAACCAACATTACAGAATCTTACTAAATAGAGAAATGGATAGAAGATTCTTCCCTTCATTATGTTAAAAGCGATGAATGGTTGAATATAAAGTAACAAATTTTCCCATATATAGTTTTCCCAACACTTAGCAGCTGCCAGGCACTGCAGACCAGAGGGGTCAAAGGGACAGAGACAGCATGAAAAGAAGAAATAATGAAGCCAAACACAAGGCTGTTCTGCTGACAGCTCCACCTGCTGCTCAATGAGGCATTAAGCAGAAAATAGCAGATTTTTCTACTCCAAGTGTTGCTCTGTTGAGCTCTTTATTGCACATGATAATAAAACAGCCAGAAATATGTTTCAAACAAATGAGACAAGGAGAGACAGCACCACTAAGGTGAACAGGTTCACTGACATGTTTAGTACATAGACTTTTTAAAATGTTATTTATTAATTTTTTTTAAATTTGAATGAACGCCACGTTTCTTGTTAGTTAATCGCTTAAAAATGTAACAGAGCTGCAAATTGTGGAGATAAAAACCCATTCCATAATCTCCATAGGATTGGATTAAAAGGATCATCGAGAACAAAGTCTCATTCCAGTGTTGAGGCAGAGAACTGCATACTCAGAGATACATTCACCATATTCAATAAATAAGAAGCAAATTTATGTCTTTTTACCAAGTGGACATTCTTATTGTTTTTAACACATCATAGTTTTGTTTAAAGCTACATTTCTACCACCACTCATTAAAAAGAAACGATTTAACAAAAATACTAATTTAAAAATTCTAATCTAATATTTATAAAAATCCATTTTAGTTCCGTCTTGTATTCTGCAATAAACCAATTTCTTTATTTGTAGAGTTCTAAAAACAAACACTGGCTTAGGCGAATAAAGGCTTTTCTCGTTTCAGTATTGCACTCACTCAGTGCATGTTGTTGACGTAACTTCTGGGTTAATCACATAGAATTTTCTGGGTCAGACTGTCACATCATCAGCATCTATATAAAGTATTCACACCCTCTAAAAAGATCCTGTTTCCTGAATGTAACACTGCAAAACACATAGTTAATTATTTTAAGATATTAACTATAAGCGGCAACATGTTTTTTTCCTTTAAAGGGGAGTTATGTGTTTTTCAGACATATGGTGTCATTTTATAGCACAGTCAAGTATCTATGCTACTTTCAGATGTTTAAAAAAATGCTAAATATATTAAATATGGCGTAAAAGAAATCATACGTTGTAATCTAATGCCTTGAATTTGGGCCTCTGTCTTTTCAAGACACTCCTGCTCTTTCTGAAACTCCGCCTTCAGAAAGTCATTGTTACATGGCTCCTCTATTAACCCTTTAGCAATGTTTTTCCGAGTGTTTCATTGAGATGTATCTACTGTAATGAGCTCAGCAAATGTAGTTCCACCAGGTGTTTGCTAATTTCTGCTGGCTAGTCTGAAGGAGCCGAGTGGGAGAATCGAGGGAGGGTGGGCTGGAGGGGAGCTGCTCCTCACAGGATCCCCACCTCCAGCTGAGGAGCTGCAGAACCTGCAGCTCTGAGGAGGCGAGGTCCACTCAGGCATTACTTTGCACAGCTTAATGGTTGCCATGAAGAGTAAAAGAATTTCTCAAACATGCATAAAAGAATCAAGGAAACACTACAGTGGGCGACTGTGGCTGTGTGACAGAATTGTTGTCTTGCAATCAGAAAGTTGTAGGTTCGATTCCAGCTTCATCCTGCCATATGTTGATGTGCCTCTGGGCAAGGCACTTAACCCCAAAGTATGTTGAAAGATGTGAACATTTGTTCATAGTACGCATATGACGGTGAACATTCGTTCACATCTTTCAACATACTTAAGCTGCTGATTAGACAGTGGCTGGTGCACAATACCGGTCTGCGTATCGGTGTATGAATGTGTGTGCGAATGGGTGAATGTGACTCTAGTGCAAAGCGCTTTGAGTGGTCAAAATGACTGGAAAAGCGCTATATAAGTTCAGACCATTTACAGATGTGTTTTGGATGGAGGAATAAGCTTCATCCAAAAGCTAAATAAAAAAATTACTTGATACTGACCCTTTAATTTAAATTCTTGAGAAGTGTGTGTGTACCTGCTAATACACCATCATCAGATAGTGTAGTGCTGAATGACAAGGTATGAAAACATTAGATATTTAATGAAAACTTCAGAACAAAGATGGGTTTGTACATATAAAGAGGAAGGTTTCTGTTAGACAAATTCATCGGATTAAGAGAGCAGCAGTTAAAATGCCCTTACAAAGCAGCAAACAGTCATCTGAAGATGTACACAATAGTACACATATGACGGTATGGTGAGTACAAATACTCAGATAATTATTTACCGGTTCTCAAATATTTGTTTGAAAACCGGTACACATAGTTAATGTTCTGGAGACTAGTGAAATTGCCAAGTTAACCCTTTTCCTTCAGACAAAAAGAAGCTCCATCTAACCGGTACACTATAAAAGTGTATAATGAAATGATGCACAATATAATATGCTGGCAAAATAAATGTTTAACTTCTACACTGGTTTACCTTTATTGTTGCTCATCAATACTCATCAAAACATGGGAATGAACTTAACATCTCCCTAAAACTACTCGGGTTGTTCACGACGGCTCCTGTAGTTACTGCATTTCCTTAAAAACTTCTGTAAAAAAATGAGCTCCAGTCTTGGTCCAAATGAATTTTATTCTGAACATTGAAAGACAAGTACATACATTATCTTCTACAGTGATAATTAACAACAGGCTTGTTGTCATCGCTCCTCATATATTAACTCTCAGGTAACAGCAGTATTATTCACAACCTGGAAGGTAGACAGTAAGAACAGGCTCAAACTGGACCGGGTTAGTTTCAGTACGGTGTGAAGGGAAGAGTAAGAGAGGGAAACCATTTAGAATCGTCGTTACTGGTTTTGTCTGCCACAAACACCAACATTCGTTCACATCTTTCAACATACTTAAGCTGCTGATTAGACAGTGGCTGGTCACTAAGCTGTTTTGTCATTTATTATTCAGAATATTATTGTAACTGTGGCTTCAAATTAAAAGTACTATCTAGATTTACTATCAGGCAAAGTAACTAGATAACTAACACATCTACAACTTCACTGTTAGTTGTCCCACCAGCTAATGTAGCTGCCATTTTGAATATTCAAAAGCATTAAACTCGGACAAAATTCTAATTGTTTTAAACTCAGAAATCATGTTAGAGATATGCTAAAAGTGAATTGGTTTAATTAAAATGAAGCATTCTTTTGTATAAGGCCAAGAAGTGTTAGCATGTTCATGTAAAGGCACTAGCACTATGTAGTTTAGTAGCTTTCTTTATTTTTTTAACAGGCCCATCTTTCTCAAATTACAAGCTTTGATGTGTAACAATGGAAGAATTAGCTAAAATAAATCAGACATTACAGTTTTCAATGGCTTTTCTTCAACCTATTTCACACAGGCTGCATATAGCTCTTCAGACAACCAAAATCCTTGCTAAGTAAGTTGCAGTTCGGTTTTATAAGATTTATTATTTATAACTATTTTGCCAAAGTTATTATTTTGTAAGATGAACTAAAAAAACAGAAAAATTAAACCAAATGGGTAACTGGCATGTAGCTCTTTACTAATTCCTCACCACATCAGACAAAAAGATCCCTGGTTGGGATTTTAACCCATATCTCTGTAATTACATGTTGTCATGTTTTTGATCACTGAAATCATACTTTAAAAGTTTAAGCTTAAAGACATTTTAACAGCAGCATGTCAACAACTATAATACATCTCAGTCATGTAGCACAGTTGAAAATACACAACCAATAGTTTGGTTGTAGAAGGAGAGAAGCAGACTTGCCTGGTAGACTTTTGTCACAAATATAAACCAACAGATCAACTATGGGGTTCCTCAAGGCTCCATTCTTGGGTCACTTTTTAATTCATTTCTATCTGATTCGCCTCGTTTAGTTTTTCTATATCTGTGCTTCAATAGATGCCACTGTCTCGGTAATGTTGCTGTATGACTTTGATACTTGTTTTTCCATGCTTCTGTGGTATTTATTTAGGTACTTTTAGTGGAACTTGAAGGACTTTTTCTAAACATGCCAATATTTGAAATGGAAGATATGACTTTAAATAATATACAGTGACTTAAATCTAATTGTATAGACAAGGTCATCAAATCAGTCCGTCAACTACGTTGCCTGTAGGAATTTTTAATGTCCAGCAGGTGTCAGTATTCAGTGACACAGTATTGACACAGTATCAATACAGTTTTGCTATGGGTCGAAACACTTCATGACACTTCATTTACCCATCACTAGCATGGATGGATGGATGGTCAATTGACTACTTTGCTTGTTTAACTAATTGATCGTTTTGATTACTGGAGTCTATAATCTTGTTTTGTTTTTATGTGTTAGATCATATTTCTACTGTTGTTGGATTAAAATGAACAACTTGATATGTATTAAATGTGTGCAAACAGAAACATAGTGCCAACATGAACAACTTTTTTTTTTAAACTTCACAAATCTTATCTGTCATTCCAGCAGTAAAAGCTTACTGCTGATTAATATTTTACCTGGTTGGTGTTTATTTTGATAATACATTTTTTTCCACTATCTTGCTGTTAAAGTGGGTCTTTTAAAATATTTAAAAGAAAACCACTGATGATTCTGAGCATTGGCTCCACAAAGTCATTTTTTCAAGTTAGTATAACTTGAGGGTTATACTAACAGATCCTAGCCCAGGGGTGTCAAACTCCAGTCCTCGAGGGCCACTGTCCTGCAGTTTTTAAATGTGCCACAGGTACAAAACACAGGAATGAAATGGCTTAATTACCTCCTCCTTGTGTAGATCAGTTCTCCAGAGTCTTGCTAATGACCTAATTATTCTATTCAGGTGTGTTGCAGCAGAGGCACATCTAAAAGTTGCAGGACACCGGCCCTCGAGAACTGGATGTTGACACGCCTGCCCTTGCCCTATCCTATAGAGATGTTAGTAGAGGTATAAATATTGAGGTGAAACAGATCTGACTGAATGTTTTATCCTCCAGGCAAACTTTCTGACTGACTACTCAAAATGGCTGCTGGGTGTCATGTTGACTTGGATCATTTTCTACTGAAATATCGGGAACAGCGTCTATTTTCAAAGTGCTAGGAGTGCTGACGTATATTAAAATGGTTTCTGTATTGAACCTTCTGGAGGATTAAGGACTGGAACTGAGAATATGTTTCATGGAGCTTCTTCAAAACGCCCTGAACCACAGAGACCTCCCATTTGTTCATTTTCTTCCCCCTCTCCCTGCATAGTAATGACAACCATGACAGATTAACACTGCAGCAACATGTCAGAGCTGAGATGCGCAACAGAAAATAAAAGTTAAGACATTCTTGTTCACAGTACCTTGATTGAAATCAGCTTTTGTACCTGTTCACTGCATTGACTGTAACTCCGACACATTGACATGTCTGTACGTTGGTCATTTATACTGAATACCTATCATATACTTGCTTAAAATCTTTTTTTTTTTTCAGCTTATCAGCATGGTTTTCAATACACCTGTACATATTAAGCACTTTCTGAGGAAATGTGGCATGTGTTCAGTTGAGGTTAACAACAAAACTATCAAGATCCCTTTTTAAGTTCTATAGCTCATTGCTAAAGCTTTGAAAAATTGATTAAGAGTTTGAGAAGCTGTTCAGTGCCTTTAAAGGTCACCTACCTGACTTTAAACTTTTCTAGTCATTCACACCTGATCTTGCACACACTCAATCACACACAGCGGTTAAGTTTGGAGGGACATAAAAAAAAGGAGGGATTGTCACTGGAGTTTCTCTAAGACTGTCTGGATAAAAGCAGAAGAGGCGGAAACAGCAACAACCCATCTGAGTTCGGACTTGGACCGAATTCAACCTGGAACCCACAGAACTGGGACAGAAGCAGACTGGGATTAACTGGACCAGAAAGGGGGCACTGGGATTTTCATTATTTTACTGCCATTAAGTATTCACAGCAAAAAACACAAAAATCTTAGCAAGTATTTTTGGTCTCGTCTCCAGTACAAACATCTTAGTAACATTTCAATAAGAAGTTGGAGCAAGTTTTAAGTCAATAATTTATTAATGCTAATGTAAGAGAACTAGTTCTTTTATTTCATTTATGACTAATACTTTCTCATTAATATTAAGGAATTATTGACTTAAAAAGAGCTGCTATTCCTTGCTGAAAAGTTACTTTCAAGTTAGTTTTGTCTTATTTCAATATTTGCATTAAAAACTAGAACAAAAATTCTATAGTTTGTGTTTTTGCAGTGTTCTAAGCTAACCAAGGCAACTTCACATCTTGCTTTCTGATAAATATTTGCAATTAATACATTGGTAGCCCAATTAAGACTGTTGGAATAAGTAATCAATTTTGAATGATAAATTAAAATGAGCTTGATAATTTCCATTCTGATTTTTAAAGGTCAATTTTGTTTACAGAAACATCACAATCCATTTTCTTTATGGTTTTGCTTATAAATGTTTTTTTATTTATGGTTTTTGGTTGTCATGTTTTTTCTTGGATATTTTAAATATCCTCTAGTCCCAGTGTTAAAGAGTTTTTCACAAAATTAAAGACTATTGTTTACTGATAAACACTATTGCAGGTCTGCCTTATCAATAAACAATAGACTTTAATTTGATAAAGTACTTAAAATGGTCTCAATACAGCAATATTATTGTTTAGTGAAATAATTTCTGGGACAACTTAACGTCCTAAATTTGTTGTGGTGACAAGGCTGAACCTTAACATCCTGACTTTTACAGATAAATATGTCGATCCAAGATATGTAGCTAGGGTTCTCTTATTTTTTGAAAATGTTCTCCATTTGATCCCAAGTAAGCCCTTTTATTGTTAATTTCTTCCAAATAATGGAAAAAAATGGCAAAGAAAATAAAACTGACATGGCATTTCAGGTTGTTGTTAAGGAGGATGATATTTAGTGTTACTGACTCTACCTGGGGTTTTCTTTCAGAGAAAATCTTGCTGTTCACATATTAATCTTCCTAAACATTAACAGCCAGAACACACAATGAGTAACCTCAACCCATTCCAGGCCTCTGGTCCAGTTTATTCCAGTCCAGCTGCACTGTCCCTTTTTCGTTTCTCTGAGTTGGTTCCCGGGCCGGTCCCATCTGGTCCAACCTGCCGCTCTTTTCACGGCTCTTCAAACAGCTGCAGGTCCAGTCTAACGACAATCTCCCCCGTGGGAACCTCATGAAGCAGCAGCCTCTTCGTGATTGGTCCTTTGGAGCCCTGGTCCTTCTTTATCTCGGCCAATCGGATCTCAGTCCTGCCGAGGAAGTCTGTGGAGACAAGACGTGGTAAGTCGAGGGGCGTTTTGTCCCTCTGTGTAGGACAAACAGAAACATTGGATGGTTTAGAAACGTGGACTGAATGTGTCACACACCGTCAGGTGAGAACTGGTCTCGTTCAAACACAGTGATGCAGAGGACGTCCTGTTCAAGGTCCTTAATAAAAAACTGACAATTGGAATTCCACTTGGGATTCAAAGTGTCCTGCAAATAAAGAAAACAACTCAGAAGAAGTTTGAATTCACATTCTCTAAAACCCACATTGGTTTGTTCAGCAGGGCACAAACTAAGTTTTCTCTGACGTGTTTGATCCCAAAGGAAAATTAAATAATATTATAGGGACCCTGGGGACTGTATTTAACAGCTGTATGTACATTGATGGATTATAAATAAATATTCCATCATATCTATGCATGTATTGCATACAGACTTTTTGCACCACTGCTCAGAGTAAATCGACATGAAGCTGAATTATAAATGTAACTTCTAAAGGCTAAAACATTATTGTACAAGTCTAAATTCTATGGCCCTGTTGCAGAGGCACACACTTTCACACTTCAATTATGTTAGTAACTGTTAACAATTTTAACAGACATATACAAATCATAATTCTTACTTTTCCTTTCAGATTTTCTTTTCTTAGTTTATTTTGGACAATAAAACATATACAGTATCATACAAAAGCAGACTTTGTTTCAGTTGGCAAATATGCACCACTTTCCCAACTCTAATAGAAAACACTGGAATTGGTTCATGTATGAAAAATGGATATGAATAGAAATACTTCAAACATTCCTGAGTGATTTATTTTTCTCCTTATTAATGTTAAAACATCAACATTAATGAACGAAGTTTTAACCATATAATGAAATAGATTTTTTTTTACTTTCACTTTACTTTTCTTAGAGTTGCTTTTGATTAGTAGTAAGTTGGACACAACATATTTGATTTGTAGTTGACGATTTGACAAAATGTGACATTTATTACTCATTTCAAAATTGTTTTTATTATGTAAAAACATGATGTAAACAATGTAAAAAAATACTTATAGTCATTTTCTCCTACCTGTACTGTTTTTGTGATATGGCACTGAGAGCCCATGGTGACTTCACAGTAAGGATTGCTTTTACCTTGAAACACAGACAATGTTGTTGCTGATAATTGTGCATAAAACTAGTTGAGAGAAGCTACTGGTTAGCTTCATTAGGTCATCACATTAAATTATGATGCTTTGAAGAAAAAAAAAAAACAGTACCACATATTTAATTGTCAAAAGGTTGACCTTCAATGGCCTCTTTACGTACCATGGGTGCGACAAGGTTTGAGCTCGATGCCCTCCACGATGTTAACCATCAGCCTGCCGATCCCGGTCGCTCTCTGAGAACGGACTGAGACGAGGAACAAACCGGTCAGCCGCCGGGGTTTTAATGAAACCGCAGAAACCAACCGGACAGAGCCCAGCTTACCTAAATATGCCTTCTCCCGCTTCTTCTTCTCCGTCTCAATGAAAAGCTCCGAGGCGGCCTTAATTTTCTGAACCCACGCTGTCCTGTAAGAAGATGAACACAACGTCAAAAAGTTGGATTATTTAACTTAAGGAATACGCTCTCAGTTAGCTTTCCAATGATACTATAACTTTTATTTTATTTGCGTTTGTCATTGTGGTTTCTGGGTTTTGTTTTCTCTCTTTCTACAAGTTTTTAAGGTGTTGACTTATGTTCTCTCTATGCTTCTTCTCCTCTCCTTTGTAATCCTTTGCTCCACCTTTGTCAGTTTTTCTCTCTTCCTCTTTTGTCTCTATGTACATTACATCTGAAATAAACCCAAAATAATCCTCTAAAAAACTAAGAAGAGCATCATAGGGAAACCTGTGACACTCCAGTCAATGTGTTGGGCCTCACACAATTCTGAGTGCCAAACTGCAGGACAGGACATGTCAAACAAATAAAATAATAATATTAATAAAGAAATGAGAACAAAAAATCTGATGACCAGTTAATAGAAACAAACATCTGAAGCTCTCGTCTGGGTTGTGTGTTTTCCATTACCGTTCATTGATGCTTTCAGCTCGGAGGGTGTAAACTCGGTCTATGTGTGAGATGTGAAACAGAGGCTCATCCCCGGATGGATCTGTTGGCAGCTTTACTAACACTTCGTTCAGAAAGATCGGCTAAAAGAAGAAAAAAGATCCAGTTAGAAATGAGGGTGGTGCGGGTTCATATTGTATCATTTATCGTGATAAATTCTTTATCTTGATAAGACTTTGATTTATTGGTGTCACAAATTCCTGTTAATAATCTTTAAAAACCACTGAAACTGTCTATATTGTTGAGATTGTTAGTTTTACTATTTTCTCCATTGTTTGTTCAATCAGAACAGCAATAAACATCAATACATTTAAAAATATGATTAAATGTGGTTAGTATGTGCAGTTTAGTCAAACAAATCACATTTCATTATGTGACTGGTCTCCTAAAGAAGTGCATTAAAATGAAATGGGAATTTTTTAAAGAGCAGTATTAGTTTGTAGGGCTGATTGCTGAGTCATGCAGTCACAGACATAAAGTAAGCTAAAAAAGAAGAAATAGTTTTTATCGTCACTTTTCATGTTATCACAACAGTACCAGTAAATATTGCGATAAATTTTAAGTCCATATCACACACTCATCAATGAGGGTCTACCTCCTGCTGAAAACTAAGCTCGTGCTTTTTTGCCCAAATAGGGCAAAGTGCATGAAAGTGAAAGAACAGAAGATCAGAAGTCTTCTCACCGTTTTGTACATGCGGTACTGCAGGTGGGTTTTTGAGGAGAAGACTTTGTCAGAACCTGATGAGCCCAGAGGCTTGGTCACCTGTTTGAGGAAGGAAAAAAAGTTTCAGTTTGTTTAAGTGTGTTATGAGTCCAAAAATGTCCTGCAGCAGACGAGGAGCTGCAGACGTTTTAAGCTCGCTGTCAAAATCAGTGAAAACAGATTTCCATTTTTGAGGATCTAAATCCTTTCAAGTATACATTTTTTTAATCTGGTGAAATGGCACCATCTGCAGTTTAGACCTTAAGAGCTGTAGGAACATGTAAATCTTTTTTAATGATCAATTTTCTGGAAAATTGAATGACAATTCAACTGAGCCACAGGTTCTTTCAGGAAGACTCACCTGTGTGAGCAGCAGGAAGTCGTTGAACAGGAAGCCGTAGAGCTCCTTGCTGCTCTTCGCTTTGAACAGCTTCCCGCTGTGGAGGAACTTCCTGGGTCCCAGACAGTTGGTGACCGAGTTGAACACCAGTTGCTAAAAAGAACAGAGAAATTTATTTGAAAATGATCAGACAAGTTTTAAGGTGATGGTGTTAAAATTCTTCTCTACATAGTTTCTGTTTTTTTTTTATTCTAGTTGTTTAAAAAAACTTTGCAAGATTTAAAGTATACTTCAAAAGGTTTTACACCACATACATATTAACAGTAAAAGGATCTCAGTGCGGCTTCTGACATAGTGAGAAATAAGATTTTGATTGAATGGGGAAAGTACATTGTGATAAACTGGGTCACATCAGGCAGGGATACTTTGTCATTCAGAAATAATTAAGGACAAAAGATGAATGCTTTAATTTTGCTCAATTAATGCAAATAATTGCTTCATTATTAGTTTGTACTTGCATGTTTGCAGTACAACCAGAAACCACAATGGATAATAAAGTAATTTCTGCTTCTAACAGGATTTGATGGGACGCTGGGAAAGACGACTGTTGTGTTCAAGTTGTTTTGAGAAGCTGTTAAAGCCTGAAACAGCATCTCAATGTCCAACACTAATGTCAGCGTCCACAGTCTACATTTCTAAAGAAATAATTTTCTAATAAATAATTAATTTAAGCAAAGTAAGATCATATGTGGGATTCCTCAAGGTTCTTTTCTCACACCAATTTTTATTGGATGTATAACTGCGTCCCCTTCTCTGACATATATATATATATATATATATATATATATATATATATATATATATATATATATATATATATATATATATATATATATATATATATATATTTTTCTCTCTCTCTAAAACTATTCAGAAAAGCTTGCCTTGTTCTGAGTATTTCACCTCTTATTAATCTTAAAAACACGGTTGCGGCTCATACTGCACCTCTGACAGCCCCTCACACTGAACGTGAGCCTGAATCCATTCCAGCCGATCAGAGTTCTCCTTCTCTCTGACGCCTTCATTCACCTGAAAACACAAAACAACACATTCAACTCGTCAGTACATTTTCTATCAAGATAAACTTCTCTTACAATCATGTTTAAGTAACAAAAAAACAACAAAAAACCTTGAAGGCATGAAACACAGTTAAATCACAATTGGAGATCCAAGTAGTTTTTTAAGAGCAGATAACCAATTTGATAGAGTTACAGTAAAATTTTAAGTACACGTTTCTTACTTTTGTGATGTAAAAGATGGTTAAACGGCAAAATGTTGATGTAACTTTCAATAGCTTAATAAAATTATATAAATGAACAAACTCTCATGAATAAAACACTAATTATGTGTAAAAAAGTGAGACTTTTAGATGCTGCCATTCAATGCTGCACTATTTTACACAATCTCCACACAACTTAATCATTCAAGTATCTTTGTGACAGATGTTGGGACAAATAAAGGTGTGTGTCAGTAACATTTCTGGTCAGATCATGAATTGAATATTTTAAATGCTTTTAAATCTCTGGCCAGGATGCTGGTTTCTATTTAATTGTCACTCACTATACTCAGGCTTGTAATTTTTACTTTTTCCTTGAGTGGCCACCTTATGAATCTTTGATATTGGGTATTCTGTATTTAATGTCACTTTTTGGCACCTTTTGTCTGCCTTGTGTTTACTTTCCAGACACTTTTATCTTTTATACATATGAAACTGTTACAAACTACAACTTCATCATAATTCAAAAGCATATATGTCCAAAATTAAGTGATAAATCCAGTCATAACTGATTTTCCGGTCCGGTGCCTGGGTGTGTGTTTCCAGTTTTCACCTGTGAGCAGAGCTCCTCTGCTTTCTCCAGCGCTGCTTTCAGATGGCTGTGGTCTGGATGAGACTCTGGAGTGTTTTCTAAGATCTGCAATCAGAAACCGTTCAAAACTATTCAGACTCGGATTAGAAGGCGGAAGCAAAAAGTCCTTGCAAATTCTGAATTTTCATGAGAATTTTATGTGCTCTAATGGTACAAACATTTTTGATGATGAGAGGGTAGCGTGTGACTCTCTGCATCGGCTTGAGTAGAAAACTGGACAGAGGCATCCCTTTGCACCTGGGATCCATGGCTAATCTCTGATGGAAACACAAAACATCAAAATTCATTGTTTTAGTTGCAATTTCCCCCACAAAAACGTTTTTAAGACAAATTTAAAGTTATTTCATGTTTAAAGGCAAAGCAACTTTATTTATATTGCACCTTTCAGCTAAAGACAATTCAAAGTGCTTGTACAAGAGAATTAAAAACAACATAAAACAAGAAGACAGCAATTAAAAAAATAATAATAAAATAAAAATAGTAATAACAATAATAACAAAAGATCAAGCAGATTAAAAATAGACAAAGTAAACATTCAGGATTAAAAATGTAAGATTTGGCAACTTGAACGCAGAAGGTCTTTAACCTGGTTTTAAATAAGCTCAGGGTAGGTAGGGTCAGTCTTACAGTGAGCAGGAAGCTTATTCCAGAGTGTTGGAGCATAAAAACTAAAAGTTGGTTTACCATGTTTAGTTCTGACGCTTGAAATAGCTAATAGTTTTGATTCTGATGATCTTAAAGGTGTAAGTGGTGTATACGGTTGTAGAAGATCAGAAATGTAGTCTGGGTTTTTATTATGAAGAGCTTTATAAAGTATTAAGGTCATTTTAAATTCAATTCTTTGAGCAACAGGCAGCAGAAAGGGGCAGTGCTGTGTTTTCCAGACTCAGTGACATTTTATAGAACAATCAAGTAACTATGTTAAATTCAGTTGTTAAAAATTGGTTTTTATATCAAATATGAGTTAAAAGAAATTTCACTATATAATCTAACGCCTGGAAATCTTTCTGAAACTCCACCTTCAGGAAGTGATCAGAGTTCTAACCTTGAGGAAGTCTTTGATCTCAGGATTGTCATCTGTCTTCTGTTGAATCAGTGTGGCCCCGTTCAGCTGACATGAACAGAACCTGCAAAAAAAACAAGATGGCTGCTCCACTACAAGAAGCAAGACAAAAACTCCTACAGACGGAAAGCGATCCACTTCCTAACCTGATGTACGGCTGCATGTGGGGCAGCTGGTTGGTCAGGATGTCGCCAATCATCTTCACAGGCATCCGATCGCCCGACATCTTCTTCCTCACCCTGAGAGCCCTGCAAGAAAACCCTGAGTCAGCACATCTGTAGAAACTACAAGAGGCTTTTCTCTAAACCTCTGTTTAATTACGTTTATTATAGATTTTTTTTCCTCTCACTTGAGAAGTTTGATGTTGCACATGATGAGCTCCTTCCAGTTCACAAAGATCATGGCCACTTCCTTCTCTGTCAGCAGCTCACACTCCAGCAGAGGCTTATGGAAGATCTACACCAAGAGAGAAGAAGTGACGTTTAGTGCAAAGCAGATTTCAACTGTTGTTTTATGGCATTTGATATCAATTTATAGCAAATGTCTGAACACTGCTTTATGCTGAGTATCAAACGTTTGCAGTGTTTCTCAAAATTCTGACTTTCTAATATTAAATTGAAGTATTTCTAACAGCTGTCTAAATGGAAATTATTGAGCTCATTTTAATCGATCATTTTAATCATGTAATGAATTTATTTATTGCTTACTCAGCTAGGCTTTCAGATTGCTACGATTGAAGACGATGCTTTCTTAAACTGAGCAGAATTCAGTGCGATGTCAAACAAAATGAATTATAAGATCAGGTATTTTGTTCGTGCAACAATTTGAATTCTTCTAAATTGCAGCAATATGAACCGGATAATGTGAGTGAAAATAACAGAATTGTGTTCTTGTTCAACATATAGGCAGTTTTGTTGCATAATGTGAAATAATTATTTGGTTTAAATTGCAGTATTAAATTACAGCAACCCACCGTTAAAGATGGATGAGCTGTTGGTACTCATCTCTTGTTAAATTAATTTGATGAACTTTAATCTCTGAGTTGAGGCAACTATAAAGCTATTTTATAGTTGCCTCTTTGAATCTTCAAGGCCGTACATTAAAAGGTGAAAACACAGTGTTGTTGCAGGTGACCTGCTGCGGTTACCTCGGTGACCAGCTGCAGATCGTTGACGTAGTTCTCCTCTGTGACGATCAGCTCGTGGATGTAGCCCTGTCTCTTCCTCTCCATCGGACTCAGCATGTCCAGCAGGTGGAGGTCAGCGCACCCTGAAGGTCAAATGTCACCAAAAAAAAAAAAAAAAAAGAGAACACCACACCACCGTCACCCTGGCTTTTCTCAGCAGAAACGACGCTAGAAACACTAAACATTAAAAAAAGAAACTGTTTTAGGTCATACATACCTGAGATCAACACACAGATACTGCAGTGGCATCTCAGTCAAATGAGACTGTCAATATGAAGCTCTATTCACTATGTTTACAACAATGGAGTTTTGTTCTGCAATAAGGACGGTCTGCACTGCTGTGTGTAGAATGGTGGATGACTTATAATTGAAGGGAGCTGCTGCGCTGAGCTGGAGCGATTCAGCCAGATAAAAAGGCACAGAATGCGCTGCCCTTCAGACAACTACATGGACACAAGCAGCTTTTACATAAAAAAGACAGATGTTTCTGTTTAGACCATCTCCTTAGACACAGCTGGTGCAACTTTTTCAATAAAACATTATTGCTTAGATGGAAAGATTGAATATTATTAGCTGGGAACTATGTTTGTTAGAAACCAAAAGCAAAAAGTCAGAAATGGGTTCATAATTGTTTATTTATCACAAGTCATGTCACTATTGCAAAATTCACAGATATTCACAGATCTTTTCCTAATATTGTGCAGTTCTAGTTAAGAATTTTAAGGTTATTGTCAAAGCAACAGAGGAAACATGACAAAAGGAATAAGATTTAATTAGTTTTATTTGCTATAAAGCTAATAATAATTTTCCCTTTGAAATATTTGCTTTGATTTATGATCTGATCTTTAAGGACATGCATACCTGCAGAGGGGATTGCTAATATGCAGTCTTCTGTTTCCTCAGGTTTTTGCATTATGAACTGAACTTTACATTAATATTTGAGAAATAAGATGAAAGTGGATTATATGTAGAACAGCTGAAATGACTAATTGTGATTTATTGATTACTGAAGTAATTGTCAACTAATTTAGTGATGAATTCATTTTTATTTGATTAATACTCGGAATAGTCGATAGAATAATCAATTATTAAAATAATTGTTAGTTTCAGCCCGAATGTGTATGACTGAACTAAGTACTTTTTACAGAGATGCCATCTGCTGTGAACTGGCTCTGTATGAAGAAAATTGACTACATTTTGAGAGACTCCCACCTCGGTTAGAAACTCAGTTATACCCAGTTAAAAACAAGTTTGTTGGTTCAACAAAGATTACCTGAATTTTACTTTTACCAGAGGTATGGATAGTTTTTGGTTTGACTGTATACGAAATGAACTAAAGTTCCTAATTTAGCTTCAGATTGGTTTATGATTCTAAGCAAAGGGATTGAATAGTTTTGGAATACACCGTAGAGACAAGCAGTATTGCTTATTTTATTATTCAGTTCTCAATATGAGAAGTATCTTGTTGAATATTTTGTCGAGTTTTAACAAGTTAGGTCAATTTATTACACTAACTGCCTATTTTAAAAACATGCATAATAATGTGAATACGAAGGCCAGTTGTCTGCATTCCATCTTATAGTATTTAATCATCAAAACAAGCAGGCTTCACTGTTTCATGAAGACCTCCACTCATAAAAACAATTCAATAAACACCATCATTCTGTACACTTTGTTCACTCATTCAAGTTTCCTGTTTCCACCACTTTTATTGGTTTCCATAAAAACTGCTCATTTATGCATTATTTTTCAATCACACATTCATTCGTACATGCACTCACTGCCACCTTTACAATTACATTTGACTTTCTTTAACCGTCAGTTTAGCTACCCTTATCCACATAAAGGATATTGCTTTACAGTTTATTAATTATGAATCAAAAAGATCTTATTTATTTATATTTTTAACTAAGCAGACTAAACCAGAGTCACACTGTAACTCAGAGTTTAGCTAAGGTTTTTCTTCCAATAAAACCAGTTTGACACATCATAAAAGTTTACTCTTTGAATAAAGAACTGCGCGTATAAATTCAAACCTTTTTGACCTGTATTATTTAAAATTTTAGAATGATTTAGATAAATCGTAATGGAGACAAAAGTAACTGCAGAGGTTGGGACACAATTGACTTTAGCCATCATATCCTGAACCAAACCGGTGTGGAGGGGCGTGGCACATGGCGCGGCTCTGGTTTAGTTGGCTTCTTTCTCTAAACTCATAAACTCTGTCTGTCAAACTTTGATCATCAGTAAACAAATAAAATAAAATAAAATAAAATAAAATAAAAAAGGTGAATGTAAATTAGACAAGTTACCAAAACAAACAAGTCCAGTTTGCTAAACCCCCAATGACCTTAACTCATCGTCCAATCAGAGAGCTTGACTTTCAATACTGACTCCATGAGGAACCAATGAGATTCAATAAGGCTCATCATGCTAATAGATTATTGCTTCCTGTATAAAAATGTATTTCAATAATCATTTCATTCATTTGTGTTTCTGAGGGTAAACATTAAAATCACAATACTGTCATATGAATAAACAACAACAAATAACCCTAATACAAACAAGATATGGCAGTCCCTCTAACACTAGTCTGTTGCTATGTAAAAAAAAAAACTAAACAAAAAGGTTCACGTCTCGACTGTAACGGGTAATACACTGTAATCTGTCTCAAGTAAAAGCGAGGCAGTGCTGTCTCCCTGTGCACTGGCTGATTCAGCAAAATGACACTAAAACGTGATGCTTTCAGGATGGAATGAGGTGTGGGAAAAATTATCTGCTTGGAACAAACTGATTTCATTGTGGAGATGCACCGAGAAATCTGCCCGTGAATGGAACCGAATAGAACTGAATAGAACTGAATGGGACTGAATGGAAATGGCTGATTTTCAGCAGGTCAAGTGATCAGTTGGTCGACTGGTTGCAAACTCAAAGTTCCAATTTTTATATAGACAATTAGTGAATAGACCTTCTAAAAGCTCCCAGGTTGTCATTAACAACTTCCACAACCTTTGGTGTGGAAGTTGTTAATGAGAGAAGATGACTAAGTTTCAGATCTTGTGAAATGTTTTAATGTGAAATCATAAAACTGCTTTTAATTAAAGGAAATCACAACTTTGAGGTTTTGAGTATGTCACTCTTTCACCTGTTTCCCATGTTGGTACTTGTTTGTGTTATATCAACTTTTTCAGATACAAAAAAGTGCAATCTGACTCAGGAAGTCAAGTCACTCCTGACTTTGGGAAGTTCTATCAAACTGGTAAAAAAAAACAAAAAAACATATGGTTCATGCAAGATACTAGATTTCTCAGGAAATTTTAGAGTTAATTCCAACCATGTTAATAAGAAAGTAAAACCCTGTTTTACAACTACTGGTCTCCCTCACACAGCATGATGTTGCATTTGCCACTTGTACCATAAGTACTGATCGCCCATGTCAGCAAAACATAATAAATATAGTTCTTAAAGAGGAATTGGAAAAGTCTACAATCAGTAGAAAGTCAGATGTAGGAAACAGACCATAAATCTCTGATTGGTGCATCTCTACTGGAAAAAGTGTTTTTTTCAAGCTTGTGTGTCATTGATGTTTTAGTAATACTGTTTCTTTAAAATCTTAGAGGGGTGAAATGATTGTGCATGGCTAAATGATGTTTGCATACGATGCAAAAGGAGCTCAAAGTTGAGAAAACGTATTTTACCAAGCATAAAACAGCACCTGCTTGGTATGGAACAATAGTCCAAAGCAGTTTGGCTTCTTCTTCTTTTTTTTTTTAAGAAAATGGGGTTGACACCTTTTCAACAAGTGAAAAACGAAACTGAAAAACACAATAAATATAACTGTGACACTATGCATGTGTGTGGGTTAATATTAACATTAATATTAAGTCAGATGTGCTACTTGGTTTAACAAGGGCAAAAGGAACAATGTCCACTCCTACAACAAACAAAACCCTAGAAATAAGATGAATTCCTATGTACAAACACAATAACTTGAGTAAGAATCTTAAAAAGTCAGATGACTTCTTTCACTGGAATGACTTGGGCATCTGAAAGCAAACGCTGCACAACCACTGCACCCCTAAAAGGTTTAGTACTAAATCCACCTGCATGTCATCACAGTGTCCTTATCTTGGTCTAGCTCATTATTGTGTGAATGTCTCCCATCAACATAGCAACAGACAAAACAATAATAATGTAAACAAAACATCAAACGTTAATGGATCATTTGAAATCAATACACAGTCAGAATGATAAGGTTCTACACATTAAAACATATCTGCTGTGAGTTGTGTGTAACTGTGTTCTGTGTATCAGGTTGTTTTGTGTAATTTGGTTGCAGAGAAACTTCAGCTCCACTCCGGCTGCTCGTCCTCTTTCCCGTCAGAAACCCAGCAGCACTGCAGCGCAAGATTTAAGGGGATAGTTCAGCAATTTCTAAGACAGGCAAGAATTTAATCTTTTATTTGCAATAAATAACTTGTCTTAATTTAGTAAAAATCCAGATTAGTTGATTTTGGAAACCTGCAGCTAGTCCGAGAGAGGTTAAGACCAAAATATGAGCTTTTATGTCGGTCGTTTTTAATTTGGATGGTTGCTCACACAAAGTCAAGTGACTATTTACACACAAAAAAGAAGGTAGGAGGGAGAGGGCCACCAATGATCTTCCCGTGGAAACAAACCGTAACCTGCGGAAATATGTGCAACACGTTTAAATAAACATGATTTTATTATTTTCGAGATGAATTACTTTTGCATTAAGCACGAAATGTTTTCCATTTTCAGAGCATGCTTGGTCTCCGTTTCTTGTATAATCGGTTTGTGTGTAAATAAATACTCAATGCAAACAACACATAAAGGCTCATAAGATTAACCTGTTTTCAGCCTCCAGGGCCAACTACCTAATTCATACTTGAATTACCTGTCTATAGTATTTTAACAGAATTCAACTATCCCTTTAACCGTCTGCTGCCATCAGTACTTCTCGTCTCCCTTTGAGCAGGGTGGGGAAGGGAAAGAAGAAAGAGGCAAGAGAAGAGGAAGGGAATCTTTGGCATTGAGGAGAGGAGACAGTTTAACTCTGAGACTTGTCCTCCAGCAGATAGTGGGTCTTTCTGTGAAGCTGTGGGATGGGTAGGGGGTACGGGTTAGTGAGGGAGGGGAGCCAGCACCTTTGACTGACATGTGACTAAAGCGATGGAAGCAGAATCAAAACAAAACAAACAAAATAAAGAGAAAGGAATGAGTTGAGTGAATGACTGATGACTAAACCTCCCATAAAGCCACAAAATGACCCACTATCCACTTCACCCTGCTGGCACAAGGCTCTGTGTGTGTGTATATGTATGTGTGTGTGACAATGAGCATGCATGTGTGTGTATACAGTCACTATGATCCAGTAAAGACCTGTCCATTAGTCCAATCTTAAAAAGGGGAGGAGCTCAACAAGTTCCCCTCCTCTTCTCCCTTCATTCCCAATCGAAACCTCTAGCCAGATGAACCAGAAAGAGATGAAAAGCAAGAAAGGAAGAGGAGGAGCAGGAGGAGTGCTGACTACTGATCTCCCTTCCTGGCGAAGCGTGCCGTTTGGAGAGTTTGGCCAAGTCCAGTCAGAACCATGCATTGACAAAGAGTTCAGGGCGTGTTCGCTTTTTTAACGTTACAGTCTGTCTGTGTGTCTGCCTGTCTCTGGCTTCTACAGGTGGAGAGGCGCCATGTCCGGGTCATGTGACCTCTCGCTGCTGTCCCATTGGTAGAGTGGCCTAGTGGGCGTGGCCTAGTGGGTCTCTTTGAGGGCTTTGAGGAGAGGGGGGTTCTGGGTAATGATATGATCCTAGAGAGAGGACGACAACAACAACATCAACAAAAAAAACAACTAAACAAAAAAAACAAAAACAAACAAAAAACCAAACAACAATAAGAAGCAACAACAAAAACAACGTCTGGTTGGGTGCTAGGTGGGTGGAGCGTGCAGCAAGACAGAGAGAGTGGAGGTGCGCCGAGACATGGGACAAAACCAGAGCATCAAAAGCGACAGCTCACACACAATATATGGTTTTATTCTTTTTAATGAATGATTTTCTCGTCGCAGAGCAGCTGAATT
The DNA here is from genome assembly GCF_027474105.1 of Poeciliopsis prolifica. Lineage (NCBI taxonomy): Eukaryota > Metazoa > Chordata > Actinopteri > Cyprinodontiformes > Poeciliidae > Poeciliopsis > Poeciliopsis prolifica. The sequence continues at coordinate 656,902 of NW_026562474.1, read as the reverse complement.
TGTACCCAGATTAGATTACACTCCGGTGGAATGACTGCTATTTAGTCATTAGCAGTCATCAGCAAACTTCTGAAGACCTTTGGTTGTACTTAGAGAAAAGAGGGGTGAATACTTTTGCAATAGGGCAATAACAATTCCTCAAATGATTCGAGTAAGTTTGATTAAAATTCCTTGAGGAAAATAATCTGGCTCGAAACTTTGTTAAATATTTTTTACTATTTAACACATCATATTCCAGCCGAGTGATTATTTGACTAGTGCAATGTTCTGACTTCCGCCAATACATTGTTGATGAATGATGAATGCTAAGTGCTAGCAGCATAGCATCCAATTTTCAAGTTTGATTCGGGGTATCTGGAGAGATTTCGGATTTTATTGGAATATGACAGCTTTTCTATTTTTACAAGTGGCGCAAAAAAACTGAACACAGCAGGCGGCCGTGCTGTAGTTGATGCCTGGTCTCAATAAATGTGTTTGGGAGCGCACAGTGACGGTACATAAATGGTAGCTGTTTCTGAGTGTGACGAAGGAGCCAAATCCAGGTGCGCACAAAGACACAAAAGCCATAAATGTCTGGGCAAAGTGTGTGTTCATCTGTTCCATCTGTGTGAGACTGCTGCTTTACTATTAAATCCAATATGATTTTAGATTTTTGTAGAATTTAGTTATTACAAATTAATTTTCTAAAGGACAGAAAAGTAATTGTTAAGAATGGACAATTATGAAAATTCGGGCCATTATTGATATCCAATACTACTGTTATGGTAATACTTGATACTTTTTTTTCAGCAATTCTTTAAATTCAATCACTCCACTAAATCGTCAGAATAATCAATAAATTACTCAATTACTAAAAATAATCATTCACAACAAACCTATTTTTCCCACTGCACTTTTCAGTTTATTTGCACAAACTGTTTGGAATCATGTAAAAAGTTGCTAAGTTAGAAACAGTGGGGTGACTATTGTTAACCGCACAAGTCAACTCTTACAGCAGAGCAAAAGCAAACTGATTTTCTGACCTTTCCAGAGGTAGATAATATCAGTTTCAAATACACTGACAGATTGCTGACCTCCAAAAGTTAAAAAAATGTGGTTCTGATTTATTGATGCACCAACAAATCAGATTAGACGAATCCATCTCATTGTGATTGTGATAGTATACTAATATATTTGTTGGCACCTCCCCAATAGAAAAACCCCAGAAAAAAATTACAAATACATTCATTAATTTTGGTTGAGGTATTGTTTTCTAAAACATGTTTAAAATATATGTACTATATATTGCTCATAGTGGTCCAAATCATTGGATGATGTTAACTTGTAACTTTGGTCTGGTGGTTCAGTTTGTTTTCAAACAGAGAAAACTCCTAACGAACCAAAACCTGTCACTACAAACCAGGTGAAGATGTTGAGTCAGATGAGTGAATGGGCGGGAGAACCAAATATAAATACAGCATATATTTCTGCATTTTATGCTCAGAGTGAGTATAAAATGCAGAAAATTTTGTCATATCAATTTGCCAGTACTACTTCTTTCCAAATGATCTGAACAGGAACTGAACAAATTTGAAAATACATCTTCAAAGTTGCATGGAGCTTTATGCTTTACAAAAAAGAAGCATCTTCATCGTTTATTAGTCTGTTTATGCTACCAAGGAATTCATCTATTATAATGCAGTGTCATTATAGGGCTTTTATTGAACAGGGTGGAGCACCTTTATATGAAGTGTGGGCAATGGTGAGGGATCTATGATGCTTGCCAACATGGGATTTTCTTTTGCTCCCTACAGAATGAATTAAAGCTCAAATCCTCTGAATTACTCAATATGAGAAAAGATTCATTTATTTTTCTACAAATTCCACAGAAGGTGTCAACAAATTTGCATTTGCCAGTCCCCATGATTAGCTTTTTTGTTTGGTTTTTACTGTATTGTGATGTTTCTGCTGCGCTGTAGAAACTTTCATTTACGTAGACCATGCTGAAGGAAAACATGCAGAAAGGAAAAAGAGGTGCTTATGCACTGACGCATGCAAATTAACACACATCTACATGCAAATACACAGCATACAAACACACACAGACACCACCCAGAGGTGGTGCATGATGGGGAGATTATCAAAGAGGTCCAAAGGAGTGTGAAGGTGAAAGGTGAAACCAGCCCGGGGTCAAAAAGACTGACAGAGAGGGACAGTATCTCCACACCTGGCTCTGGGTGTGTGTGTATGTGTGTGTCAGTGTGTTCGTGTTACACGAAATAGATTTCGACAGAACGTTAGTCTGCTCATCTTAGCGCATACTGGCAGTGGAATCCACGCTAGGTAGTGTGTGCGTACTCACACTGCGTGCTTGGGTCTGTGTCTGTCGTCAGTTTGACGTAGTTGCTAGGAAACAGGCCTTCCCTCCCGTTAAGTTCTCCTTTCCACCAATCACAGTCGTCCTTGTTGAGCACGTTGATCACCTGGCCCTTCTGGAAGGCCAGCTCGTCATCGTTCTGGGCCACGTAGTCATACATGCCGATCACCTGACATAGAGCTTCACGAAGACAGAAAAGATGCACCAGACATCAACATTTTCTATTTAACACAAAACCTCAAACCAAAAATGACTTAGAAAACAGACTAACCCATTTCTTGAAGCATTTCTTTCCTTTTATCTGCCCAGACTCACCTTTATTTTTATTGACTTCTATCCTAGCCCAGGTATCTGAAACCTGCGGTTCTTTGTACCTTCCACAACGACTACAGGTTCTTTTCAGGTTTCACCAACTCAATTGTAAGATATTTCAAGACCTTTTTAATACCATTACTAATGAAATTTAAGACCTGTATCATCATAAAAATGTACAAATGTCAATTGGCCATAAATTTTTATTTAACCATGATTGACATAAAAAAAAAAAAACTACCTAAGGTACATTAGCAGCTAGGTAGCTGTATCCTCAACCACCTATGAGGAGTGAGGTTCACAACAACAGATGTAAATGTGTGATGTACATACCTGTGCTGGCAGGAGCCAGTTTAGGAGGTGTGGGCTCAGTGGGAGTGGTCTTGCTGGTGCTGGGACTCAGAAGCTTCACATAATTGGCTGGGAACCAACCAATCTGCCGCTTTTTCCCCCGAGCCTTCGTCATGAGAAACAGAGAACGACAGCAGATATCAGCTCAACACCAACACTAAGCAGTTAATTTTGAACATCCTTCAGAGCAACTTACTCAAACCACTGCACTTTAATGTTTTTCACCCACAATACTTTTTCTTGATCAAAGCATACCAAACTGACTGTAAAACCAAATTATCAAACTGTGATTATTGTGTACCTTTACATAAGGTTTTGTCGGTTTCAAATGTAAAACTCTGAATTTGATTAATTTCTTAAGGCCTTATTAAGACAGTTATGAATTAAATTTAAGACCTGAATCACATCAGAAATGTACAAAAGAAACAGCCTTAAACACCGTAGTGCCAAGCTTTTTGGCACAGAATGAATATAGCATTGTTGGATTGGCGACCGAAGTAATCCAATGGTGAAAATGAACATCCTCCTGTCAATACATTTGCACTTAAACCATGATAGATGCAAAAAACTAAAAAAAAAGCTAAAAAACAAAAAGCTAGCTACCTCGCTTGCATATTTTTAGCTAGCTAGCTAGTTTTTCCTTCTCCTTCCATTTCCACTGTAGAAACCAGAACAAATGTTGAAGATACCAGCAGCTTCAACATTGTTGACGCAATGAAGAAGCCAATTAAAAACAACTCAAACAATTGCCCGAAAACACACATGAGAAAAATAAAAAAACTATAGAATATGATCTTTAAATATATTTAAAGATCTGTGAATAACATATTTAAGGCTATCTTGCCTTATTTTAATTAACTTAAGACATTTTAAAGCCTTGATCTAAAATACATCAATCTAAGACCTGTAATGAACGTATTCAAGACCAACTTCAATTTCTTTTAAAATCAATCTAATACATTTAAGGCCTAACTGCTAGATGCATGAATAATTTTTAAGAGTGTGTGGACATTTTGTAGTAATTTTGATTAAAAAAATTAAAGGAACTGGCCAATGTTTGTAAATACAGAGATAAGAACAAATGCAGATTTTTAAAAAATTCATAAAAATATTTTCTGCAATATTTGCATTGAAATTCCACAGGGAATGACACAAATATCACTAGGGTGGAAACTGTGTGCTTTGTAAAAGCAATGAACCATCTGCTTATGTTTATCTTTATTTTAAATCTTAAAAATTGAAATAAAATGTCAAAAAGTAGATATTTGCCTAAAAAGTTACCTTTTCACAATAAGTCATATGGCCTTACTTTAATGAATTTAAGATATTTTATGGCCTTAATTTTAGATAAATGAATTGAGACTTTTAAGGATGTCCGGGCACCATGTATACAGCTGTATGTTTATGTTAACCATGTTAAGACAAACATTTGTCCAGTTTGGACAGTGATGGTGTACCTGCAGCTCGCCCTCCCACCAGCCCCCGGGATTCTTCTTCCTGATGAGGATGAGCTGTCCCGGTGCTAATGTCAGCTGCTCTGCGCCCGTTGCAGTGTAAGCAGCGATCACCTGAGCGATCTCTAAAAGAGGGAAAAGGAAGGAAGAAGATGGGATTTTGTTTACCTTTAAGAATATTACAGTTTGACTAAAAGCAGAAATAAGCACTCTGCAAATGCTCTAATTTAAATGATTAAAAGATGTGAAACAAATTATAATATTAAGTGGACACCAGCAGAGGACAAATGACACCGATAGATTGGATTTAATTTAGTAATCTAAGCCAAGTCTGTTTTATTAGAACAGAGTCCAGTTATGAATAATAATAATAATAATAATAATAATAATAATAAAAAAGCTCACCTGGTTTCTTCCCCAGACTTCCCGTCTTCCCTGCTGGTCCCAGGGACTGAAAAAGGGAAATCAACGACAATTAAAAATAATAAATATATAAAATAAAATCCTGCAAATACTCCCAAATTATAATTTTGGCCTAGACTAAATAATCTGAAACAAAGGTTTCAACCTCTGACACTGAGTCACGTGGTTTGACGTAGTTGGAAGGAAAGACTCCAGTCTTTCCCCCCACCATGCCTGTCCACCAATCCCCTTCTTTCCTGGTCACCACAACGATGTCTCCTTGCTGGAAACTAAGGTCCCCCTGTTCACTGCTCTCATAGGTGTACATGGCCACATATTCTGGAGAAAAGCAGCAGGAAAAAGTCACCACTCTCTCTAGAGAAAGTCAGGAAATGGTAAATGTTTTTTATCAGGTTACCTTCTCCAGATTCAGAAGGTTTTGCTGGAGAGGATGAGGGTCGTTTCCCATTGGGCGGACTCTCTGATATTCCAGCTTCACTAGGGGACATGAGGGGAAACAAAACAAAATGATTCAAAATGTGTAAACATTTGAATGTAAAATAATTTCTACATAAGGAATGGGATGTTATCATCTTGACAAGCTGATTTCCAAAGATCCATCACAGTTTTCCATATTTCAGCAAACACTTCCAGATCTGACAAAAACAAAATGCGGCCGGATTCAGTCTGGTTAAGGTGGCGTTCACTCAACATCTTCTGTCTTTAACAACTTTTTAAAACTGCGACAAAAAATCTGAAGGTCCTCTGTGATTTTGACCACTTACAATTCACACTCCTGACCACTTGGTGCAGAAGTGCAAAGTACTCTTCACTTGGAGAAATGTTCCTCGATTTCAAAACACTGGCTGAAGTGGCTCTTCTAATTCCAGTCTCCATTGTTGCAGCACAGTGCAGATACAGCGTTCAAATCAACATCAAAAAAACCTTGAGATGTTTGATTAAACACAAGTTGCCACACGATTCAGGTCCATGTGGAAGTTGTGAGACTGTGTTCAGGCCACAGCAGGTCGTTCATGATTTAGTATCATTTAATTCGATTACTTTAATGTCTAGTTTCTGGGGCCACCTGTATGAATGTTCTTCATGTGTGAATGCATAATGTGGTAAAAACAGATTATGATGGGATTTCTTTGTTGTTTTTTTTAAACAAAAAAAAAAGTATAACCTTGGAGTACAACATGAATTTTAGATAAAGATTCCCCTTTTTTGGACATCACTGAATTGGATCAAACATTATTTCATTGTCATCGATATATTGCCAATCTGAGAGGACTGTGATGTGACAGGCTCCTCTAAACTTACTTAGTGTTTTTGCTGCGGACTGCAGCAGCAGCAGCGGCAGCAGAGGGAATCGCCATGTTGGCCGAGATGAGCTTGACGTAACTTTTGGGGAACCAGCCTCTTTGTCCGTTCTGAAGCTCACCCAGCCACCACATGTCCTGCTGCTCCAACACCGTTATGATCTGCATCAAAAACAGTGTTACCACTTTCAGACCAACAACTTCATACACAAGTCCATAGTTCATTTCATTTTTTATTTCATTCATTCAATGAATATGAATACTTCATGTTACAAAACAAAAAGAAATATTATGATTTTCACATTTCTTTTAAAAGCAGAAAGAGGTTCAGACTGTTTTAGCTCACTGCCAAGGTTAAACTGACCCTTTTAACTGAAATGTATCATCGTTCATCTGAATCTTAGTTTCTTCTAAGTTGTATTTGCTTTTTCTTTGTATAAACCTGTTCTAAATATCGTTTGGTTAATCTATTTATGTTTTAGAGGTACTGCTCCACACTTCCACATAATACATCAGATATGGAACTCAGTGAATTATGCAGAGGATAGAAGGCATTTTTGTTTACTAATTCATTAACCTTCATTGTGTTGATGCATGTCACCCTGCAGATATTTTTTCATTGCAAGACGCAAATTTCACTCCATCACTGTCACAGCGCTAAAGTTCCACACAACATTGCTTAAAATTTTCTGCTGTGCGCCTGTGCCGTGTGAAGGAAAGGGAGAGATATGTTGCTGCACACTGGCTTCTGAGGGGTGCGAAGTTTAAGATGTAGGTGATAAATTTTTGTGATTGGCAATAAGAGAGAGTGATCGGCAATCACCGATCACAAACGTTTTCACAGAAATCGGCTGATTATGATCATATGATCAATCGGGCACCACTGATGTATAGCATTTTAATATTTTCTCCTGAATAAAATAAGATTGTAATTCACAAATAAGATACACTTAAGAAATTTAGAAAGTATACTAATATTGTTAACATAAATAAGAAAAAGTAGAGGTCCAATGATCAATACTTGTGGTACTCTTAACGAATATTCTGTACAGTAGATTTTCTGCTGTCTTCTACAAACTTTTTTCTGTCCTTCAGATAACTAGTTATTGTGAACACGGGATTGAACAGCGACCACTAGATGGACTGCTACCTCATTTTTGTTGAAGTTGAGGTGGTTGTCCTTCTTGGCTCTCCAAGGATACAAGGCCTGGGCCTGAAGTCCCTCCACCTTCTCCCCCTAAAAAGAAAACAGAAAAAAGGTTCGATGTGAGATTGCAACATATTACAATTATCTGTCTTTGCATAGCGACTGACTTATTTCTCACACCTGTCCTAGTACAGGAGAAGGTGAGGAGCCTGTCGTCATTGTGGCAGGCGTGAAGGCGGAGCGTTGCCGTAACTGTGCCGATGGAACGCTGAGAGAGGGATTCTGATTGGCTGAGGAGGTAGGCCAGGCGTCCCATCCCTCACTGTCCGACTGGCTCGCTGTGCTGGATGGCCAACTGACACAAAGGAATCGCATGATCGGGCTACAGCGGAAAACTATCAGCATATATAGGAATCGGGAAGTAGCATGAGTCTGACTTACGTGGTGCTGAAGTCGGCCCAGTTGCTGTTAGCAGAAGATGTTGAGGTGGAGGTGTGTCCGGAGGCTGAAGGGGGAGTGGCCCTTGGCTGCTGGGTCGACGGGGGTGTGGCCGAAGACGGAGGCCGCAAGCTGATTGGTGCTTCACTTTCAGGTATCCGCTCTGCATAATTAGCTGGGAACCAACCGGTTCTGCCTCTCAGCTCACCCCCCAGCCACCCAGGCTCCCCAGTTTGAGACTCATCCACCTATCAGAACACAGAGGCAACATTACAAAAAGGTCTACTGACACAGAGATAGCTCTAAATCCCACTGTCAACTTTTCACAGGGACAAGGAACAACAAAAACAAAGCTTTGCCAGAGAGACCATCTGTCACAGTGATCAAAGTTATTAAATACTTGAAAAATGGATGGGAAAAAGTCAGGCGCAGTAAATATTCCACCAGATTTTCATTATATTCAGCAACTTTCTTGACCAAATTACAATGAAATAGTTGTTCGGCAACTATTTCTTGTATTAGCAGAATTAGGAGGATGCTGTGTTTCTAGACAAAACTCTTAAGAGTGTTTTCACACCTGACAGTCTGGTGGACTCGGCTGGATTGGGAACCAAATCTGTAACGTTTGCTACATTTTCAGCTGATGCGGTTCACATTCACTGAGCTGTCAAACAATCCAGACTAATTGAGTGCCACCTATGGGGGCGCTGCACCAAGAACTTGTGAAGGAAGCCTCAGGAAAAACTCAGAAGACATGAACACAACTTCCTTCTTCACAAAATAAAAATAAAAATGGAGTAGTGTCAGATTTTAGCAGTTGCAGTTTCTGCAATTTTTCTTTCTAGCATTTGGCTCTTGGTTCCATTTACCCAGAATGCCCTGCACTACAGTGAGTTTCCTGCTTAAAAGGAGCTTCCAGTCTGTTTGGCGTTCTCACATGCATTTGAACCGCACCAGAGTTCGCTTTAATCAAACCGAGACCGAGAATTTTAGGGTGGACCAGTTTGCTTTTTTTGGTCCTCTCTTCAGTTACACATTCACACCTCCCCAGACAAAACCAGACAAACTAGAATTGGATTAAAGCAGACTAAATGTGGCTGGTGTGAATCCACCCTTAATAACAAGAGGGCCTGCAGGCACTCTGGCTTAGCTGTAACTCAGGTTCACAGTTGAAGAGAAGAAATAATAAAACATCTTCAGTTCAGCTTCTCAGAGCAGAATTCCAGTAAGCAGATTTTTTCTCATTTACCGAATCAGACTTGCATTTAATGGCCTGTTTATAAAGTGATCCCACATCTCTGAGTGTACCACCAGGTTTTTGCAAATTGCTGCTGGCTAGTCTGAAGGAGCTGAGTGGGAGAGCTGTGAGGAAGGGCTGCTCTGTCAGATTGAAGCTCCTTAGAAGGTTGGAAACAGCAACTTTTCTCAAACATGAGTGGAAGAATTAAGGTAACACTCCAGGTTCATTTTTGATGAGAGAATAATATAACATGATGCAAAACTCAGAAAAGTAAATTTTACACGATACTGCCCCTTTAAAAAAGACACAACCGTATTTATTAAAACACAAACACATAACTACAAGTTCTTTTAGTTGTGGAGTGCTCCATGTATAAAGGATGCTCACACAGGTTATGAAAATTCAAGAGGTCTGGCAGCATTTTGGCTGCCTATGAAAAGTATTCACCCCTTTGAATATTTTCTTTCTTTTTCTTAGTTGTACAGATCATTTACGGTTAACAAAATTTCACTTTTATGACAAAAAATGATTGAATTACCAAAAGAATGTTGTAAACCTTTTAGTCTTAAAAAAAAAAGAAAAGCCAAATTCAATTGATTTTGATTGATTTGTCAAAGAAATCAAACGCTTAAATATTCAATACTTTTCACAGGCGCTAGACATCTATCTGTGATGACTTTGTGAAAAGCAAAGTCAATTACACTCATCCACTGGTAAATGGAAAAACATCTAGATGACATGAGATGAACCGATGGCAGCAAGCGTTTTCTTTTGTTTTTGGCTTGTGATTGGTGGAAGCACATAACATTGCACTGGGCGGGGCTGGGGGGACGAGGGGCAAGGACTTACCCATTCCCCCTTCACCTTCAGTTTGCACAGCGGAGGAGAGAGGAAAAAGTTAATACAAGCAACCCGTCTTTCACACACAAGCACACCGCAGGAGGAAGCCCAAGAAACTGAAACAGAACACGTGTCGAAAGCACTCTCTAAAGCTTCTTGCTGAGGTAAATGGGTTAAAGTACGCACCATGATGATATCACCAGGCTGAATGCTGATCTCATCGTGACTACGAGCATCAAATGGATAAAGAGCCCTGTAGTAGACCACCTTCACTGCCTGTTGCTGTTTTTGTTGCTCGAAGCCACTGGCAGAAGCTTTCTGGTCAAACAGACTTGGGACAGGAGCCTTGTCTACTGTAGAGAGATCAGAGAACGAGAAATATAACAAACTAAGGCTGCTTGTGACCAAAAAAACAATACACATAATGCACCATGCTGAAGGTGACACTGTTTAAGTCTATGGACATAGACCAAGACAGGTGTCACTTCTCAGAACAAGATACATAAAAGCCCACTAGGCCTTTTTCAAGCTCAGCTGGGCAAAGACAAAGAAGACTACTACTCTTCTGTTTTATGGTCAAATGAAAATAAATATGATTGTTTCCAATGTTTTGTTTAATGCAAAAAACACTAAACAAGCAAGTTGATGGGAGTATTTTTCAGCCAATGCAGCTAAAAATATAATCAAAGTAGTATAAAGTAAGACTACTACGTAAGACTACATAAAGCTTTTTCATCATTAGGCAGAGATACTTGGTCTTGAGAAAAACGGTGTAACAGTCAGATTTGTAGGCGTTTTTGCACTCATTCCAACCTTTTCTGATCTTCCCACGTCTCCATAGGATTGAGATGTTTTGGCAATGGCCACACCAAAACATTGGCTTTGCGGTCATTAAGCCACTTTGTCTTTGTGCTCAGGGTTATTGCCCATTTGGAAGACCAATCCGTACCAGAGATTTTACTTGATGCTGCCACCCTCATGCTTGAGTTAGGATGGTACGAGTATCCTGGTTTTTTCTCCAAATGCAAAGCTGCTCATTATTGCCAAACAGTTCCACTTCAGCTTCATCAGACCACAGTAAATATCTCCAAAAATGAAGATCTTTGAGCCAGAGTCCATCTGCAAATTGCAATCTGCCTTTTTATGTTTCTTTTGGAGAGATGACTTCTTCTTTGCTGAGTGGCCTTTCAGGTTATGTCAGTACAGGTCATGTTTCACTGTGAATGTGTTGGACAGTGATCCAGGGTTGGGAGCCACTGAGTTAACCCGTCATACAGTAAGCCATGAGATCATCATCTGGGTTTTCCTTTATTGTTTGAAGAGTCTGTCATCAAATCTGTATACGAACTTCTAAATTTGAAGACATTAATACATTTCTAACATTCTGAGGGAGCAAACAGTTTATGGAAACAGAGGGAGCTAGAGGCCTTCCTCTGATACAGATTATATCAATGGATTGGTCCAAATGGTTTTCCACTTGGATCCGCTTCCTTTGAGGATGTCTCCAACTGGCACTCACGGAGAGTGTCTGTAAACAGAACTGTGACGATAATGATAATAACAATAATAATAATAATAATAGTAGTAATGGATTGAAAAGAATTCAAATAATTGACCTTTTTTCTTTACAATGCGATCAGCTTTATTGGAAGTGGATGGAAAACAGTGCACTTCTAGACAAAACCAGAAACCTCAAAACAGAAAGAAGTGCTGGCACTTGTGTCGACACATTAAGGTGCTCCGATGGAGGTTATGTTTCTTCAAATTATAAAAAAATGTGCAATAATTTAAAGCTGGGACTAAATTTAAACGTCAGTCTCATTTCCCAGTAATTCTTAAGGAGAGACAGTTTTAACTTCAGACAGAAATAAAGATGAAAGCATCTTTTTGTTCAGTGTATGTAAAAGTCTGGTTTCAACTGGATGAACCACTTCCCACTTGATTCCAATTGCATATTGGAATCAAGATCCCAGTCAGCAGCAGCTGTAACCCACCTGCTGAAGCCCAGGGGTCGGATGGCTGGCTGAACAGCTTGTTCAGTTTCTCCTGCATGTCCTTCTTTCCTCTGCTCTCCACATCCTTCTCTTCCACTGAGCCAGCCCCTTTACTGCCCTCGTCTTCCTCCTCCATCCCTCTTCTCTTCCTGTCCTCTTCCTCCTGAGTCACTCTGTTTAGCCAGGCGTGCGAGGCAGACACGGAGGCGGGGCTAGGAACTTTAGGGGCAGAGCTTCCTGTTTCTCCCCGCCAGGCCATTCCTTCCTTTGACGATGACCTGGATGTTGGCAAGAATAAGGTGCAAAGAAGGTCAGATTATTTACCCCCCAAAAAAACATTAAAACGCCAACATTTAGTATTTCTTCCCATCTCACCCGCCCTCCTGCAGCTCGGCAGACTTCCTTTCAATTGCCGTTTGCATGTAAGATTGAGAGAGTGACTGAGCGCCTCCCTCCAACTCCTTCTGCTTCTGCCTCTGCTGCCGGCTGTGGATCTCCCGCAGTTCCTGCAAAGCATCGTGGCGTACAGAAAAGGAACAGCGATGAGGGCGAAGTGGGGTCAGAGGGTCGGTGGCTACGGGTTACAGTCCACAACTAAACAACACCAGCAGCGGCAGCACATTTTGCATTAGTCGGGTGATCAAGACAAGCTCCGCCCCCTTCCAATAAAAGGAGCAGCACGTTTTGACATGCTTCCAACAAAAGGAAACAAAGAATCGATATAAAAAATTATTGTTTATTTTTTTTCAATAAATGTTATTAAAAACAAAATCGCAACCGTTTTATACATTTCAGTCTTCTAGCAATGTATGTTTTGTTGTCTATACATAGTGAGGTGGAGCGTTTCCACTGTCTTTCTAAAATGCTATAATTTTTTTTGTCCAAACCTGTTGAAATTTTAGATTCATCTGCATTTGATTCATTCCTTGTGATGTCTTTTAGTGGTGAAAAAATATGGTAGAGGAGTTTCAGAAAAATTGTAACTGCAGAAATCTTTTCTTGATCTCCTTTCTCATTTTTTTCCAACTATTCCAGTGAGAATAAGCATTTCATCAATTCATAACTTGATAAATTAAAATTAGTCAACAAAATGGTAATTGTTAAACTAACATTTTTTGGAGGGTAATTTTGCTTACAGAGACATCATAATCCATTTGGTTTAATTAGTGATTTAATTTCCTCTTTGGGTCAAAAGCAATTTGAATTTAAATTGAATGTAATGCAGTTGTGTGTGGCTTTTACTTCCGTTTCATTTATTGTTTCGTTGTGTTGATTCTTGGATATTTGAAATAACTTTCAGTTCTAGTGTTAGTGTTTACAAAATCAGTCTTTATTGGTCTTCAAGAGGGCAAACTTGAATCATTATTCCATTATCATATCATTTGAGAATGGACTCAAAACAACTTTATTATTGATCACAATAATTACTGGGAACATTTGTTATCCAGAAAAATTTGTTTGTTGTCTAGCAAAATTTGGTATACAGTAATAGTGATCTTTAAAAAATAAAAAGACAAAGTATATTTTCAGATATCGGTTCGTTTTTTACAACTTCAGTGCTTCATACAATCAGCTTTCCTAAATCTGTAATTTAACAAAAATTGGAAAAAGTTCAGATTTATTTTTTTTTACTGGAATGGGTACTGCTGCTACCAATCCCAAAGCAATGTGGCTGCTGAAGGCGGAGCTTGCACAAAGGACTCTCTTGTGTTGACATACTGGGTTAAAAGGAGTGAATGAATAAAGGAAGGCTAACAGAGGGTGGAAAGGGGATGAGTGCGCTGAGATAAACACGGGCAGTCCTGTGCACCCATGACAACCATCTGTGCCGTTAGAAACCACTCTGTTGCTTAAAACAATGCAATGTGGATTCCGTGTTCCAGCCAATCGCCCGACGTGAGGAGGACACTTGAAGGGGCAATCAAACCAATATAAGAGAAGAGATAGATGACTTTGAGGAGACAGAAAAGTCCAAACAACTTAGAACAGGAAGGGAAAGAGACGCTGGGGAATAGACACACACACACACACAGCCATTCGCTCACATTAAACCTGTTTATTTTTAAACCTAACACAACTCTCCCAGCTTCCCATCAGGTTGAAACCATGATAGTTAAGGGGGGACAACAGTGACGTGCGGGAAAGTAACCTTGCATAGCAAAGAACGCCATAAAAATGTCATTCGATACTGAATGAGAAAAAATGTGATAGGTAGAGATGAACTGAGACACAATCGAACAATTTTCAGCTTGGCAGACCAGCGCAGGCTTCAACAACAACACAACAGTAAGAAAATTTTTATGACGCAAATAATTGTTATAGTTAGCAATTTTCAGTATGAGGCTTTTAAGATTTCTATGTTAGCATGCCGCTTTGTCATTCTGGTTAACACAGGACACTTTAACAGGTTTTGCTCATTCCACTCTGCTGCTGTTTTTTTTTGAGCGCTCCGTTCTTCTTTAAATCTGTTTAGAGATTTGAAAAACATCTGTCATTATTTGAGAGATGTTTTTTTTTCTACCTCTTCTGGGGCTTCAAGCTTTGGGATGATAATCAGCTGCTTCCAGTTGTAAAAGCGTCTTGTTGCCACAGTTATCCATCATAACAACTGCCTCAAAACTACTCAAAAACAGATGGAATAATAGTCCAAACACGCAATGCCTCAATTTGAAAAATAATAAAACTTATGAACAAAAATTGACAAAAAATACAAATCAGAACTACAGTATCCGAGCTACTCCAATCCTAAATAATATACAAGAGCGAAGTGAGCTGCAGCAAACCTTAGGATGTTGCAGGATAGGTTCTATTTCTACTTCTAGTTACCTGATATGTAAAATAAGTGTTTTAGTAATATTAACAGACATTTCTACATCTCAGGCTTAAATTAGGACTTATGTTATCTTGGGGAGTTGATACTGAATGAGAAAATATCTGTATCGGAAACTATGTAAAAATGTCTGGTATCTTCATTGTTAACTACAAGAACAAAACTAGTTAACTGAATAAGCAGATAGCTAAATAACACAATGTGAGGGAAAGACAAAGAATTTTAAAAAACAAATAAAAGCAATCAGATATAGAAAGAGATCAAAGAGAGGACAGAAAGAGAAAAAGGGTGATTATTAGGAGAGGATGGGTTGTTTCATGGACCTTTATAGCAAAGGCTAACTGACAAACTCTGACGGCTGATATTAATTCCTGCAGTTGTCCCTGCTCCTGGTGCTGAAACATACACACACGCACAAAAGGCAATACACACAAACACAGAAAATAAATCTCTCAGCGATTCAATAATTTTGTTCATAATTTGGTGATTAAGTGAATGAAAGTAAACTTTTTTGTCAGTTTGTTACTAAAGTGTTCACAAAGTGTTCTTTGTGAACACTTTAGTATTAGCAACCAATAAGTTAAAAATACTCCTGTTATATAAAGTGTTTAATATTAGACATATGAAAGGCAAAAAGACTTTTAAGGGTTTAAAATTCCTTCAACCACAATTGTTCATATTTGCCTTCAAAGTCTTAATTTATTTCAAATGGCAGCTGTTTTTTAAAGCTATGATGGTGACTCATTTAAAGGAGGACGTTTGTGATTCACTGTGATGAGCAACACATATTAATAAAGGTTGCTTTAATCAGTGTTATGCAAACAAGCAAGATGCCGGCACTGCTTATTTTATTTTGTGCTACAATGCTGCTCATATTCTAAAACTAATTTTTATATAAAAAGAAGTTTCTTTTAAAACAAAGTAAAAATTAGTGAAAAAATATGTTTTCACTAGTGTGCCTCAAAATCTTATACACATCCAAGTTTGTTCCATTCAGCTCTAGTTCAAGATTATTTGATGTTCAATTAACAGTAATGAACAGTGCTATCTAAAAACATTAGCTGTGCCAATCCTGAAGCATTAATCAAACATTAGTTCTGCTAATATTAAAGAAATAACTGTAATTGTAGTTCTGAAAAATAAATTTGCTTTAATGGAAACACACCAATTTCAAAAAACAAACACTAAAAACATTAGTTGTTTGATGAAAAACGTTTTTATACTTGGATGAGGTGCTTTTCCGGCTGTATCCAACATGATAGAAGTGGTAGAAGGATGATGGCATGGCATGTCTTTTTTTTTTTTTTTAACGACGAACTGGGTGAACAAACTTATTCAAGTATTTAATATTTTATGAAAACACCCCAATTACAAAACTGTGTTTCTTCGATATTAGTGGACTACTGACAAAGTTTTGCACACATTTATAACACAAACCCAGCTAGTGCTGTGTACATAGGTTAATCTCAGCCATCAACACACAAAAAGCCTTTCAGCGTTCTGATTCTTGGTTGTTAAAATCAAAAATAGGTTAGTGACCTGGTAAATGTCCAACTCAAACACAAAAAACTGACCTTAGTGGTCAGCTGATGAGCACCAGCAGAACTCCAGTTACATAACCACTAAGTCCATCCCAACTGCAGTACCACCCCATTCCAGCTGTGGCAGTGTGCTCTACCTGTCTCCCTTTCTCTTGGCGGTGGAGCTGGCGTCGCAGGGCTTCTATCCTGGCACAGTGGTTGGCATAGAACTCACACAGACACTGGCATGGGAGCAAAAGGCCAGTGTGGGAGGTAAATGAAAGGAGTAGAAAATATAGGAGGGATTTAATAAGTGGGTTGAACAAATGATATCAGGGAGAAAATGAATGGGAGGAATGCAGGTTGAGGAAGCAGAAACAAAATAAAAGCAAGCCAGGAGCAAAAATAAAAACAACAAACAAACAGGTACAGAAGCAGAGCAGATGTAGAGTCCCAGTCGTTATAGAGGCACAGCAGTGACCAAGGAAGATTTAGGGAGTTATGGCAGTATGGAGGGGAGGGTAGAGGGAAGTAAAGTCAAATATTGTTCGCACCTCAGTGGTGTTTGTCTCGCTTACTGTAAAGAACTACACAACTGGGACGTGCTTTGAGCGGCCAGGAACTGCTTTATTACTTTCTGTTCTATTTCTACTGAAGCTGCTGTTATGTTGGCTTCGCTACATAAATCTTGAGCCACGTTGATTAGATTAGTTGTTAGAAAATTAGTTTATTATTGTCTCTATGGTAGCTGCTCTTCTGCCTTCCTCCAGGTCCTGAGTGTTCCCATCTGCTTCTGGCTATGACACACAACAAGATTGAGTCTGCACTCTCTGACCTTTCCCAGGGACCTAGATAAGATAAAATAAAGACTAACTGGCTCTGAAGTATCAAGGTGTGTTAGAGCTTTTGAAGACCAAAAAAAAAAAAAAAAAAAAATTGCCCCCTTCCAAAAAATCAAAGTTTGAGATTAACCTGAGCAAGTTTCTTGAAAAAATTGGGAGATTTCTGAGCTCCAAAAGTTGAAAATTTGCTAAAATTTAGCAAAGTTTTAAGATCTTTGAAATTCAGAAAATTTTCGACTTGCGGAAATTCTGAACTAGAAATCTCCCCCTTTTTTTGGAAATTCACTCTTTCTTTTTGTGGCCTTTGAGAACTTTCCATGTTTTTTTTAGATACATTTTGAGATTAATTTAAAAATTTCAAGAAGTCTTCATACTGAACAAAACTAATCTTTTGCTGGTCAACTCTTCAGTGCCCATAAACTTCTTCATGAATGATAAATTGACATCCAACAGCATATTATTGTGAAACGGAAGGAAAATGCAGTAAATATGTTGCATAAATATGAAGGAAACCTCTTAAGATGCAGAAAAATGCAATTCAAAAATTTAAATTTTTTCTAAACATCTAAATTAAATGTCGTAACTCATATCACCCAAATAGCTTCAATTAGTTATTGTGGATGTGGTGATGTGGGCTGGAAGGTTCTCCTGTTGCAGCCTCTGACTGAAGACAGTTCATGACTGCAATGACATGTTAACACCTCAATATCAGGCAACAAAGATTATATTCAATATTAGAGGTATGATTTTAGTTTTTGGGATGACAATCAGAACCCTGTTGTAAAACATTAAATTGAAAGAAAAAAAAGTTTTGAAATAGTAAACAAACCAGAAAAAAAAGACAGAGACAAAAATAAGCTTGTCACAATAAACAATCAC
Source organism: Poeciliopsis prolifica (assembly GCF_027474105.1). Lineage (NCBI taxonomy): Eukaryota > Metazoa > Chordata > Actinopteri > Cyprinodontiformes > Poeciliidae > Poeciliopsis > Poeciliopsis prolifica. Next base: position 638,975 of record NW_026562474.1, on the reverse strand, counting down.
ATTAAGATATTAAAGTCAGCTCAACAATTTCCATTCATAGGGCTAATATTCTGAAAGATCATTTTGTTTACAAAGACTTCACAATTCATTTTAATTACATTTTCAGTTACATGTTACTTTTATTTATTGTTTTTGTTTGCTTAGTTTTATTTTGGATATTTAATACACCTTACAGTTCCAGTGCTAGGCGTTCTTTACACTTATCATCAAAGTTTATTGGTCTTTGAGAGGGCGAACTAGCATTATTGGGGCCATTATCTTTATGTTACTTGACAATGGTCTCAAGATAACAATATTACCTTTTATCACAATAATTTCTGGGACAATTTATTGACCAGAAAAATTTGTTAATGTGATATGCTGAGGCAAAAATCCTTTCAGCTGCACAACATTCCAAACCCAAAGGAAATAAATGATCCAACATGCCAGAAAAGCTATCTACAGAAGTCAACAAAAAGAATTCAACTTGCTGTCACTAGTAGCAGCAATATTTTCCTTCCACTTCACATTTATGCACTACTTCATGATGGTCTGTCTCACAAATCCAAAGAATTTATGGTGAAGTTTATCATTGTAACGGGAGAAAATGTGACAACGGGCACGGTCTATAAATACCCAGTTTGCTTCCATAATCTGGTGGCAAAAACATAACAATTAAACGTGGAAGGAGCAGCAGTACAACATCGATAGGGACAGAAACGCACCAAAGCTCAGTTCACCAATAAACAAAGTACAACTAAGCTTTGAGATGAATGCTATGAAGAATGGACATCATAATAGAATTAATTTAGGAATGCAAAGTGTCAGTAAGCATTTGATTGGTTCATTTTCTCTCTCTACAACTGAGTTTATGAATAAACTTTAACAGAGAATATACCATTATCTTGTTTTATGTAAAAGACATTTTTCCTCCTAAGTATGAAATCAGCCAATATTAAACCAAAAGTGACAATCATCAAAATTTTAATGTCTGGTCTTTAAAATTGTTGTTTTGATGCATTACTAAGGATTTTGAAAATCTCTGGGACAGCATGAATAATCTATGACAATATTATATAGATGTTATTCTTTTAAAATTAACACCATTTAGTGTTTTCTAAATAGTTTATTTATCCAGTATCAGCCATGCCGATCAAGCTGTCTTTAATATTGTTAAAGAGCGCAGACTGATTTGAGCAGTTTCACTCATATGGGTTGAAATCCTATTTGTGGGATTTGATCTTGATTAAAACACAACATTATTGCATTATCAACTTTGTGAACTTTCTACACTAAGGCATGTTTTGGTTTTGTAGCTGAGATTTCTTCAGCAATTCCAGCTTAAAGCTGCATTCCAATTTATTTAACCTATCCCTCAAACAGTAAACTTTGTTAAATATTTATGTTTTGTAGCTATGTTTTCTTTGTCTTGTGATGTGCTCTATAAATGCATTGCTTCATTACCTTTAGTTGTGTGTTGAAGGCGTCTATTTCCAACAGTTTAGCTCTGGTCTCTCTCTCCACTGAATCCAACTGCTCTTTCAGCTGCTGCCTGCTATTCTCCTTTTGTTCAATGGCTTTCTGCAGCGATGACAGGCTGTCACCTAAACATACACACACACAAAGTAGATGATGTTAGTTAGGTAAGCGCAGGCAGTAGGACAACTCCTGGTTTCTTAGTAATAACAATAAAATTCAGGAAAAATGATCAGAATCTTGGCTGCTGCTATAAAACAAACCTCTTCATCTCTGATACAGTACGAGTTTCCAGAGCTCAGAACTTTTTCTAACATCATGGGAAAATTTAGAAAGATGGAAAGAAAGAATCAAACAAAGAAAGAAAAAAAAGAAAGGAAAGAAAAAAACAAAGAAGAAAGAAAGTAATACTAAAGAGAGAAAGAAATGGAGAAAAAGGGAATAAAAAGAAGGAGAAGCAAATGAAAGAGTTCTGTCTTTCTCTCTTTCTTTCGTACAGCGTGACATAAAGAAAGAAACACAGAAAGAAAGAAAATATTTTCTCATACATTGCCAAACTCTAGTGATGTTCTTGTTCATTTTTCTGGATAAAACACTTGAATTCCATGCTTTTCCAGACAGAAACTCTGCTGTATATGTTTGACTCACGGTGTAAACTGTTCTGCTGGACCTGCTTTAACTGCTCATTCAGATTCTGCTTGTCAGGAATGAGCCTCCCCAGCCACTGTTGAGAGTCCTGCATACAACAGAAAAACATCAACCACAAACTAACACACATGCATATCTGCTTTAATTTACAACTAGGGAAGTTATACACACACATATTTTAGTAATCGAGTATTCCATCGATTATTCTTACGATTAATCGAGTTACGATTGATAATTTGATTAAAAAAAAATTATAAAATTTTTTTTATTAAAAAAAAAAATTATAAAGTAGAAAATTGGTAAATCTAACAGCAGTCAACCTCAGTCCAATTTTTCATATTTGAGCATTTCTATTACAGTTCTGGATTTTAGAAAAGTTGTTAACCCAAAGAAAAGTTATACACAAATCAGAAATTATATTCAATTTAATAATAAAGAGAAAGGCTCACAAACACGCTTATAAAAAAAAGGTCTATTCTCCAGCTTTTAGTTTATGTTTCAATCTTCAGTCAATGTAATACATAAACTCTCACCTTACCCAGACATTTACAGCTTTTGTGTCCACATTAGCAACAGCATTTAGTCACAAACAGAAACATCTACCAGCCATGTATCGCTGCGATGCGCTCCGCCACTCATTTGTTGAGACCCGGATGATATGAAAATTATTTTGCGGTTCGTCCGTAAAGCTACACTTATGTTAACATCAACTACACTACCTGAAGCTGCTGCTGAAGCTGTGTGATTTCCGCGATGCGCGTCTCTCTCGTCTGATTGGTCTGCTCCATCTCTCTCCGCTGAGTTGAAAGACGAAACCGAACATCCTTCAGTTTACCTTCCAGCTGGTTCTTCTTATCATTCTGGAGAACAAAAAAACATGTATTGTTCAATTTATTCTATTAATCCAGTCGGGGAAAAAAGTCAAAGAAATTTGACTTTGTAAATTAACACCTGGGGCCACTGTCTCTTTTAGAAACTCCATCTTTAGGAAATTATCACAAAATGACACCAGGTGTCGGCTAATTGCTGCTGGCTAGTCTGAAGGAGCTGAGTGGGAGAAGTCAGAGGTGCTCTGTGAGGTGAATTTCAGGAACTTGGAAACTGCAGCTGTGAGAAAGATATGCTTCTCAAAGGCGGAGTTATGTCCACCCAGGCATTTTACACAGCTGAATGGTTGTCATGAATATTAAAGGATTTCTCAAAAATGCATGAAAGAATCAAGGTAATGCTCCAGGTATGTTTTTGATGAGGGAATAACATCATAACATGATGTAAAGCTCATAAAAGTTAATTTAATATAACACTGCCCCTCTAACTACAGTGGAGGACCTGTGATGCTTCCAGTCGAAGTGTGTATGCAGTGTGTGTTTTGTGAAAGATTATTTTGAATTACCAGAGCCTCCAGTTCAAACTCCAGCGTCTTCTTCCGAGCTTTGAGCAGCACTATACTTTCTTGTTCTCGATTTCTTTGCGTTAGGAGCTCCTGGCGACGCTGGCGCTCCCACTCCAACTGACGCTGACGCTCCAGTTCTCGCTTAGCTGCCTAGAACACAGACAGGTGCTAAAGAATCACAACACAGAGCTACATATGATCCATAACAGAACAGTGATTAAAGGCAACAAGGCAAGTTGATGTTTGAGCTTATTTACAGTAAACACAGAGATTCAAAGCTAAGTATGCACTGATTTGATCATAACATCTGTATCGGTCTCAATTTTGAAAAGAAAATGTTAATTTGTTAAGAATTTGTTGAATACAATACTGCAGATCCATTCAGTCTAATTCTATGGCTTGTACTCTGAGCAACATCATGTTGTTGTTTATCTTATATTATATTTAGAATTCCTAATTGCACTTTCTGAACCATTTGAAAGGTTTGTTGCAGTTTATTTTTTTACATCTTAGACCAATATAGTCAACCTTTTGTTTGTCAGCTTCAGTTTCTTTCTTGTTTTACACTGGATCAGTATTAACCAATACTAAACCTCAGATACCGGTATCGGTTCTGGAAGTGAAAACAGATACCAGCATAGTGCATTCGTATTCCACACAGGTGGTAGAGAGTTCTATAATTACAGGTGCATCATCTTCACTTCAAATGTAGAAATCTAGAGGTGCCAATATTTCAATGTCTCCTGATTTCAATTCAGATACTAACTTTCTATTTAAATGGGCTAAAGATTCTGGTTACATTATGTGACTCACAAGAGGAAGTGTAAACATTTATTTAAGACAGCGTCTCATACCGCATCGCATTGCATCAGTTTATATTTTTTTTTAAAATCAGGTTTGTGCATAAAATTCTGCATCTTAAATTACCAGTATTGTTTGCTAGGCAGCTTGGCTTTTTCTTACAAATGAAAATATTTTTTGAGGCAGAGTGGACGCCTAATGCAATGTGAGGTAGACTTGCAAATAGAAGTGGCAAAGACGTACAACTTACGCATATTTTGAAATAGGTTTTTGCACATTTTGAATCTAAGATTTCCAGGACTAGGTATTGCAATCCTTTATACAAAACCTCTAGAATGCCCCTCCTCCTCTCTTTACCTCTCTCCTTTCTATCTCCTTGCGCCGTTCTTCTTCTCTTTGCCTCTCCAGCTCTCGTTGCCTCTCCAGCTGCTTCTCCAGCTCCTGTTGTCGCCTCCTCTCCTGTTCCAGACGCTCGCGCTCCTGAAGCACCGAGACACAAACGTAACCAAGCAGATAATAGGGTTTTTTGTCTTTGTCACTCCCACTGAAACGTTTATAGAAGTAGATAACTTCTGTAAGTGTTATAGATGATATAGAAATAAGCGTACCTTCCTCTCCTGTTCCTCCCTCTCCAGTGCTGCCAGCCGCTCCTGCTCTTTCCTTTGCTGCTCCTGGAGAGCCTGGCGTCTTTTCTCCAGCTCCAGGTTTCCTCTTTCGAAGTTCTCCCTCTTCTTGTCCTCAAATGTCACTGTGGAGGGGTGGAATATATAAACATAACCACCGTTAATGGCTAAAAACAGTGAAAACATGTGAACCGAAAAAGGATTTGTTTAGATTTAATATTAATAGGAAATCAGCTAAGAGATAAACAGAAATGCAGAAAAATTTATTTACCTTTCCATAACAATTTTGTGCGAGAAGAAACTTCCGGAATGTCGAGGATTAAACTTCTACAGATATAGTGCTCTCAAAACTGTCGACATCTACTGAATTGCTTCAAAAACCTTCCCACAGGATGATATCGCTACTACCATGAGTCACTCTGGCAACAGCATTTTTAGGATGGTGTGCAATGTTAAGTTCTATTCCAAATAGCACATTCAGGACAAGGAGGTCTTCTTTTGTCTTTCAATAATGGATTGTTCTTCTTTCTTATACTGAGATGAAACTACACACATGTGGAACCTATTTAATAATTAGATGACTTCTGAAGGCAGTTGTTTGCAATGTACTTTCTTGTGGGGTATTCAAATTTTTGTTCGGTTGTTTAGTTTCACACATTGTGTGATGTGAAAAAAGTGTTTTTATTGCAATTTCCCAAACCAACCACGATAAGGCCAAAAAAAGCAGCACATTTTTAAAGTAAAAATATTTGGGGATTTTTTTCTACATTTTCTAAAGCAAATTTATTTTCAAAATATCAAAAAATGATTATGAAAAAATATGGTCAATGCAAACACAACTTTATATTTGCACTTTTTAATGCAGATAGGTTTTGAGCATCAATACGTAGTTTGTGTAGAAAACTTTATAGGTAAAGTTACTTTACCTATAATGAGCAAGGTTCAAAGATTAGTTAAGAGATTTATTAAGGCAAATAATAAATGCATTTCTGCTACCGTACTAGAAATCTAGCTAGTATAGTATGGATGGAACAAACTCCACCTGGTAGTTTCTTCTCCTGGTTGCTCTCGTTCTCTTCCTCAATCTCCTCCGGGACACTCTTCTGGTCTGACTGGACGCTGTCACTTCGTACACGCCTTTGACACACACACACACACACGCACACACACGAACACACACATTTGTTCATCTGATTGGCTGTTCTTATTCCGTTCACCAAACCGACAACGGTAGGATATATACCTGAAGGTTGGCGGGAGGTAATCTGCTGGCAATACTGGAGGCAGTGGTAACCCTGACATGGCCATGTCTATGAGGTGCATAGCCAAGATGAACTCCTCTGCTGTTAGCTTCCCATCCTGATCAATGTCTGACAGACTCCTGAAGGAGATCATAATCCAACTGAATTTCACATGTTTGCTCTTCTTCTTTTAGCTAATATATGGCTGAATTCAATGCACTGACCAGATGGTGGCTAACTGGCTCTGAGGAAGGCTGGATTGCATCAGAATAGTGCGAGCCTGGGGTCCTGAATTACAAATCCATGTCAGTAGTTCAGAGAAAGGCATTGAAATGTCAATAAAAATCTGTTCGTGTATGTGGACGCACCGGTGAGGTATCCACTCATCATCTTATCGTGGGAGTTAAAAAGCTGCCTGTACTTTAGTCTGGAGGACTGAGGAACTGCCCAGTCAGAGGGAGGCTGAGTACTGGGAGAAGATCAAAACATGAAAGATGTAATGATTACTAAGCTGTGTTGTTTCTTTTTATGTCAACAGGTGCATCTCAATACATTAAAATACCATTGAAAAGTTATTTTATGACAATAAATCAATATTAATATAAATAGTATCCTATATATATATATATATATATATATATATATATATATATATATATATATATATATATATATATATATATATATATATATATATATATATATAGTATATGTTTTGTGGACTTGGAGAAGTCCACAAAACTGTGTCCCTCAGGGTTCTCCAGGAGGAGTATGGGGTACCAGGCCCTTTGATACGGGTTGTTAGGTCCCTGTATGGCCAGTGTCAGAGTCTGGTCTGCATTGCCGGGCTCGTTTCCAATAAGAGTTGGACTCCGCTAAGGCTGCACTCTGTCACTGATTCTGTTTTTGCATATGATGTTGTCCTATTGGTTTCATCAGGTCTAAGCTGCAGCTTTCACTGGAGCTGTCCGCAGCTGAGTATGAAGCAGCCAGGTTGAGGATCAGTGCCTCCAAAGCCGAGGTCATGGTCCTGAGCCGGAAAAAGGTAGTGCCTTCTCCGCATCGGGGAGGATGTCCTGCCCCAAGTGAAGGAGTTGAAGTATTTCGGGGTCTTGTTCATGAATGAGGGAGACTGCCAGATTGGTGCCGCATCAGCAGTGAAGCAGGCGCTGTATCGGTCTGTCTGACTAAGTTTCTCGTCTGTCTTGGGAATACCTTGAGATTCCCATGGAGGAGCTGGCCCAGGTACCTGGGCAGAAGGAAGTCTGGGCCTCCCTTTTTAGGCCGCTACCCCCGCATCCTGTCCCCGGATAAGCGGAAGAAGATGAAGATATATCTTTTTTTTAATGATTATGTAATATTTGTGGTTCTGCACTGGTTTTATTTAGCTGGTTTGAGTGCAAAATGGCTCTTTCAATTACAAATGTTGCAAACACTAAATCCCATGAAAAATAATACAATTCTATTTCATAAAACCAATGAATGAAAGATTTTCTTTTTTAGGCAGAAATTTTGCCCTGTTGTCCCAACTATGTACAAAATATGCCCTGCACTAGTCAGTTTTCTTTTTTGAAGAAATTACTGCATCAATGCAGAGTAGCATGGCAGACTTTAAATGTACTTTGATAAGTATAGGTAGGACTCAGGTGCTGCTGGAAATATACACTATAAAAAGTTTGTTTATTACTGAACTAAATTACCTTTTCAATGTTAACCCTATGTTTTGAGATTAACCTGAATAGAAGAAAGTAATGGACTCTGAGCCTACCCTGCAGCATCAAATGATGAGCCCTTCTGCAGCTTGGTGCTGGAACGATTGAACGAAGAGGTCTTGTTCACAGAGGGAGCTGAGAAAGAAATCCGAGAGCAACTGTGACTTAAAAAATTCAAAACACACCACTTTAGGAAGAAATCAAAAATGCTAAAGCAGTGCAATTTCAAGGTTTTTCTGCACAATTTCTGATTAATTCAAATAAGTTACGGTGAACTGATTGCATGTTTCTTGCCAATTACTGGCTAATCAGTTTTTACTGGTTTGCCGATGATAATGCCATGCAATCAGTTGTATAAGGCATTAAGACATGAAAGATTGAATGCCTTTTATGAAAATATAAAAGGCATGAAACAATAAAAAAACAACTTTCTTCTGTTTTACCTGAGTGGGGGAAGCCTGAGACGGGCGGCATCATAGCAGTGGGAGGAGCTCCGTTGGCAATAGGTGGAGGCAGAGGCGGAGGAGCCGAAGAGACGAGAGGAGGAGACACCCCAACGGGAAGAGGAGGAAGAGGGAGTGGGGGCACAACTGGGAGGGGGGCTGGGATGGGAGTCGGAATGGGTGCCATAGGGGGCATACCTAGGAGAAAACACAGCAGCTCATGTGATTACTTTAATGACAAAAACAATTCACACATAAATGTTAGAGTATTTCTTACCAGTATTTGTTAAAGCAAAGGTCAGAAGGAGAAAAAGATTATTACTAAACGTAAATTTACATTTTTGTCTCTCTAAACATACAAACAATGAAAGGCAAAAATTTTGTGAACATCGTCTGCTGGACATAATTTTTTCCCGTAACACATTGGCTGTATGAAGTAAACATCGACCAAACTGTCATTTTTAACAAACAGGAAAATTCAACGGCAATAGACACTCTTCAAACCAAAGAGGGCAGCGCAGGGATGATTTTAGGCCAAACAAGTTATACTTTAAAATCTCACAATTTGCACAGTAAAGACTGAATTTATACAGCTTATCTGCAAATAAATAATGTTGGTTTGGGGTTGAGTTAAACTATAAAAAGTAAAATCTTCCCATATGTGTCTCACCAAAGCTGGCCTGTGGGGGTAAGGAGAGCGGCGGCTGCTTCATGCTGGGAGGAAGCGTTGGTGGCAGAGAGTGACCCTGGAGCTTCAGTTTGATGAGTTTCATGGCGATGGAGAACTCGTGGATATCCATTCGGCCATCGCTGTTCATATCAGCCAAAGCCCTGCACATTCAGAGGAAACACAATTACTCGAACACAAACATGATAACACTTGAAATCTCTTACCACTCGGGGTGGAGAAGACAAACTAGAAAAAGAAAAAAGAAATCTGCTAAGCAGCTTGCTAAAATCGGTTAGCGATTTTAAGTAGGCTTAAGGATGGAAAAGATTCACTCCATTCAGAGTAAATAAATCCAGCAGAAAAATAAAGCAAAAGTTACTGAAGATTGAATTACTAAACTCAGATATTTTAACCTCTTACAGAATCTTTCAAAAGGGCAGCATTATGTTTTTTTCAGGCATATGGTGCCATATTGTAGCACAATCAAGTAAGTACGTTACATTAACTCGTTATAAAAAAAGCTATCAAATATGACTTAAAACAAATTTGACTTCATAATTTAATATCTTAAAGTTGGGTCTGTGTCTCTGAAACTCCGCCTTCAGAAAGTCATCACAACATGGCTCCTCTATTAACCCTTTAAATTTTTAATAAGCCTTTCACTGAGAAGTAATTCCAACATTGAGCCCTGCAGATGCCCAGTTCCACCAGGTGTTTGCAAATTGCTGCTGGCTGGTCTGAATGATTTTTCAAACATACTATTGTTTGTTAAATATTACAACTGTGACAGTGCTAACACTAAGAGCTCCTATTCTAAACAGCCTTTGAAACAAGAAATTGACGATTTGATTTTGCGATTATCTGTCAGAGTGTTAGCTAAGAGCTTCCTTTGGGTTTTGTGACTCACCATATTTGGGCCAGGATGGGTGGGGGCAGCCCTGACTGAAGGAAAAAGTTTTTAGCCTGGTCACCTAACGGGTGAACAGAAAGAAAATGTGAAACTAAAGCAAGCAAAAGAAGAAAAAAAATGAAATGATTTCTGTAAATCAGCTGGGAAATATCAGTAGAGGAGATTTACAACTTCTTTACGGTCTTATTTAACCTCACAAATACACCTTCAAGACGTCTGGATGTGACGGACAGTTTGTTACCTGTTATGTAACCCCCAGCAGACAGAGCGAGGCCATGAAACTGCTGATCATGTTTGGCTCTTTCATCCGGAGTGATCAGAAACACGTCTTGTCCTAACACACCCATACGGCACACACACGATTAGAGTCTGAGAGGGCAGGGCAATGCCAGAGAAAAGACTGGAATGTGACAAATGTGTGAGTCAGAAGTTTCAGTTCTAGTTCAGTAAAATCAGATCTGCACAATAAAGACAAGACCTTGAAGCAGTGTCAACAGACCTGGTGTTGAAGGTTTTCACCTCAATGACCAGCCTAACTATTAGTCTTAATGTTCCATACATCAGCAAATTAAATTAGATACACCAGGATTCAGCCACTTTAAGTGCTTCCCGTAAATCCCAACTTCCTGTATAATTTTTCATTTTTGACCCACGTTTAGAGGTTCATGTTGAGTCAATTTTAGAAAACAAAAATGGAAATAACTAACTTGTGTTCACATTCTACATCCAGAACATTTGAACTATTTCTTCAAATATCAATGTAATTTAGCATCACTGGTTTTCTTACTCTAAGTCGACTCAGATGCCTTTTAAAGATGAACAGTGACTCTGTTCATGGTCGAACAAATCAAACACAGGTTTAGAAATACTGCTCTGTCTGTTTTTGTCCCAATCTGATTCTCTGAGCTAAAGTGAAAGACTGAACCTGGCAGAAGTTCAGGAAATATGACACTACAAGTAGCTATGGCGAAGTCTATTACTCTCTCAGCATATTTTTGAAAATTCACTCCTCATTTATACCCCCTTACAATGCCCTGGGTCATATTTACACACATACTGACCTGTGAAAGCAGTCGGGAACTGTGCCATGGTTCACTCAGTCTTCAGCAAATACACAACGCCTAGAACAACAAAACATTTTTTTCCAATTTAAATGCAATTTCAACAATTCATTAGTACAAGGCATGGTCAAAGTGTATTGAGATTTCAAATCATTGTAATTTCTAAACTGTAGAAGGTGTGGTAATGTCTTTGATACAGCTTAAAGATGTCAGAGAGGTAACCGGAATTTTTGCATAAGTCTATGTATCAAAATCAACAAATATCCATGAATAAATGTTGTAAATAACATCATTATTATTATTATTAAACTCCTTTAATTATGTTATCTTATATGATCCTATTGCCCGATCTGATCTACCTCAGGAAAGGCTAAAAATCAACTGCTGTACAACTACCGTTAGGCTGTCAGACCAGCCCACTAGCTCACATTTGCACATGTGCAGTAACTAACATAGTTAGTATTCTGTTAAAAGTACCAAAAAGTACCTGTCAGTCATCAGAATGAGGTGCTGATTGATGCAGCTTTTAAACTCAGTCCTTTTTTCAGCATTAGTGTAGAGTTCATTTTCCACTCGGATGTCTTTTTTCTGCTTCAGTTGGGAATTTCTCTTTAGTGATCTTGCATGTGTGTTGACAGAGCAGAAACCCTCTTTTTATGCCACACTGCCTCATAGATGCTCACACTCGAAACTACTCTGATTCACATTCACAGATGCAGAATGATTTACATCTGACAGAAAGGCATGAGGACCTTCGTCCAATAGAGCCTTTCTGTTGGACGAAGCATAGACTAGAGACTTGAATATTTTTGAACTGAAACCATGCTTCACCCCTTACAGTGCATCTGTTTAACGAGCTAATCGGATCCAGGCTTGCCTTCTTCCACTCGAAGCAGAGCAGCAACATTGCAACAGGCCACGGCTTTTATTGCGTTTTACAAGGAAAACAACACTTAGCTAATGACAACATTATCAGTTTGCTTCTAATGGTATCTAATTGAGCAATTTGAGTTGCACAATCGTCATGACAACATGAGTGTGTGCAATATCACAAGTCACTTGGAAGGCTATCCCATATAACATTTGAATATCTTCTCATCCTAGCAATTTCATTGCCATTTCTGGACTCGCTTGGCATTTGGGGCGGGGTGGGAGAAAAGGTGACAGTTTATTCTGGCCCTCTTCGGGGTGAATAGAGGGGTGTCTTTACGCTCCCCATTACGATCCGAGTGGCGGGACAAAGTAACCAAAGGAATTAGAGAGATACAGACCACCTCACACAGTCACATTAGCGCCTGCTTTTTTTTCAGCAACTGAGCAATGATAGGCCACCGCCTTACTGGAGATAGGAGTAATCCTCCAATCACACAAAGCCTTTATTTACCAAACATCGTTAAGTTTGTTATATTTCACAATGTTTTCAAAACCTAGTGAGAAGTCAAGCCAAATCTCTTTCCAAAGAACTGAACTGAGCTCTTTGTGGAACAACTTTTACGCAATACCTGACTAAAGCATGAGCGATCATTTTCTACTTGTGCAGCAGTAGAAAAACTGAAAGAAACGGAAATTACTCAGCAGAAAAGATGCTGAGGTATTTATGAAAATTACTTTCAGAAGACAAAAGTAAAAAAAAGTTATGTTCAAACTCTATATGCAAAATAAGGGAACAGAAAAACACGGTGATGGCTAAAAGACTTGAGACAAGGATCAGGTCTCAACTTCCTGCAGGATGACGCAATTAAATGAGTTTCATCAAAGTATTTTGATGCACCAACATGGTCCAGTCAAAGCCCATTTGTAGAAATGCTTAAAAATTGCTATAAGTAGATGCTTTCAATCTGATCTGACAGAGCTTACAGAGAAGAATTGGTTCCAATTGATTATATTATCTGCTTATTCTTCTAATACAGTGTTAAGGAACTATATGTAGAAATTTATGTGCCTTTTCGATGTGTCAACTTAATATTAAGACCTCTGTCAACTTTAACACAAGATATATCTTAAGCTTTACAGGGTTTCCCCTGTAAAGCATTGAACAGGGAACAAGCACCAATCACACCACTGACCTCTGAAGTTTACCTTGGCACAGATCGCACACGCCTCCTTTCACTCAAACTGGCTCACTTTTATGGACATAAATATTAACCCCCTGAGAGGACTGTTTCTTGGAGAATCTATCAATCGGATCCAAGTTTAAAAGTCACCACTTTTACTCTACTAGCAAAGCTCAATGTGTGAACTGCAAATATTGCTGTGCATTTAGAGGTGTTCATTGAGTGTGCAATGAGGATGATATATCTTTGTGAACAAAGCATTATGTGTGGCGTCTGCATTTAGGTCACAACACACTGACTGTGTGTGTGTGTGTGTGTGTGCTGATAAAGTTTGAGTTCTCGGTCAGACTGTGCATTAGTGGACCACTGGTTCAGCCTATGGAAGAGCCTTTGCGCTTGCCTTATTGTCCGTAGTTTTATTTTTATTTTATTTGCGGTGACACAGTGCATCAAACTGCGTCATATCAGATGTTTTGTCGACTTAAAGTCAGCCAGATATAATGTGCGTAGTCGTGCAGAGACCTAAAAAGCCTGGGCAACCAAAACAGCGTCTGTGGCGCTTATTAAAGCTCAATAGACATGAAATGGAAGTGCTAATAAAGCAACATACATTAAATCTCCCCCACCATCCAGAAGAGGGAGATGCTGGTCATACTTAAGCATAGCCAAAGATTGATACATAATTAAAGATGGCCGCACCACCAGAATGGGGAAGAGAAATGGTCCAAACAGAGTCTGATTTGGGATGTAAAAAGCAACTTTATGTGGTTCTGTTTAGAAATATGAACACTTAAGCTCTTAAGTTTCACCTCAACAGCATTCATTCAGTCGATGTGCTGCTAATTTTTTTTTTCCTCTCCAGGGGGCTTTTTGCAGGCTCTAGTGTCCCTTATATGCTGACATGAAGGGGGTCAGAAGAGGGGGGAAGATATGCGGCATATATCGTTGGGTCCGGGAGTCAAACCCGTCGAGAACTCAAGGCCCCCAAATGTGGGTCGCGCTATCCCCTACGCCACCAGAGCACACCCAAAATTAGTTTTTTAAGAAAATGGCCGCTAATCAAATAATTGACAAGATCAATTGACTTTATCAATACATAACCCAACTGATAACTAGAATTCCTAGACCCAACATCAAAAAATGCACACCATTCTTGTTGGTGTATCACATGTGTACTAGAAGGCCTAATGCTCTGTTTCCCCTGAGCGCCTTGTATTTGTGGGATTAGTCTGTATAATTAGAGCAAAGGGATGTTACTGCGTAGTGGGTCTGTTGTGTATACACAGTTGTCAGAACAGTACACAGAAGATGACTGTCCTTTCTCTCTCCCTGTTTATATTCTTTCCGCTCAATTATTCTTCATTTGTAATGAATTTAGACAAGTTAGGAACAAAACAACTGTTTTCTTGCTCTACTAAACTGAAATTCCTTAAAAAACAACTTTCCAATAAGCAGGAGCGACAATCTGAAAAATCAGTGAACAGGAAAAACAGCAAGCGGTTTGGGGTCAAATATTGCTGATGTGTTATTAACATAAAAGGTATATATTACCTTACACAGGATGTACTTGTTAACTGTTTCTTACACATATGTCTTATTTTTAACATTGCTGGTATATCAATACCTGCATCACCACACTCAATTCTCCATTGCTCTGAGATAACAACATAAAGCAGTTCAACCCACCCCAGGACCTGCTTCATCACCCATCCTCAGCCCCACAGGAAGGGTGTAAGGGTGTAACTGTTTCAAACAAAAAAAGAAGTAAAAACAAGAGCAAGTACATGATCCAGACTTGCACTACCAGCACTTTTCATGACTCCTTGTCAGGCGTCAAAACGACATTTTTGATCAGAAATAACCAAAAGAAAAGTCAAAGGAAGTGTGCAGATTAAGATAAGGAAAAGAAATACACTGGACGTCAAATGGCGAATGACAAACACAAGCATTAGGCTAATGACATGACAGCAGCCATGACAGAGAAGCACAACAGCTTAATCTCAGGCATAGTTCACACATAGCAGAATATCTTTGAAAACAAATATCTTTTTATGTAATATGGCCTTCTAGCCACTTGAAAACTCAGTTTGATATTATTAAAACAATTATTTATGAAAACTCAGACCAAAATGGTGATTAGAGAAAACTCTGGGGTTTTTTTAGGTCTACATGGGAAAATTGAGATTTACCATGCATTTCTGTTTGCAACAAGTAACGTATATATTTGTTTTAAAATCGAATCATTTCAAGTGAGAATTTTCTATTACAAAACAATTTTGATTTGAATCTAACTTCAAGAAATGTGAAAACTAATTATGCAATTCCAGATATTTTTCTCTCCTTTAAAAATTTAAAGTAAGAAATCATCAGCAAATGTGGACGTTTCAAGTTCCATGAAAAACACATTTATTATGGAATGTGTTACAGAATAACAAGCCAAATGGCTAACATCACAAAATAAGATACTTCAATTGTTTTAGGTTTTATTCATGGATGTATGTAAAAAAAAAAAAGGCTTAAAATTCAATAAGTGTTGGTTTAAGCCCATCAGTGAGAAGTCAAAGCAACCACAAGAAGACAGATTTCAGGAGAACAATGTAAAAACTACTTCAAAAAGATAAAGAAGAGCAATTGCCATGACTGCAGAACAACTTCAGTTAAGCAAGAATTAGGAAGGCATTATTTAAAGAGTTTTTCCGTATTGGCCAAAGGATTTTTCTCAGCTTTATACAGAGGAAAATACAAAATACCAGATTAAAAAGCAAGAAACTACCTCACTGTGAAGCACTCCCAGTCATGCTATATGAAGTTCCCTTTTAAGCCAGGATGTGCATGATGTGAAGATAGTTTATATCAATATTGCAACACTGCTAAGATGATAACCTAAAGCTGCTTTTAATCATAATTATATGAGCTCCTTTACCTTGGATGAAGTGCACTCTATGTGATTTATCTGAAAATGGATGGATCACAACAATTTTGGAAAATCTGATATTGTGAAGGCAATAACAGTTTCTCCAGGTCAACATTAAAATTTTGTAAGATCACCATGAAAAAATTTAAGACGTGTATTGCAACAGAAATGTACAAAAGAAAACCACAAATAAATCAATTGGGTTTGCCAACAGTAGTGAGTCAATGGTCGAGACAAACATCGGCCAGCCAACTGGTGATAAATTTGTACTGACCCATAAAAGAGTAAAAAAAAGCTAGCCAGCTATTAGAAATAGTTAGCAGTAGATACAGCAACCTTGAGTAACAAAACACAGTGAATACATTTACATCTAACTAAAAATTTGCATAGCAGTAAAGTCCCACAAGAAAAATTTAAACCTCATAAAATATACAGTTAGGGCCAGAAATATTTGGACAGTGACACAGGTTTTGTTATTTTAGCTGTTGACAAAAATATGTTCAGAAATACAATTTATATATAGTATGGGCTGAAAGTGCACACTCCCAGCTGCAATATGAGAGTTTCCACATCCAAATCGGAGAAAGGGTTTAGGAATCATAGCTCTGTAATGCAGAGCCTCCTCTTTTTCAAGGGACCAAAAGTAATTGGACAATGGACTCCAAAGGCTGCAAGTAACTCAAAAGGCCTTTCCCTCGTTAACCTGTAATCAAGTAAGTAGTTAAAAGGTCTGGGGATGTTTCGAGGTGTGTGGTTTTGCATTTGGAAGCTGTTGCTGTGACCAGACAACATGCGGTCAAAGGAGCTCTCAATTGACGTGAAGCAGAACATCCTGAGGCTTAAAAAAAGGAAAAAATCCATCAGAGAGATAGCAGACATGCTTGGAGTAGCAAAATCAACAGTCTGGTACATTCTGAGGAAAAAGGAATTGACTGGTGAGCTTGGGAACTCAAAAAGGCCTGGGCGTCCACGGAAGACAACAGTGGTGGATGATCGCCGCATACTTTCTTTGGTGAAGAAGAACCGTTCACAACATCAACTGAGGTCCAGAACACTCTCAGAGAAGTAGGTGTATCTGTCTCTAAGTCAACAGTAAAGAGAAGACTCCATGAAAGCAAATACAAAGGGTTCACATGTAGATGCAAACCATTCATCAATTCCAAAAATAGACAGGCCAGAGTTAAATTTGCCCAAAAACACCTGAAGAAGCCAGCCCAGTTCTGGAAAAGTATTCTATGGACAGATGAGACAAAGATCAACCTGGACCAGAATGATGGGAAGAAAAAAGTTTGGAGAAGAAAGGGAACGGCACATGATCCAAGGCACACCACATCCTCTGTAAAACATGGTGGAGGCAACGTGATGGCATGGGCATGCATGGCTTTCAATGGCACTGGGTCACTTGTGTTTATTGATGACATAACAGCAGACAAGAGTAGCCGGATGAATTCTGAAGTGTACCGGGATATACTGTCAGCCCAGATTCAGCCAAATGCTGCAAAGTTGATCGGAAGGCGCTTCACAGTACAGATAGATAATGACCCCAAGCATACAGCCAAAGCTACCCAGGAGTTCATGAGAGCAAAAAGGTGGAATATTCTGCAATGGCCAAGTCAATCACCAGATCTTAACCCAATTGAGCATGCATTTCACTTGCTCAAATCCAGACTTCAGACGGAAAGACCAACTAACAAGCAAGACCTGAAGGCTGCGGGTGTAAAGGCCTGGCAAAGCATTAAGAAGGAGGAAACCCAGCGTTTGGTGATGTCCATGGGTTCCAGACTTAAGGCAGTGATTGCCTCCAAAGGATTCGCAACAAAATATTGAGAAAAAACTTTTTTGTTTGGGTTATGTTTATATGTCCAATTATTTTTGAGCTCCTAAAATGTGGAGTGTTTGTAAACAAATGTGTACAATTCCTACATTTTCTATCACATATTTTTGTTCAACCCTTTAAATTAAACGTTACAATCTGCACTTGAATTCTGTTGTAGAGGTTTCATTTCAAATCCAATGCGGTGGCATGCAGAGCCCAACTCACAAAAATTGTGTTACTGTCCAAATATTTCTGGCCCTAACTATATGGGCTTAACTCGTCCTCAAAACTTGTGGTTAACATATTTAAGGCAAACTTATTTTTTCAATTATTTTTAAGACATTTTAAGGCATTAATATCAGATACATGAATTTAAGACTTTTAAGGATGCTTTAAGAATGAATGGATAATATGAGTAACAACCTTCAAATCCACTTAACTTTCCTCCAAGATTTATAAGTAGCCTATTTATGAACTGGTCTTATATGAACAGGGGAGTTCAATCTCGGTTCAGAAATTCTGGGAATATCTCCACAGAGACCCCTCATGCTTTATTAAACATAATAAAGATGATTTACATGTAATAAGCGTCTTTGGAAAGTGCTATATAAATCTGATGTCCTTTCACTTAATTTTAATAAAGGTGCCAAGTGTGTTATAAATGTAGTCTAAAAGCTGTTATAATCATATAATAGTTAAAGTAAAATGATGATGAGAGTGTGAAATGAACTTTTTTTTTCTTCATTTTGCAAAACAGTAGTAACCATTGTAGCAACTACTCCTCACATACACAGTGACATTTCCTCTACTCTTAATATAAATAATTATGCCTGCTCATAGCAGGATGTGTATGAACATATTTTGAAAGTTACTCTTATAACTTCTAAAATTATTATTCTTAAAGAGAAAGAGGAATGACCTACAAAGTTCTAATCGGTGCATTTCTAATTTTGTGTGGCAATAATAATAATTTTTAAAAAATATATCAACAGCAATGCGGTGGTGAAGAAGTGCTTCACATTGTAAACGCTTTGTCCCAAGTCTAGTTGATTGGGACCCTGTCACCCTGCCCCCCAACTTTCAACAGAACTGTCAGCATCCGCGTTACCATGGAGACCAGCTCTGACGGACTCCGCTTTGTAAGCCTCCTATCCCCCATAAACCGATGAAGATACACATCGGTGAGGTTTAAAGGGAGTGGATCCAGCTCTCTTGTGAGGGGAGAGCGTTTACAGCACCAGAACGGATTCTCGCTTCCTCTTTTCTATACAGTTCGATTCGCAAATGGTCTTAAATCCCTACAATAGCTTTTTTTGGTTATAAGAAGGATTTCGGAGCCTTCATTGGATTTGACAGCTGAGATTAACATCAATATTTATGTTTGGGAACGGAGGATTAGTACAGACAAAATATCTTCTGAAAAAAATCCACACATTTTCTCTCTTAAATAGGGTAACGTGGTCAGAGCCAGAGGTTAGCCGTCAGTAACTCCGGTCAGTGTTCCGGGGGTCACAGAGGAGATGCAGTGATTTTACATTAGCATAGTGGCTAATTCCATCATTGTGAGCGCCTTACAATCTTGTTCTTGTCGTAACATATATATCAAGCACAGCCTAAAATAGCGAATATGACAATTTAGTGTTTAAACTAGTAAACTACTCCTTGTAGTAAACGAGAAACTGGCCAACCGACCGTTATCAGTAGAATTAGCATGTAGGCTAAGCTCAGCCCGCTGAGGGACATTCTTTCACATCAACCACTCTCTACAGGCTCTACTTACCTCATAGTTCAGCTTCCATCTTTAAAAGCTCTACAAAGTAACTCTCTGTGTGTCTGTGTCACCATAAATTGTGACGTATTCTCCCAAAATGCGGCGGTTTATCACCAAAAGCCTTTCCGGTGTTTCTCCCGTGGTTCAGAAATCCCAACCGAGTGAGGGACAGCTGGAAAATGGGGTAACGCCAGGCAAATATCGCGAGACTTCGTCGATTTTTGGTTTTTGGAAGGTATTAAGCGATATCGCGAGAGTCTTGCCTTCACCTGAACCACATAATTATAGTAAAACAAGGGGATTAGAAGCGCTCCTTAAGTCCGTTGTTTCCTAAACAAAACCCAGAAAAATATAATTTTATGGATACGGAAACAAAATACAATTTAAAAAAAGGCTTGGTTCGGCCTAATAAGAAACCGAAAATGTTGATTGATTTCTATTTTAGCTGCGATGTCCTTTTTTATGCATGTAGTGGTACATACGACGTACAATGTAATACAGAAAACGTTGAATTACATTATTCTGTATAAATTCGCTAATTTATTAACTGACACTTGGAATAAGAAGCGGAGACAATTGGACAATTACAACACGTTGGTCGCATTCACCATTGATCAGTTATTGTTTGCATTTGATTTCCTGTGCCTGATGAATACCAATATATTCATAATGTTGAGCTGGTGTGGTCGAAGTTAGTCCATCTTCTGATTCAGACATATGATGATCTGCAGCCAAATGTCACTTGTGGTTATTAATCTGGGGTGGAAATTGTCTGTCTTTACGATGCAAAGGTTTGAAATGTATAAAAATAAATAGTTCTACAGTTTGAAAACTGTGGGAAATATTTTTGAGGTTTATTAATAGCTTAATAAAGGTTCCTGGAAGTTTAAAATGCATCAATACATTGTACTTGTTGCGTTCTCCAGTAGAGGGAGGAGTTGTCATTGCTTTAGTTTGCCACCGCAGTAGAAGAAGAGATCAGCTGATCAAATCAAACAGGACCTGAAAAGCAGCGTCTGTGTTTTCTGCTTTTGATTCAGAGAAAGCTGCAGGGTTTAAATCGACGTTTCAGTTCATGAATTAAATTCGGGGCGACATGAAAGGTTTATACGGCAGAGCTGCAGAGGGCGGCGCTGAGCCCAAGTTTGTTATTCAGGAAACGGTGAGTTGAGCTTTAAATTCATACACTATTAATAATGCAGACCTCAGCGCACTAAAAAGCTTTGGTTGTTCCTGTTCCTCCTAAATGATGTTCCTGGTGGTGGGAGAATTGTGGTGTGGGTTGTTTTGCTCCCAGTACAGCTGGAGCATCACTAAAAGAGGAAGGGATTCTGAAGAAATAAGAATCCCCGATGTAATTTTTACAATATCATCTTATTATTGTCTGATCACAACACGCATCTTTAACTGGCATGTTTCTGTTTTTCTCCAGGCTCTCCCAGATGTTTTAGGCAGCCATCAGGTCAGAATGAAGGTCAAAGCATGTGGACTCAGCCCTCTAGACTTCAAGGTAAAAAAATAAATAAATAAATTATAAAGTACTGGATGAGAAGCTACTGTAAGTTTTGTGGAAACTTGCTTGTTCATAAATGTTTGTTGTCTCCAAATGCACACACCTCCTAACCAGATAGCTTCCCATGCTGAGAGCAAGGAATGCATTTTAATGCATACTTAAATGTTTCTAATCAAAAAACAAATGTTCATATTGAGTATAGATTAGCGGAACAAATACAAAAACCAGTTTTGAAATGATTTAATTCATCAATTAGGAGGAAGATGAAAAGTAAGTGACATTGCTTGGTATTCCTTTGGTACCTAATAGATGTAAATTACTTTTGTTTTTCTACATTTTTGTTTTTTTAAATTACTCTTTGCTCGTTAATGGCTGAATTAATGAGCAGTAAAGTAACTTACCTGTCTTCCTCAAGTTGATTCAGGAAGTGGGGATCCAGAGGGATTTGATTCCTGTTGGCAGAGAGGTGGCAGGTGTCGTCCTTCAAGGTATCAAACTATGCTTACTGAGAAAATCTTATATTATACACAAACACACACATTTGTGGTCTGAGGGAGCTTTCTGTCCATGAATTTAACTGCTCAGTCTGTGTTATTTTTCCCTCATAGTTGGACCCAAAGTGACCTTCTTTCAGCCAGAGGACGAGGTTGTAGGTGAGAAACTTTCAGATGAAACTTGGCCTGTTAAAGTTAGATGAGGAATAAAAGAAAAAATGAAAGCATATGATTTTTTTGTTCTTTATTTAGGAAAAAATCCACAGTTTATAAACTTTGTCCATCATCTGTCCAAGGTTTTTTGAAAAAAGTAATTAAATGGGAGTAAAACCATGTTATTCACTTCATATCGGATCAGATCTAAAATGTGCAGTATTGTACATCACTACTGATTTGAATTCAAAGTAATGCAGTTTGGTCAGAAGTTAACTGGGTTAAAAGGCAATTAAAAGCAGATTGTATGGAAATTGTCAAGTATTTGACTCCTCCCACATTTAGCTCCAATAAACCTAACAAAAAACAAACAAAAAACATTTGTTTATGTAAACGTTTCAATAAATAGTTGAAGAAATTAAATACTTTAATTCATAATGATTCTGTGTCACCTGAATGTTTGTAATGCCTTTGTAGAAGATTGCTGCGGCTCCAGTTCTGCTTGTTGAAGATTCAGTTTTCCATAAATCTTTTTTATGTTCAGCTTATATACTTTAGTTTTTATATATTTGTATTATTAATACTTAACACCTTGGATGAAGTAGCTTGTCAACTGATAAGCAATTTTCCCATGCTGATCAATAAAACATATTCTATTCTAAAAACAAAATAGGCTATTTTACATTTTGGTTTTAGTTTCCTATGTAATGTTGTGGTTTTTGTTGACTTTTTAGTCATAATTTTTCCTCCTTTCATTCTCCAGGAGTTCTTCCTCTGGACTCACCTTGTTCTGGACTCTGTGAAGTCATTGACATAGATGAGTACTATATAGGTAAATGCACTAATGAATTTTTTTTTAAATATTTTTTTTACTTTAAATCTGCTATAAGGAGTCAGAAGAACACAGGCTCAGAGGAGGGCAGCTTATACATGAATTGCCAGATTGTTCTCTTGGCTGCTTTCAAAGGCGGTGGGATAAATGGATGTTATGAAACGGCACCATGAGTGCCATCTTTCATTGGCATTTATGGTACTTTAAAATCTAAAGTGAAGCTCAGCTGGCAGTTTGACTGAAAGCACCTCGAGTCAAAAGACCATCTGGTCTGAGACATCAGATATTATAACCCAAGCACCTCCAGGTAGAATACCTGAGAAAAGACGTCGGTAAATTAAACATTTACTATTAAAGAAATTCTGCTTGTTATTGACATCCAAGAATCCTAATGCTTGTCATAAAAACAGTACCTTGCAAGGTATTGGCATGCTTTGAACTTTTTCACATTGTGTCACATTACAACTAAAACCTTCAGTGCTTTTTTTTTTTTTTTTTTTTTAATTTATGTGATAGACCAACATAAATTACTGCATTATTATCAAAAGCGTATGGAATAGGACACTCAGACACTTCTGGCTCACTTCTGCCAATGTGTAGCACAGGTGAAGCAAATTATTTTGTTAGTTTTGCTAATTTTTAAAATCTTTCGCACACTAAACTTCCCCTAAATATTTTTTTCTGAATAAATTCTAAAGTGACTGGTTTTCTTCTGCTAATTACTGCACTGGTATAGTTTTAACCCAGCTTTCACAAAATACCATGTTTGTCAGAACTGTTGCACTAGCGCTAAATGCCTATAGGATTAGTACAACTTAATTTGTATGGTTGGCGGAATTTAACTCTTTAGTTAGTAGTGATCACTACTGCCGTATTTAAAATTCTTTGCTTTCAGAAGCTACCAAAGTGGTAAATAGAGTCCAATTTAATCTTTGTATAAATCCAGCTATCCTGTGAAAGCCTGAAAAGTTTGTTAGAGAACAGAATTATGAAGACCAAGGAACAAATCTCAATCCAATATTCAAAACTGGAAAGAGTATGTGTGTATATCACCATGCAGTGCCAGTGCAAGGCCCATCAGAGGGCCCCAAAAACACCAAACTAACCAGTTAAAATGTCTGTACATGTTTAAAATAACATTAATAATACAAATTAAATGAAATGACACAGGGCAATCAGCTGATATTACTTTCACATAGTTAAAGCTTTATGACCATGTTAAATACCATTCTGCATTTCAAAATCCACATTTAGTTTTTTCAGTCTGGTACTCCTGTAAGGTAAAATCAATAACCAAAATAACACCGGTATGATGTAAGCTAATTACAAATCCTAATGATAGCTGCTATGTTACACACATAGAGTAGCTCAGGACTGATAAAGCATCTGGTGTTAACTTTATTTTCCTTCCACTTTACAATGATTTGCTTTCTCATGTTCAGCCACAAAAATTATGCTTAGTTATGGAACATTCCTAATATGAAAATGTAAAAAAAATATATTCAAAGGATGTGAGTACCTTAGCTAAGCCTGGTAAAACCTGCATATTTTTGTTTGTTCTCTGCAGTTCAAAAGCCAGAGAAGCTCAGCTCTTTGTGTGCGGCAGGAGCTCTGCGTGACGGCATCTGTGCCTACACTGCCCTACACACACACGCCCGCATGGCAGCTGGACACACACTCCTGGTGATGGACGGGTCCAGCGTACGTACAGTCAGTCTGAGGATGAACTGCATTGTCGGGGCAGTATGGTTTAGTAACGGTCTCATCTCCTGTAATTGTGAAGCCTTTCGGCCTCATGTGCGTCCAGCTGGCCTGTTACCATGGAGTCAAGGTGCTCACCACGTCACACTCGCCGCAGAAACAGGCCTTCCTGGAGCAGCTTCGGCCCAGCGTAGGTTTGTATCCCCCACCGTGTTGACGACCGCACCTCCTGTATTTTAATTCAGCTTCCTGTCGCTGTCAACTGCTCATTTTCCTCCTTCACTTTCAAGCTGTGTATTTGCTTCCTTCACTTCTTTTCTCTCCTTCATATTTTCTTTAGGCATTCAGGACCCTTTAGTAGGTGAGATATTTTTCTGACTTTTGCTTTAAAATGAAATAGTTCCATAGTTTCTACAGATTTTTAGAAAGTTAAACTTTTATGTTAACATAGTCTTATTACACACTGAGTGAAATGTTTCAATCTGTTATTTAATGTAATTTTGATGTTTGCTGCAGTTATCCTTGCTGATGATGCTTCTTTTCCTTCCAAACTTTTTCCTTTCACATGACTTTCCATGAATATGCTTAGTTATGGAACTGTGTGACTATCCAGCTTCTTTGGTACTGACATTGACCAAGTCAACAATCTTCACTATATAAAAGAAATTTTTTAAATTATCATTATGTAACAGTACAATTTTCGGAAACAATAAATGTGGAGTTTTTATTTTTTTAAGTCATCGAAAATATGTCAAAGGCTTGAAATGTTTTACTTTATATAAAATTTGAGTTTCATTTTCTGTCAAAACTAATGGTGGGCCTTTTGTTCATGTCTTCTGACACACTAACTTGTTTTATTTTCAACAAGTTAGTTGTTGAAAATGCCTAATATTTATTTCACGTATGAAGCCCAGAGATGGAAATGTGCTAAATGTAAATTTTGGTGCCACCTTGTGGAGAGAATCAGATGCTGTATGCAGGTGAACTTTTAACTAGTATAGCCAAAAGTTTCTTATTCTTTTTATTGCCTGTTTTTGCTTTTTTTCATAACTATAATTAACTATAATCCAACAATAATGCAGGAAAATGGATGCAAATGTTATCAAAGCATTGTGTCAAAATGTTTGGGTAGGACTTTAGGATATAGAGAATGCTGAACTGTAGAATCAGCCAGAGTGGTTCAGTGTTTTATGCGGTTCTGTTATTGTTTATACAGCAAGAGTCATTCCGGTGCATAACGGATCATCGGACCTGCTATCGGTGGTTCTGGAGGAGACGGGAGGACTGGGAGTGGATATAGTCGTGGATTCTGGAGGTGAACTGAAATTACACTTCAGGATGACCATGTCTTTGTTTAAAATATAATTTTAATAATAAAACATAGGCCTTTTTTTGTTAAAGTTTGTCTCCACGGAGACAAAGAGGAGGAGGATAAGAAATTACTTCCCCATAAGCATGACATCATCAGTGTGCTTGGAGTGGGAGGGCACTGGGTCACCTCCCACAAAAACCTGCAGGTAACAGGCTTGCAGTCAAATCCAGGCAGCTCCTCTTATTTAGACTTTAAAGTTCTACATAAACATGTTGGTTATGAAATGTTTGTTCTGTCTGCAGCTGGATCCTCCAGACTGCAGGTTGCTGCATTTAAAGTCCGCCTCCGTGTCTTTCCTCAACCCTGAAGTCTGGACGACCTCATCAGCTCAGCAAGGACGGTACCTCCGTATCCTGTCCTCACATCTACAGCCTCTACTCATCATCTGCATTCATCCCATCATTATTTGGGACTTTTTATGATTCATTTGAATCATTCTCTTATAATACATCAAAATTGTATAGCAGTTTACAAAGAATAGTAGTTGAAACTTAAGGGGATTATTATGGATAGGCCAGCTTTGAGTAATGATTTGAAGGTAGACAGAGAGTCAGAGTTCCTGTTGTTTTGAGGAGGAGTCAAATGGGGTGGGTAGGTGGGATATACTGCAGGTCTTGCAGATGCATAGAGGGAAGTCCATGAAGGACGCTATTGCTGTTGTTGAGTCTTGAAGTTATTAAGGAGTGGCCAAGTACTTGACTGGTGGAGTGAGGGAGAGGAAGATAGTAGTAGGGGTTTGGGACTGGTAATGAGTAGTTATGTTTGTTGCTGTTGAGCTTTAGAAAATGAGTGTCCAAACAGAGTTTCATATCAGTCAGGCAATTGATAATGGCTACAGTAATGGATTTGGTTAGAAATCCATTACTCACTAGCTTCCTGCTCATTGCAAACACTAACTTGCATTCCATATCAGAAATTGTGCTAGCCTGAACAGGATTAAATAACGCTTTTTGCTAATGTTTTTTGTTTTATCTTGCTTATAACATGCTCATGCTTGCATGTTAGTATGTATGCTTTCACACCTTTGCAGGGGGTATTATAGAAAGTTTAACCCATTAAAGTTAAAAACAATAATTGGCTTCACAAGTTTGAATTTATTGTGATTTATATCTAAAAAGCTAGGTCCTGTTTGAAAAGAATAAAAAGCAAAAAGATTGAATTTCTTTTGAAAGCATTCCACCCTCAGTTCAACTGAAGTCTCAAAGACCAATAATGAATAATTAGCTATGTAAACTTCTGACTTCGGCTGCATATAAAGTCTTTAACAGCTGTTCTTAGATATTCTGAAAGACATTGTGGAAAAGATGTCAGCTGGAGTTCTCAGGTAACTTTGGAAAACGTGCCGTTTGTATATAAGATATGAGAAAACATCAACTGACGTTCAACATAATCATATCTGGCTTCTCTTCCCTGCAGACCTCAGACAGAGGACGCTGTTCCTCTGTATGAAGCCACAGTTGCCATGGAGACTGTCCAGCGTCATCCCAAGAAAAAGGTTGTCGTTCAGCTCTGAACAAGAAAAAAAAACTCATTCAGTTCTGGGTCCAAATCTTTTACTTACTTCACAATGGGAATGAAGACTCTGTGAACAGTTGTTTAAAAATTACACTGACATCAAAAAGCTCTTTTTTCCAGAGTCGACACTTCAGTGATCTGCACAATGTTTGAACCCATGAAAAAAAAACAGTATTTCAGGATTTCTCTACATGGAAATTATTTAATCAATGTACTTTGATTCCAAGAAAGAAATGCATTTTTTGTATGGATATTTGTTTAAACTATGTTAGTAACATAATAAAATTGCATGTGAGGAATTAGAGGAGGAAGTGTCTGCTGTTGGAAAATGGTTATGTTCTTTCAAAAATTTTATTAAAAAAATGTTCGAGGCATATGAAATCTTTTGAAAGGCACTTTTCAAATAATTTCTGATGTCTTGTGATGGAGCGCCACAGATGGAAGCTGATGTTTCTTCTTTGGGGTGCACCGTTAAATTGGCCTATATATCATTAACTTTGGAAAACTGGTGATCTGATGATTTCTACATGAGAAACTGACCTTATCCACATCCACAAAAACACTTTGCGCCAGATTTTCAGATTTTTAGCAACTTTTCATCCAAATCAGAATTGGCAGGTCAGAATATTTTAAAGATCGGTGATTGTCCAGAAAACTGCAAATGAATCAAACCGGCACTTTTAATGTCTTTTTAGCAGCTTTATGGGCAGGAAGAAGTATGATTCACCAGCTGTGTGAACAGAAGACCGGTAAGGAGTCAGCTCATCACTCCGTTTGCTTTGCATGAGGAAGTCTCTTTTACTGGAGTCACAGAGTCTTTAAGAGCTTTAACACAGCTCTCCAAGATCCAGCTCTCCTCCTGGCGCAATTCCCTCACCACCTCCAGCTGCTCCCTGACTGGCCCCCCACACTGACCCAGAAGCTGGGAGATCTAAACACAGAAAGATGAAACATTTCAGTCCCATTTTTATTCCAGGATATACTTTGATTTGTGTTTATGTGCACCTTATCCAGAGCTATGCGTGTATCTTTCAGCAGCTGTTGACATAAAGTCCTGGCTGTCTGTTTGCTTCTCGCTTCTGTCTTTTCATCAATAAACTGACCGAGCAGCGCTGGCCTCCATAGGTGGCTGAAAAACACAAATATAACCAAAACTTGGCACACAAGCTGGGTCAAGAAGAAAGCTGAGCAAGTGTGATTGAAAGACCACATTTGTGGGACCAGATTCTCTGTAGGTTCTATCAACTTTTTTAAGACTTATGAATGAAAATGAAGACTTGTGTCACAAAAACAAGCTAGCTATCACATAGAGGGATGTAGAGGAAGCTTTTTTACCCGTGATACAAGCAAAAAAGCCAGATAGCATCTTGCTTCTATTACTGGCAAATGAAACCTATATATTATCACTTACCTTTGCTAACTATAAATAGATAGCAAAGGTATATTAGCAGCTAGTTACCAATAGCTGCAACCGCTTTGAGTCACAGAAAGCAATGTAGATGTCTGAGCAGCTCAAATATTTGACAGAAAAGTCCCAATAAAAAACACATCTACATAGTATTTGTAAGACTATGTCATAATCAGAAGTCTTACATTTTATTAGCATATTTAAGGCCAAACTCATTTCTAAAAATTAGTTATATTTCAATGGATTAATTTTAGATGCATAAATTTAAGACTTTTTAGGAATGCACCAACTCCCTATGGGATGAAGTTAGTTTGACAGATGAAAATGTCATCATACTACAGTGTTTGTGGCAGAGACAGCAGTCTGAGAACCACCATCAGCCTCCAACAGGGGCCTTCACTGGACACACTGAGATTCCTGTCAGGAAGGACAAGAAACAAATGAAAGTTTGTTCAAAAAAAGTTTTAATATCTGCTTTTTCAAAGTTTA
The DNA here is from genome assembly GCF_027474105.1 of Poeciliopsis prolifica. NCBI lineage: Eukaryota > Metazoa > Chordata > Actinopteri > Cyprinodontiformes > Poeciliidae > Poeciliopsis > Poeciliopsis prolifica. The sequence continues at coordinate 609,986 of NW_026562474.1, read as the reverse complement.
CTGTCTAAACAGGTTATTTAGGGTTCAGTCATATTGTTTATAAAATGTAACATTTTTGTGTTCATTTGTTTAGATTGGCAATATTTAATCTAAAACCGTAACAGTGCTGCTCCACACACTTTGGTGGGATTCTTTAGAAAATTTGTCAGGGTCGGTATTTTGCTTTCATAGGAGGGTGAGTTACAGTTTTTTCATGAAACAACGTAAACCAGTTGAACAAGTCAATGTAGCAATAAAACATGGAACCATTTATGGCACAGACTTACTCAAGGAAATGATTCTCTCTGAGGAACTTCATCTTCTGATCCAAACTCTTCTCACCTCTTAAAATGTCACACAGTAAGTCTGAGGAACCACAGAAAAAGATTAGCATTTTTAGGATGTTGTGCAAAATTTATTCCATTAAGAACTTTTACTTTAATTTTATGTATTGAGATATTATAACATTGTCTTAATAGACTACAAAACTAGTAGGGGGGCACTGATTGTACTTTTCCAACTGATCACTTACCTTTTGGCCAATTCTGTTTGCAAAGTCACTAAATATAGCTAAACAGTAATTGATCTTCAGATACTTGCAGAAGTTGATCAAATCAGTGGGGATGATGGGTTTGATAGGCAAGTATTAGTCAATCACCCAAAATTTTAAAATTGAAATTGATTTATTGGGGCACCCTTGTACAAAACTTATTATTTATTATGACACTGGCTTTGACTACAACCAGACCTTCTACCTATGTTTACGACTTACCTGGTTCCACATACACAACGCTATGTGGATTATTCATGGCAACAAATCCATACTCCAAAAGCAGGCGCTGGTTGTCATGGGAACCATAGTTAATGAATGCCTGCTCGTAGCGCAGCGTACCGCAGACACTCCTGATTTCATAGCATTTTGTCTGTTCATTAAAACCCGCTTTTACCTGTTGGGAAAAGATGATATAAAACCAACTATGAATATGGTTCAGATGGAAAACGAGTATCGACACAAAATCTAAAGTGATTTCATGTTGAAAAAGTCTGAGTTACCTGGACATCAGGGCGGTGGTTGAGGAGGTCCAGGAAGGGAGCTAAAGCGTAAGTATCAGGTCCAGATAGGAAGCAGCTGGATGGGCGGGACATGAAGACAGAGCGCGTGTTTACGCTGCACCACGCCCACCTGAAGGAGCCAGAACAGCTGAAATAGCAGATTGAACCAGGTTTGGTGACCATCAGTGTGTTTGTGTACCTCAGAGCTTCATAAGTCAGCACATCTTCTGTGGGTCGGCTCAGAACTGGCTGCAGAGTCCTGTACAGACCAACAAACACACGATACTCCTTTAGCTGTCACATTTTAACACGCTACAACTACAGACACCAATAGATTTTACTGGGATGTCATGTATAGACCAACACTCACTGCAAAATCAAGCATCGAACAGAAAACAAAGCTCAACTCACCTGAAAAACTCCTGATTGGAGGAGTGCATCTCACGCACCGCCTCCCTCTGCTCTAAGCCCCGCCTCCTCACGCCAGCCGGCAGGACGTCTACCACCTCATCTGAGAAATATGCGGGGCAGGCATAAGAGCTGGGCAGCACATTGATGTATGGGAACCAATCAGAGGCCTCCCCACGTTGGCGCTCACACACCAGGAATACACAAAGCGCAGAGAGAGGAGAAAGGCGGGGTTTCCAACTACAGACAAGATAAAGATTCAAACTGCAAATAATATCACCCCATTTATGACAAAGTTAGCAATTTTGCATCTTTACCTCTTGATGTACTCTCCCAGGTAGCTACTGAGAACGGTGGACGTTGTAAGTAGACAGGATTCTGGCAGAGAAACAACCAGCTCCCCTGGCTGATGAGCAACATTTTAATTGTGTCAGTTTTGATCCGCCACACTAATCAGCTGATTTTTGAAGGCAACTATTGGTTTAGGAGGCTGAAGAAAAAGAAGCCATGTGTCGTTTTTCTTCTACTTGACAATTAGAACGTATTTCGTCTTGTTCTATCTTCAAAAACACCCCATCTTAAGGTTGTACCATGAAAACATGTGAAATTGTTCTAGATTATTTAAATTGGAAGGAAATTATAGTATTACAAACATATGAAGACAATACCATTATAGTTTGGAGAGTCTGCAAGCCTCTGCCTGTGTCTGAATGAAAACAAACACAAACTGTCAGGTTGCATCATTGTAAACAAGAGGTAAATACATTTCTGAAGCTCTCCTTTAAATATGTAAAGTAAAATAAAACTTCATCCAACAGCCAGGCATACCAGAGAACAGAACAGGCTGCAGCAGCGTTGAGCTGAACCCTCTCCGGTGGAGAAACCTCATCAGCCTGATGTACTGCGGCTGATGACTTAGAGAGACTGGAACATCAGAGGGAAATGAGGACTGTTCCTGTTTCTGTGATCAATCAGTTTACTGCAGTGACTCTTTGCCTACCTGGACGGACGGATTGTTCCCGTTTCCGTTTCCTCTTTCTCACAGTTCTTCCAACTCTGCCATTCCGACCTTTCATGGTTTTCACCAGCTGAAGTAATAAATAAGCATAATAAAAACATTTTAAAATTACATTGCAGTTCATCATATTTTAAAAGAACAAAAAAGTCTCACACTTTTCTGTTTGACAAGTCAGTGTGTGCAGACAGAAAATGAATGCAACTCAGACCCAAATAACAAAACTGTCCTACTACCAAACAATAGGTGTTGTGATTCTTCTAATCTACCGGCTATATCATTGTCCTTAATATATACTGCTAGACTTAGACCTGACCAGCTCAAACCACCCATATGGTAACACTGTCATTAAAGGTCTGTCTGGCAGAAATCCAACATGCTCTGAACAGAGCGCATAATGTGAGCTGGTTCTGACCATTACTGTATGTAACGTCGTATTTGAGAAATCTCTTATTATCCAACCTGAGGTTGTCTTATTCACTTCATGTAAAGGCAGCATTCTTTCTACGAAATAATGAGTATTCAAATACATTTATATATTATATATATCTATATAATATATATATATATATATATATATATATATATATATATATATATATATATATATATATATATATATATATATATATTTTGCCCTGGGTCTATTAAAGGCATAGTGTGCTTCATTAGTCTGCACTAATGTTTAATGTGACTTGATTAAGTAATGGGCTAAGTCCATGTTAAGCTATGAGACACAAAAACAGCACCACATATAACTAGAACTCACATTTCTAAATGAAAACCGTCTCAGTTTGTGTTGGTTTATTACATATTATACGGACACTAACAGCTACTGTTCATAAACGCAGTTAAGTTAATTGAGTTTCCAGTAATAAAACACTTACTGGTCAAGAAACAATGTTGGATTTTCTATCCATGCTTTGCTTGATTCTTTGCCTCTTTATTTTTCCGGGTATGCGTGTTAAAGCTGCGCAGTACGGCTGGCCGTCATCAGCGCCGACACACGGCTTTGTGGTTAAAATGCTCAGGCTCAGGCGCTTCGGGCCGAACAGAACGTAAAAAACAATAATTTTCATTTTCTCCTGGTTCTGATCATTACTGTATGTAACGTCGTATTTACAGACAGTAAATACGACTGTATGTTTGGCCAAACGGGGCCGTCACTCCGGTATACCAGACCCTGCTCCCACCGGGAACCAGGAAAAACTAGTGTCTAAGAAGGAAGTTCAGCTGTGGTGAAAAACCTATGGAGAAATGAAAAGACGTCACTGTTTCATCTTGTAGAGACTAAATAATTTTGTTTCTGAAGAAATAAAATATTTTTTATGCACCCTGAAGTGTTATCAGTTTATTTAATTTTAATAAAAGATAATGTCCAGCGTGTTGAGTCTAGGATTGACTCTTCCATATTAACATAGTCTATCTAATTGCTTTGGAATTTTATTTTTTTGTATCAAATTAAATGTATAGTTTAATTTAAAACAAACAAACAAAAAATCAGTAAAATCTGTTCTGTTTGTCTGAGCTGGATGAAACGGTCACTGATTCCATCAGACACAATTTATTGTTCTAATGAATTGGTTTGCTAAAAATATATATATTTTTTTAATTAATAAAACTGGGCTCGCTCTGATGTTTGATTAGTTTGTCTTAAATTCCACTTTTTTCAGAAAGATAGTCATAAGATATCAAATTAAATGATTGTATAGGTGTTTCTGTTTTTACTTTTCATAACAAACATGTAACTAATAGACCTATATTCATTTGGTAGGCTGTTTGCCTTTACACATCAGACAAACCACAGTTTCGATGCCCAGGCAGCAGGGGGCGCTGTGGGAAAAATCAACTTTTTATGAGTGGTTATTTGTGCACAGTCCTGTGTCATGTTTCATTGAACTAAGTGGTGTTTGACTTGCGACTAAGTTGGAAATATATATTTTGATGATGTCTCGTTCCAGACATCATGTATTTCCTGTTTATCACTTCCGCTTCCTGTGGAGCTCCACCTGACTCTGGACGCTTCCTTTTTCCAGTCTGGTGTTTTTAGTGCTCGGTGCTGCTTCTCCTCCAGCTTCTTCTCCAAGCTGAAGTAAGGCGCCTTCAATAAACTGCAGTCGTTATTGAGAACATTGTTTTTATGGCTGTGCGTTGTTTGCTTTAGGTAAAGCACTTTCATTTTGCTCGCATGCAAAAAGTGAAAGTCATTATTATGTAACAAGCAGCAGACGGTTTACCCCTGTCACTTCTCAATAGTCTGTCGCCTTTTTTAAAGTGATTTTGACTCATTTGAGCTTCTTTTAAATGCTCGTATTTCGTACTGCTTGGAGTATATTGAGTTATTTTCATGGGGTAGGCTAATGCTACCATCTGCTGTGAGATGCTATTGTGGAATCTGTATTTAGAAATGAATAGCGATGGAACACAATAATAATAACAATTAATAATAATAATAAAAATAAATGATTATTATTAACCCTTGTCCCTAAGTGGGCTCCGTACTGTTTACAATCTTTGACCTTATGAGTATTGTGAGACTTGTTGCTTTCATCAAAATGTCAGCACCTTCATCTTGGAGGTGTGTGTTTGAAAGATGGAATGTAATTTTTAGGTGTGTGTTTGTTAATGTGTAGCTTGTTGGACTTTGTGCGCAGATCTCTCTCCCACCACAGTCATGTCAACCAAAGTCGCCATTGTCACTGGAAGTAACAAAGGCATTGGGTTTGCCATCGTCAGATCGCTCTGCAAGCAGTTCCAAGGGGATGTTTACCTCACTTCCAGAGATGTGTAGGTGGCTCACATGGAAACATCTGAACAAGAATAAACTGTTTCTCTTAAAGTTTACTTTTATTTCACCTCCTTGAATTCTGTTGCTTTCTCCACCCTAATTGTTCACAATCATAAATTAGTAAGAAACTTCAGTAAAAAACTGACATGTTGTTAGAGGTTTAGTGTTGAAATGTTATTTGATTTGATTTTTCTCTTATTTTTGGGCGACTGCTGAGTCCTCCTGTCAGATTTCACCAAAGAATAAGCACTGAGGAAAAACTAACAAAAAAATCTTTGTGAAGGACTAATTTAATTTTAATTACTTCTTCTACATTTTATGGTAATTGGGTTGTAGTTTCTTAGTTTTTTCATTTATTGTTTGTATACATTTTTTTTATGTTAGTTGACAAAATTTGGGTAGTTAAGTCATTAAAACCTTGTTTGTGTAACCTTTGTTTGTTTTTAGCAGGAGAAATTGAGCATTGACCAGGGACAACAGAAGAAAAACAGACTTTTGTCTAATTCTGGCACATTTACAGAAATGTCAATTAATGTGCATTATTCCTACTTAATAATTTCAAATTAAATTACATAATATTAATTAGGGTTGCATCCTGCAATAGACTGTCAACCTGTCCAGGGTGACCCTGCCTCTCGCCCAAATGTAGGAATAAGGGTGTACAGAAAATATGTATGTATGTATGGATGGATGGATGGATAATTAGGGCTGTGCCAATTGTAGTTTTGGCTACTTCTTCCCCCCCTGCTTTTTTTTTGTCTGAACAGTCACTAAATTTAGCAACAAAGTCACTAAATCGGCAGTAGGGTAACTAATGTTAACAGTGACGTGATAGACTGAAGGACAGTGGCTAATTCTCTGACCTTTGCAGATGTAAATAAGACCAGTTTCCTCATGTAAATATTGGCTGATCTTCCAAAAATCGACTATTGGCTGATACTTGCACATGAGTCCGATCTGATCCACTAATCTTATCTACCTCTGCAAAGTTCTTAAAATTAATCACTGTCTTTTTTTTTGCTCTGCTGTGAGAGAGGTTAGACTGACTGACAGACCCACCAGGTCAAGTCTGCACATTTGCAGTTAACAATAGTCAACCAACACAGTGACTTTCTTGCTATATTTAGTTATTTGGAATTGGCAGGTCAGGATTCTTAAAGATCAGTAAGAAATCTGCAATCATTAACCCCTATCATTAAGTACTTAAAAAGTTTTGTATCCTTGTTACCAGGTGTAAGTTAAAATGGGTCTGTTTAGCAGCTAAACATGTAGATAACCTACATTTTTAACATTTGACTAAGATAAATGGAAATGTTTTGCAGCGGTCGAGGTCAGGAGGCCGTAGAGTCTCTGGCCTCAGAGGGGCTGAAGCCCCTGTTTCACCAGCTGGACATCAACGACCTGAACAGCATTAAAACAGCTGCTGCTTTCTTCAAGGAGAAGTACGGAGGAGTGGACATCCTCATCAATAACGCCGGGATAGCTTTCAAAGGTAGCTTTAGAATAATGCACATCAAATGTCTGTGATTTAAACTCACGTGGAAACATACCTGTAGTTACTCCAAAGGAAAATCACGTGTGAAAACAACAAATTTCTATACGTGAAATACCCAAAAATAATTAATTTATTTTCCAGTTGTGCTAATAATAATGGTCTGTTTTTGCTTTTAGAATTGATTCATACCTGACTCTAACATCTTGTTGACTCTTTAGTGGCTGACACGGCTCCGTTTGGGACTCAGGCTGAGGTCACTTTGAAGACCAACTTCTTTGCCACCAAAGACATGTTGACTCACTTCATGCCTCTCATCAAAGCTGGAGGTACAGAGTCAGATCTCATTCCATTTTGATACAAGTTTCTGATCATCCTGTCAATCATTTGGTGGAAAAAAAATCAAAAATGTTTCTGAGGAACTGTTCATATTTGATTTTGAAGATGTAAATTAAATGAACTCTTTTAATCACTACAAATTATTATAAGTAAAACGGAAGAAAAATATTTAATTAAATTAAAGGGGAAAAAAACTAAATGTATATATTTTTTAGATTCTAAAAACATATTCTTTTCTGCTTTTGTCATCTAGTTTCAGCTGAGAATCCCTATGTCATAACTATTTTACCTTTAAATAGACTGTAGAGAAAATGGACAGAAAATGGATATTTATAGAAATATCTACGAATGAAACAATACATTTAAAATAATTAAATAAAACATAGCATATGAAGTTCTTCAAGGGTCCATTCTTGACCCATGATGGTAATATTGATATTGTCCACCAGGTGGTTTTCAGAACCTTGCCATTATATTTTGGATGATGTATTTATTCACTGTGTGAACACAGATATCTTACATTATGTTTATGCTATGCATAGTTTTTCATGTCCTCTCTGTTTTTCAGGTCGTGTTGTGAACGTTTCCAGCTTTGTCGGCTCCCGCACTCTGAACCAGTGCAGTCCAGAACTCCAGCAGCGTTTCCGTAGCGACGACATCACAGAGGACGAGCTGGCGGTACTGATGCAGCGATTCGTTGACACGGCCAAAAAGGGCGAACACAAGCAAGATGGCTGGCCGGATACGGCCTACGGAGTTTCGAAAACTGGACTGACGGTAGGAAAAACAGAGCTGTGAAATGTTATTCATCATTTGTTACAGATTTCATATTTAAATGTTACAGATCACAAAATAAATTTTAATTTCCAACTAATATGACCTGAGTGGTTACATGGAACCAGTTTTAAGATCGTTTTGCTTTTTGTACTTCATTTGTAGCTGCAGCATTATTAAAATATTTAACATAAAAGCAACTTTTCTGAATATTTTTATTTCTATGTAGGAAAAAGTTGTTTATCATAAAGTCTACATTTTTATTTGCACAGTACAGATCAACTGCTGTGGGCTGCTTTGAGTTCAGATAAATCAAGAATTATTAAAAATGCTTGAGGATGTTAATTTAACATTGAGGTCCTTAAAATGTCAAATCCTCAAAACACTAAAGTTAATTAGCAACAACATGAGAGAAGTTAGATTTTTGTTCCAGCTCCTTATCAAGAAGCTTGAACACGATTGAGCCTGGTCAGTCATGTACCAGGTGATCATGGTTGAGTTTAGGATCTACTTCCAACAAGATGGACCTCAGTCCATAGAGGACGCTGTTCCAAAAAGCTTCTCCCTGTGTTTTTACTTTGCGATGGATAAGAAAACTTAGGCCAAGTTCACACTACTGGCAAATCAGATCCAAAGCCGACCTTTTAATCGCAGTCTGCCAATTGCAATCTTTTCACCCTCCCAAAAAAAGTGATTTGTGTCACTTCCATAGGTGGCCCAAAATCTGATACATATCAGACAGTTTTCAAATTTCAGTAGTCAAAACAGTCACATTTTATCCGACTTTTATATAATTTAGTTGAGGTGTCATAATTCTGCTCTTAAAGTCAATGTTCTGTCCTTCTTCTGTTTACAATCTTCAGTTGCTCAATAACTTTAAAATCGATCCATAGATGGCAGCATCCATTATCACTTTTACCGTCAATGTGCTGCTTCATGATGCCAATGTTCTTCTTCTGAGTATCGGGGGATTTTGGGGTTTTTGGGGTTGCAAAACGTTCACAAAGAAGTCTGGTTGTGGTCACATTTAATTAGTAGTATAAACACACACACACACACACACACACACACACACACACACACACACACACACACACACACACACACACACACACACACACACACACACACACACACACACACACATGCGCACAAACACAAAGAAGCTGAATGTCAGCCAAAAATTTGAATTAAGCATCAAAAGCAGCTATCCAAACTTGACAGAAAACTGTATAAGAAAAAAATAAAAATATATTTGTTAGGAAATAAAGGGACTGGAAAGAAACAATACAGCATTTAAATCAAATCTGCTAAAAAACTCAGAAACAATATTTGTTAATGGAGAATAAGAACATAGAGAGAAATTATATTTGGATTAAAGTATAAATATAAATTTTTCTGATTTATTGATCTACTATGGAATAAATTTTTAAAATTTTATTGCATTTAATGATACATTAATTTATTTACTACACTTTTTATTTATTAAGCTAGTTATTTATTTCTGTATTTAGTCGTTGATATGGCAGGTTTGGTGTTCTGTAGTCCTTAAATGATAGAACACTTAAGCATCCACTTAAACCAGTCAATTACTGTCAACTGTTTCAGGTTCTTGGATCTTTTGCCAGCTATCCTTATTCTGCTTAGCAGCCCAGAACAGGAACATTTAGTTGATGTATTGCAGAAATAGATCAAACTTAGAAACTCATCTAGAGAAACCACTCACTACCTTAGATTAACATTTACGATCATCTATTTTATTGAATCAAAGATGGTGAACCAACACAATAATTACTTTAGACTAATATTTAGCTTATTATTATCCATAGAAACTCCTTCTAGCTTATAAATTATGGAATACATATACTTAAAATAGGAGCATGTACTTCATGAATGAGAGCAAACTTAGAATCTAGAGAAACTCCTATTGGCTTATAAATCATGGATTACTTATTCTTAAATATGGGGTTATACTTTTTTGCTTTTCTTTTTTCTTCGTTTGCTCTTTCCTTTGGTTTATTGTTTTGTTGTATTTCTTTCTAATTCACATAAAACACTTTGAATTGCCTTGTGTGCTACATAAATAAAATTACCTTACCTTACTTTTCAGATTATTAGTAGGCTTGAAGTTCTGTTCA